>NC_092139.1:6306283-6615807 GCF_043159975.1 Macaca nemestrina | reverse complement strand
TAGTCGCCAGCTGGGACCTGGCTTGGGTTTAGGTCTCACTTCCATCACTTACTTAGGCTGGGCTGGGGCACCAGGTCCTGCCTTGGCTTGCGCCCTAAGTAGAGCTAGTCCTGACAGTGGAGACCCAGTACCCGAGTGCCCCCTGGGAAGTCAGTGTCCCCATAAGGGCAGTTGAGTTCAATGTGCAGAGGCCCTGAAGGTGGTGATCCTACTTCTATCTCTGGTCCCCTACTCTCCAGCCATGAGTGTTGGGCAGCCCCTGAAGGGGCCCTGACCTATAAAATGGAGGTCTCATAGCTGACTTCAAAAGACCCTGGGGAGACCCACTCAGATGACTCACAGGGTGGGTTCTCCCAGTGGATGCCAGCTGTCCCCACCTTTACCCTTGGAGACCACAAGCCCAATCTGAGGAGCCTCCTACGAGAGGGGGTCATGAGTCTGGGGCTTACTGGGGCTGTCGAGATACTCAATCCCCACTTTCTTCAAACGCCCTAGAAGTGCCTCCAGCCCCCACGCCGCTAGACGGATGAGAAATTCAGTCCCAGTCAAATGGAGGCTGCTATACGCCCACACTTTCTCAAAGCCCCAGAGGCCTAGCATGGAGCCAAACCCTCGGGAAAGCCCCGAACCCTCAGTTCACAATGGTCAGTCATTACTTAAAAGAACAGCAAGGGCAAGTACTTATTGAGCACTTACTCTATGCCAGGCATTGCTCTAAGTGCTTTACGTGTTTAAACAATCCTGACTGCAGACTACAGACGGGCACCATTCCTATCCCAAATTTGCAGATGAGGCTCGCCTAAGGCCACCAGCAAAGTGATTGAGCCTACTTCAAACCTTGAGGTGTGGCTCTGGTCCCTAGGAACTTGATATACACAGACCCTAAGGGTCTCTTGAGGACAGAGGCCAAGAGGTGGGGACAGAGGGGCTTTGCAGAAGCAGGGGCCCGGGCATCCAGGGTCTAACCTGGCAGGAATTCCTGGCGGCCCTACAAGTGCAGACTCTGCCATCTGCCCAGGAGGCTTCGAGACTGGGCTGCGGTCCCCCCAGCTCTAGGACCCCCTCCCAGCTTGGTGGCTCTTTTTCTCACTATCTCAGCCATGCCCCCGACAAGGCATCCTCCTTTTGAAAATAAAAACCAGGAGTGGGCAATTTCGGTCTTCCACTCCATACCACAAAACCCTGATGAAGGAGTTCCACTGCCTTCTGGGAAGAGGAGAAAGGAGAAAACACACACACACACACACACACACACACGAGCAAGTCACAAATTCACCTCGCAGCACATCAGGTAGGCACACCCACGTTTCTGCAGACACGCCTGGGCTCAGGAGCCTGCGAAGCCCCAACCATCCTGTGTCCTGCCGGGATGTATGTCCCACTTCCAGTGACAGTAGGGCCCTGACATTTAATGCTGAAGAGGTGACCCCCTCCGACAGCTCTGAACTTGGCCTTGACAAATAGCAGTCACTTCTGAATCCATTCCCCCAAAAGGTCACCAGCCAGACGCCGACAAAACCCAGCCATCACCGTCACCTGCCGTCAGTCTTCCCCCACCTCCGCCTTCTCCCCCATCTGTCTGGCTTGTGGAATCCTGTTCTGGCAGGAAGGCACTAGCCAAGACCCCCACCTGCCAGGGCCTGTCACCCTCCTGACTCCCAGAATTCCCTCCTTCCCCCTCACCAAGTAGGGGACTCTCATGCCTTTGTCCCCACCCCAGGGAGGACTACCAGGCTAGTGGGCTCGAACCCTCCCCTGCTGCCTGGGATCAGACACAACCGGCTTGAAGCAGAGGGGCCAAGGGTCCTTCCCTACACCTGGAGAAACCAAAGCCCCATGACCAAGTGTTGGCCCCATACCCTGGGAAAGAAAACCGTCCGTGAAAGTATAGCAATCCCAGCTCCCTCCCTAGTGCTGGGCCCTAATCCACCCCAGATACTTGCTCAGTTTGCAACAAAAATCGCTAAGCAGCTCTCACAGGTCTCATCTCCTTCCCCAAGGCAATCCGCGGAGCCTCAGCCATCACTGCCTTGTGGCTCCCTGCACAGGGTGCAGGGTGGGAGGTGTGGTTTCTCCACGGATCTGCTCCAATCAGCCTCTCAAGTCATCGGCTGCATCTTCATTCCAGAAACCACCCTTGACCAAGCATCCTGCCAGGAGCTCCCTTTAGCGACATTTTCCCATCTAACGTGTCCAACTGTGCTTTTATCTGGGAGTCTTACTTTTTTATGGTTTTCTTTTCAAATTATGGAAAGTAATGCACACTTAACTATGGTAGAAAATGAGTGAGATATAAAGCACACAAAGAGGAAAGTAGGGTTCCCCTGACAGACTTGGCTGGGACTGGGAAAGGGACCTGCCCTCTGTGGGGGTGACTCTTGAAAGCCTTGGGATGTGCTCCTGGCTTCCCCAAACATGCCCACATTCCATGATGTCTAGTATCCATCTTAAGCCACTTCCTGGGAGGAATCCAGGCCCCCATCACTTATTCACTCCCTCATTTCAGACCTGAGTTCGAATCCTAGCAGCCCTGTGACTACCTTGCCAGCTTCCTCATCACAATACGGGGCTGTTGCAAGGATTTGATGAAGTTCACCCCACAAAGCCCTTTCCACAATGTCTGCATACCGTAAGTGCTCAACAAACAGCACCAATGAATGTTAACATCACCACCATCACAGTGGTATCAAGGGTCTCTGCTTAACAGAGGCATGGCCTGAAGTGAGGATTTGAGGGCAGGTAGTTTATTGGGGAGATGGTCCCAGGAAGTCCAAAGAGTAGGCAGGTGAGACTGAGGAGGCTAATCAAGGTGTTATCAAGGCCAGCTGCCACATGGGCCCCAGAGGAGAGGTGCTGGACACCCTCAGGGTTATCTCACCTGTGGGGCAAGGGAGCTGGGGTATTTATCCTCCACTCCCACCATCATTGGCTGGGGGCTGCTTTGGGGGGAACTTAGCTTCCTGGAATGTGGGTCTGTACTGGAATGGGGAGTACAGTGAACTGGGCAGAATCAGTGCAGGTGCTGTTCAGTGCTAGATCTGTGCTTGGAGGTGGGGACATAGACAATTCATGTTCTAGGCTTTCCAGGGACTCCCCCTGGAGACTGGAAGGTGGACCTGGGAATAGAGGCTCATATTGCTGCAGCCGTTCACAGAATGCTTCCTCTTATCTCCATCTTTCTCCCTCACTCTTCATTGCCAAAAACAGGACAGGGGCCCCAGGGGCAGGGTCATACACTCCAACCTGGCTCCCTGGTCACGCTCCCACCTCGGCAACCCCCCAGGAGTTCAGTGGAGACCCTGCATCCTGGGTCCACACCAGCCTTGTTCACAAGACAAGGTGACAGAGGCCATGCGTTCAGATGTGGCGCAGGGACACTTCAGCATGACTCACCCTTTTACCTGATGGTCCCAGGACCTCGGGAGGAGACCTACTCTGCTGAGCCTCTGCATCTACTTCTGCAAAGTGAGACTTACAGGCGTGACCGCCTCTTCAGGCTGCGTGAAGAGTCTGGGGATACAGGGAACATTCAAACACGCTGAGTGCCTGTGTCTGCTCATGGTTTCCCAATTCAGATCCAAGAAAAGCACGCTGCTGCCCCCGCAAGACCAGAACACAGAGCCCCTCCCTCCCCAGGAGCCGGGCCTGAGCAGCAGGGGCTTAAAGAGCAATACCCAGGTCTGTCCCTGGGTCAGGGTTGTTTGCAGGAAGGCAAAGCCGCCAAAGAGGGAAGGAAATGCCCCGGGCCCCAGGCGGGGCCTCGAGCGTGCCCACGCCGCCCCCTGCTGGCCACGCGTGGAGTTGCAGGAACCGGGCGCCGGGCGGGACCTCAGCAGCGGCTCCTTGCTGCTCCCGCGCCGGAGGAGAGAAGTGCCCTCCCCGGTCACGCACTGGGGTCTCACAGGGGCCAGGCCGAAGAGCAATGCACGCCTTAAAGACGGGAGGCCGGGCTGGTGCAGGCTGAGGAACACTGATGGACAACCTCCTGCAAAGGAGTGTCCCCAAACAGAGGACAGGGCTCGGGGAAGCGGGACGGCGCCGCGTCTACACCCCCGCGCGCCGTTGGCCCCCGGAACTGTCCACACCCCTGGCTCCCGTGTCAGCTGGTCACTGCCAGATGCCCCACCCTCACCGTTACAGCCAGGATCGGGGATGACATGGGGTAGGAAATTCAAGGGGGAGCCCAAAAAATCGTTCTTCAAGATAAATCGGATTTTGAAAATTCAAAATCAATGCAAGCATATCCAAGAACAAAACATCAAAATTGTAAATGAAGTCAGGAGCAGTACTACCGATTTGTCCTTTTGCCTAGGGCTGCGATACGGCTGGGCCCAGCACTGTTACTTATCGGTCGTTATTTAAAGCTTTGATATTAGGCCAGGCGACGTGGCCCATACCTGTAGTCCCAGCACTTTGGGAGGCTGAGGGGGGAGGATCACTTGAGTCCAGGAGTTGGAGACGAGCCTCGGCAACATGCTGAGACCCCATCTCTACAAAAAATACAAAAATTAGCCAGGTGTGGTGGCCCATGGTTGTGGTCCCAGCTACTCAGAAGGCTGAGGGAGGAGGATCACCTGAGTCCAGAGAGGTCAAGACTACAGTGAGCCATGATCATGCCGCCACTGCGCTCCAGTCTGAGCAACACAGTGAGACTCTGTCTCAAAAACAAAAACAAAAACAAAAACTTTAATATTTTTTGTATCATGAATTTTTGGCATTGATTTTGATTCTTTCAAAGTCACACTAAAATATCATCTATCTTGATTACAGGGTTTGGGGAGTTGTGCTTTTTCAGCATTTCCTTAAATTTTGCACCCAAGGCAATGGCATCACCTGCCTCACCCTAGCCGCGGCCCATCCCTCCTGCTTCTTTCTGTGGTCTCTCCCCCGGGGGCTCTGGATCTCTTAACTCCTCAGGCCTCCCCACCAGGCAAGGTTCGCCACCCCTCCTTCCAGCAGCCTCTAGAAGGTGGAACAGGCAAGGAAACAGATTCTGCCCTAGAGTCTCCCGAGGAGAACACAGCTGGCTGGCACCTGGATTTTAGCCCAGGAGACTGTGACGGATGCTGACCTCCAGAGCTGTAGGGTAGCACAATTGCGTTGCCTTACGCTCCTAAATTTGTAATAATTTGTGACAGCAGCCACAGTGCCTTCCAGCATGCTTTTTTTTTTTTTTTTTTTCCTGAAATGGAGTCTAGCTCTGTTGCCCAGGCTGGAGTGCAGTGGTGTGATCTCAGCTCACTGCAACCTCCGCCTCCGGGGTTCAAGTGATTCTCCCACCTCAGCCTCCCAAGTAACTGGGATTACGGGCACCCACTACCATGCCTGGCTAATTTTTGTATTTTTAGTAGAGATGGGTTTTCACCTTGTTGGCCAGGCTGGTCTCAAACTCCTGAGCTCAGGTGGTCCACCAGCCTCAGCCTCCCAAAGTGCTGGGATTACAGGTGTGAGCCACTGTATCTGGCACCAGCGTGCTTTAAGGAATCCTGGGATGACACGGGAGAGACAGCGGGGCAGGGGAGCAGGTGGGCCTCACTCACACACCACGGACCCTGGATCAGTCTCCTGGGGCTGCCATAACAAATGACCAGAGACTGGGGGGCTTAAAACAGCACAGATTGACTGTCATAGTCTGGAGGCAGAAGTCGGAAATCAAGGTGTCAGCAGGGCCGTGCTCCTTCCAAAGGTTCCAGGATAGGATCCTTTCTGCCTCTTCCAGTTTCTGGTGGCTCCAGGCTTTCCTGCAGTGTCTTGTGGCTTCATCGCTCCCAAATCTGCCTCTGCAGTCACATCAAACTCTCCACCTCTGACTCCAATCTCCCTCTGCCTCCCTGTTCTGACACTTGAGATGGCATGACTGCTTACTCTACCTTAACTGGACCTCATTTTCAAGGGACTACAGAAAAGAACAGGATCCCTGGCTCTTACCAGCTGAGACTGCTGGAGCTGAGAGGCAGTGCTCTCTCAAAGAAGCTGGGGAGCTGCTGAGGGCAGAACCCTGGTGCTCATGACTACCCCCAGCTCCTCTCACCTGTCCTTCCTCTGCCAATGGAAAACAAAAGGAATTGACTGAGCTTGCCAAAGAACTTTGACCATAGGGGATCTTTGGAAGGGTGTAGAATCTTGCTCTCTCTTGATACTCCCTTCTCCTTGTGAGATCTTTTCCTCTTCAGCTGGAATGAGGAATGCAGCGTTCCACTGCCCATCTAAACTGCTTGCTAAGGTCAAAATATAGAAAATGAAAAGGGGAGGTTATCCGCTGTCACCCAGATGATGCTGGATAAATTCCCCATCCCAAGAACCTTGATTTAATCATTAATGAAAAGACATTTTTTCCCCAATAAGATCACATTTACAGGTTCCAGGGATTGGGACCTCATATCTTTGGGGCCCATTTCTCAGCTTCCCAGGGGCCCTGTGACATGCCAGCTGCTCTCTGGGACAGGCGAGGGACAGGCATTTATCCACATGGTTAAGAGCTCAGCTGCCAGACAGACCTGAATGCCCCCGCCAGCTCCACCCTCACTTACTGGGACCCTTGAGACACGTGACATCGACTCTTTGAGCCTCAATTTCCTCCCTTCTATAGTGGAGAGCTGGTCAAGTCTCATGAAGAGTCCTTGGCACCAGGAAGACACTATATCAATGCTAGTGCTGATGACATGATCTCTATCTAGGGAATCCTGACTGGTGTTGGTTGAGAGCATAGGGTCAGACTGCCCTGCCCACTCTTTGTGCTGCCCATAATGAGCTCTGTGGCCTTGAACAAATGGCCTTACATCTCTGAGCCTCAGTTGCCTGGTCTGTGAAATGGGGGAATGGCCGTGCCCATCTGACATGTTCATTGGAAGGATTAGATGAGATGGTGCATGTAGACAGCTTGGTTCCTTGGAGTGGCTGTCTCCACCTGCCTGTGCCCACTGCCTGCAGGAGGAAGCGAGGGGACGTGGCGGGAGTGCTGGTACCCAGGCCTCCTGTCCTTCTTGGAGGGCTTGGCTGCCCCAGCTCCCTGCAACCTCAGGTGCCGCTGTATCATTTAAACATGAGGTGTGTCACATTTTTACATGGTCAGCTGTCATTTCATGTCATTTCTGGTGACAGGAGCTAACCTCCAGGACACCCCACTCATGCTCAGTGGTTTATGATCCCCACAGATGGAATTACAGCTTTATTATGGATAAATGGCCACATATAATCCCATATTTTATTTTTATTTATCATTATTGCTAATTATATGGGCAAACCCTTGTGACTTAGAGGAACACATAAATTCTCTCTAAATCATTCGTGCAGAGTTGATTTCTAAAGAAAAGAGAGTCAACAGACCCATCCGGGCTGGAGGGCGATGATACATATATATGTTTTACATATAAATATATATTTACTTAGACACACTCCATACATATCCATATATGTCATATATATATCATATTTATTTTTTTCCTGCCACCTTCACTCTCCTAGGATTTGGGGGGCATATGTTCAAAGGAAGACTGTGAAGGACAATTTGAAGGCAATTTGAATTGCTAACCTGCTGAAGCCTCAGTCCTCTTATTCACCTGAATACTCATCTAGGTATTGCTGTGATGGCATTTGGTGGATGTGATTAAAGTCCATGACGTCAGGTAAAGGAGAAATATCTAGGATGTCCCAGGTGGACCTGATCCAATCCATCAGTGGAAAGGGCTTAGAACTGGGCTGGGGCTCCCTGCAGAAGAAGAAATTCCTCCTGTGACAGCGGCCTGAGAGGTGCCTGAGAGACCCAGCCTGTCCTCACCATCTCTCCATGGATTCCAGACTTACCTGGCCAGGCCCTACGGTCACCTAAGCCAACTCCTCCCAATAAATCCCTCAATATCTGCCTCCCATTTGTTTATTCTCTGGTTGAATCCTGACTGATACAAGGACCCCAGAGAATTACTCCTCACGAAACCTGGCCAAGATGCGAATGCTCTAAGAACTGGCACAAAACACCTTAAATGGAATTGTTGGAGTCCTCGGGACCCACACACCCTGGGAGTCCAGGGCAGCCACAGAGAGACTCCAGAGGCCGGCAGCATACTGAAATGTCCTCAGGAGCCTTTAGTCCACCTCTCTGGGGGAAACAAGGCTCAGAAAGGGTGCGTTACCACCTTGAGACTACCCAGGGACACCCAGGTTGCCTGTAGCAGCTCCTGTTCCCCACTGACTGCTCCAAAGCAGGCAGCCTATTCCTTGCTCTCAAAGCACCCTCCCTGCAGCTGGTGATTATACTGTTAATGGCTTGAAATAAGAGCCTCACGCTTTGTGTGTCAGAAACCTGGGCAGGGCTCAGCTGGGATGGTTCATCTCTGCTCCAGACAGTGTCAGCTGGGGTGACTCAGCTAGGGCTAGAGGATCCGAGATGGCTTCACTCCCATGCTTGCTGTCATGGCTGGTGGGGCTGGAAAACTGGGGGCTGGCTGGGCACCCTTCTCTCTCTCCCTACCCTTCAGTGACCTCCCAACTATTCCTCTTTCCATCAGAGTTGTCAGATCTCTTTACATGCCACCTCTAAGAATCCAAAATAGTAAAGGCAGAAGCTACCAGGCCTCTCACTGCCTAGCCCAAGACTGGAATAGTGTCAGACAAATCCCAGGCCAGCCCAGATTTAAGAGGAGAGGAAATAGACTCCACTTCCAATGGGAAGAGTGGCATGTGCACACAGGGACAGGAGGAATTGTTGGTAGCTGTGGGAGGCTACATAATGCCCCCAAAACTGTCTAGGTCCAAATCCCTGTTCCCTGTGAATATGTCACCTTATGTAACAAAAGGGACTTCACAGATGTGCTTAAGAACCTTGAGATGGAGAGATGATCTGGGTTATCTGGGTGGGCCCTAAATGTTCAAGGGTCTTAACAAGAGGTAGCCAGAGGGAGATCTCACAACAGAAAGAAGAAGGCAATGTGATAATGGAAGCAGAGAGAAGCTGGAGGATGCTGTGCTGCTGGCCTGGAAGATGGAATAAGGTGCCACGAGCCAAGGAGTGCAGGCAGCCTTTGGAAGCTGGAAAAGACAGAGAATCGATTCACCCCCAGAGCCTCCAGAAGGGACACAGCCCTGTGGTCACCTTCATTTCATTCAGTGAAACCATTTAGGCCTTCTGGCCTCTGGAACAGGAAGAAAATAAAATGTGTGCTGCTTTAAGCCACTGAACTGTGGCCATTTGTTACAGAAGCTGCAGGAGGTGAATGCAGCTGCCATCTCTGCAGACAATCACTATGAGGACTTTCTACCTCCTTGACCACAATGCCCTCAATGCCTGGCACAGGGTGCTCAATACTTGTGTGGGTTGGGGAGAGCCAGCTTCACACCCCCCAGGGCTCTCTCTCCTCCCCATCAGGCTCAAACACAGGAGGCCAGCTGCCTGGAGCTCTCTGCCACCCAAACTCTCCCCTCAGAAGAGACACATCCACCTATCCGTCTCTTGGACCCGTCCTCTTCCACCTCCTCCTCCCCACCTCCCTGGACCCAGGCCTTTCGATTCACCCCTGGGGCAAGCAAAGCCCCAGGCCTCCTCACCTCCAAGTCTTGCCTCTCCCTTCCCATCTGATTCCTCCTCATTCTAAGGAACCCATGTTTCTCCAACCAACAAAAAGCAGAATCTTTGGAGTAGCACAGGCCTGGGATGGAATCCTGCCTCTGAGATGTGCTTGTTGTGTGAGCATGAATGAGAAGCTGGATTTCTTGAGCCTCAGTTTGCCATCCCGAAGGTGACCACCCCCCTTGTACTTCCCATGTGTCTGCATGTGCATCCACGTATGTGTGCATACCTGTATGTGTGTGCACGTATGCCTGTGTGTGTGTTTGCACCTGTGTGTATGTGTGTGTGTATGTATTTGGGGTGGGGAGTATTAAACTAGATGATGCGTGGTCAGCAGCTGGTGTGTGGCCATGCAGTGGGCATCTCAGGTGTGGCACATCAATGGCAGCTCCTCTGACCTCCGTCTCTAAAGCCAGCTCTTCCCTCACTCTTCCCAATCTCAGCACATAGAAGTTTGCTGAGGCTGGGAAACTAGAAGTTATCTCACACCCCACACCCTTGTGGCAAGCAAATCCTCATCAGTTCTGTCTCAAATCTCTCCAGAATCCACAAGTTTCTCACCTGCTCCCCTTGCTGGGGTCTGGGTCACCATGCACCTGAAGTAGCCCATCTCCATCCTGCAGCCAAAGTGAACTTTCCTCTGTGTGTGTAAAAATATGCAAAACATACACTTTCCCATGTTAACCATTTCAAATGTGCAGTTCAGTGATACTGAGTAGATTCATGACCTTGTATAAATATCACCACCATCCAGCCACAGAGCTTTATGATTTTCCCAAACTGAAACCTCATACCCATCAAACACTAACTCCCCATCGCCCCTCCCCACACCCCTGGTGACCACCCTTCTACTTTCTGTCTTTATCAGTTTGACTACTCTAGGGACCTCCTGTAAGTGGAGTCATGCAGTGTTTGTCCTTCTGTTACTGGCTTATTTTACTTAGCATGACATCCTCAAGGTTCATCCCTGCTATAGCGTGTGTCAGAATTTCCTTCCTTTTTCGGCCGGACATAGTGGCTCACACCTGTCATCCCAGCACTTTGGGAAGCCAAGGCAGGCGGATCACTTGAGCTCAGGAGTTCGAGGCCAGCCTGGGTAACATGGAGAAACCCTGTCTCTACAAAAAATAAAAAACTAGCCCGGTGTGGTGGCACGCACCTGTTAAAAAAAAAAAAGAAAGAAAAGAAAAATAACAAGTTATGTTGAGGGTGTGGAGAAACGGAACATTGGTGCATCGATGGTGGGATGTAAAGTGGTGTGGTTGCTGTGGAAACGAGGCTGCCAGTTCCATGAAGAGTGGAACGTAGAATCATCACGTGGACCATAACTCCACTCTGGGTAGACACGCCAAACAATTGGAAGCAGGGACTCAAACAGGTATATGTACATGCATGTTTATGGCAGCATTGATCACAATAGCCAGAAAGAGGAAACAGTCTCAGAGTCCATTGACAGATGAATGGATAAACAAAATGTGGTACATCTATACAGTGGAATAGTATCAGCTACAAGAAAAAAGGGGAATTTTTTTCTTTTTTTTTTTTTTTTTTTTTTTTTCTTTTTTTTTTTTTTTGAGACAGAGTCTCGCTCTGTCGCCCAGGCTGGAGTGCAGTGGCCGGATCTCAGCTCACTGCAAGCTCCGCCTCCCGGGTTTACGCCATTCTCCTGCCTCAGCCTCCCAAGTAGCTGGGACTACAGGCGCCCGCCACCTCGCCCAGCTAGTTTTTTTTTTTTGTATTTTTAGTAGAGACGGGGTTTCACCATGTTAGCCAGGATGGTCTCGATCTCCTGACCTTGTGATCCACCCGTCTCGGCCTCCCAAAGTGCTGGGATTACAGGCTTGAGCCTCCGCGCCCGGCCTTTTTTCTTTTTTTTGAGACAGGGTCTGGCTCTGTCACCCAGGCTGGAGTACAGTGGCATGATAGCTCACTGCAACCTCTGCCTCCTGGGCTCAAGCGATCCTCCCACTTCAGCCTCCTAAGTACGTAGAATTACAGGCACGTACCACCGTACCTGGCTTCAGAGTGAGATTTTAAAGAAGAAAATCCAATCATGTTCTTCTTCTCCTGCTCGCACCCTCCAATGGCTCCCTTTCCTACTTTAATTACACCTGAAGTCTTCTCAGCCAATAAGACTCTACCTCGCCTGGCACCCGGTATTCTCTCTGATCTCCAAGACAGAGTAGGAGCATTGCCATCTTAGACAAGCACCATCATTTTAATGTTCCCCTTGATCACAAACTGCCTAAATCCAAAGGGCATCAGCCTAATGGCTAAGGTCAGCATGACCATAAACCACAAATGACATCTCCAAACAGAAATATTCCAACCAAAAGATAAAGCCCTCCCCAACCAGAGACGTGCCAGCCCCCAGAAAAATTCCCCTCCAACCAGAGAGATGTCAGCTCCAAGATAACCTCCCCTCTGACCAGAGACATTCTAACCCCGCAATAAATTTCTCCCCCACGGAGAAACATTCCAAGCCTGTGATAAGCCCTATCTCCCTGAACCCTTAAATACTCTTACTTAGTCTGTAAGAGAGAAGGCTCCTGACCAAAACCAGCCAGAAGCCTCTCTCAGGTTTATTCCCCAAAATAAGCCTGTCTTTGACTGTTGAGTCACTTTTTGTGTTTCTTTCCTCTTTAATTCTTACACTGCTCTGCACCTGCTCTTCCCCACACACTGTTCCAGCCTCGCTGACCTCCTGCTGTAGTTCCTTCAGGCCACTATAACAGAATACCCTCAGCTGGGCAGCTTATAAGCAACAAAAATGTATCATTCATAGTCCTGGCAGCTGGGAAGTCCAAGATCAAGGTGCCACCAGGTTCAGGTGGGGCCCGGTGAGGACCTGCTTCCTGCTGTATAGATGGCCCTTGCTAGCTGTGTCCTCACATGGTGGAAAGGGGGAAGGCTTCTCTCTTGGGTCCCTCTTATCAGGCACTAATCCCATTCATGAAGGCCTCACTCATGTCATCACCTCCCAGTGGCCCTGCCTCCTAACACCATCACACCAGGGCTTGGGATTTCAACAAGTGAGTTTATGGGGACACGTTCAGTTCGTAGCCCCTCCTCACTGTTCCTGAGAAATGCCCCATTTCCACCTAGGGCCTTTGCACCAGCTGGCCCTTCCAGTCCAGTCCTTCCGCTGGTGCCCTGCCTGGAGACTGCTCCCCGTCCCACGTTGGAGCCAGGTGTCATTGGTGAGGGGAAGGCCGGAGCAGCCCCCTCGTCATCTTGGTGGTGGTGGTCAGCCCCACAGCTTTTCAGTGATTCAGAGACATGGGAAGCAGCTACCTGGGGCAAAGCCCTTGACAGTCGTGACACCCAGGCTCCCCTAGACCCTCTGGGCCCACAGGTGCGCCCCCTCTTCTTGGGAGACAAGGCCCCCCTCTTGCTTCAGCAGCACTTGGGGAAGTATCTGGGAATGGGAGAAGGGGGAGGAGAAAGCTGGGGGTATCAGGGGTCATTCCCCCATGGCACAGGATTTGATCCCTGGCAAGGACCTCAGAAGAAGGTCCTGGGATTCCTGGTCCAGGATCCCAATGTGAACCAGTTCTTAGACCCAGAACTCACTAAGTGAGGAAGAACGTGGGCCCCACGGCGTAGGACCCCATAGCACGGCCAGTGCACCGTCACGGTTCCCTCCGTCCTTCCCCAGGGGGACCTGCGACCATGTAGTCAAGTCTCTGTGCACTTTGCTCAAAGTGAGTTGTTGCTGATCCCACCATGGCCCCCTTGATGGGCATCTGGGAGTGAGTGATCAACAGAGTCTTGGCCCACATCCATCTCACGGCAGGTCTTTGGACTCAATCCGCTAGTCCCTGAATGTGTGGTTGAGTGGATGTACCTTCTGTAATCAGCAGAGCCTCACACAGGTTCCTTGGCCTGCAGAGAAAGAGCAACCGTAGTGGGAGAGGTCAAGGACCCTCCAACTGCCACCCTCCACCACCAAGATAATAAGTCAAGGACAAAATGCTTCCATCTGGCCCTGTCAAACAGCTGAATTGTGGGGGAAGGCAGAGGAGTGCCAAAAAGTAGCTACCCTGGCCCATCAGATGGAGGATGTCACATTGACTAGCCCTGAAGAGCAAGACGTGGCACAGATGTGGGTGCCTTGGGCAGCAGCCCACACCTGTAGGCCAAGAGGACAGCAGGTAAGCGCAACAAGGACTCAGTGCCTGCCACACCGGTGAAGGTGTTGAGGCCCCATGATCCGGGCCATACCAGGTCATGTGCTGAAAAGTGGAAGGCAGATTATCATACAGGACAAGTGGCTGCACCTCGCACCTTCTACCTTTAAGAAAGAAGCACGAGCTAGGAAGGCCTCTCTGAGTTTTGGAGGCAACACATTCTGCACCTGCGAATGCTGGTACTACTCACTTAGGTGACATGGGGGGCCCAGACCCAGAAAGGGATGGAGTTCAGGCAGCTCTGCTGCTCAGCCATGGAACCCAGGAGGTTCCATGGTGACCACAAGCAGAGAAAATGCTGTGTGACATCTGTGGCAGGCACCAGCAGGAGAGTGGCAAGGCAGACCTCCAGCTTCCAGAGCAAGGTCTTGGCCTCCGCAGCACGAAGAGCCTTGGGAGAGCCACCCCTGGTGAGCTGGTGCCTCTGGGGCGACCTGAACACTTGACTAGGGGACATGAGGAAACCATGCAGCCACAGATGCCTATTGTCAGCTGGTAACCCAGACTTGCCAAGTTGTAGAGGCAGGTGGGCGAGCAGCATCCCACTGTAGTGTGGGAGAGATACCCCCAGAATTGGGCACATGCCAGGTCGGAGGGCACACACAGTGTGCATGAGCGGGTGAGCGAGTGTCCCAGACCCAGGTCACCCATCACCACTGCGCTAGTGCACAGAAGGTGGGAATGCTGGTCCCCAGGGGGTGGCAGGGAGAAATGTGTCTGGTACCCAGGGTGTCTACCGAGGCAGCCTTCAGTGCCCCCATCCCCAGTTGTCACTATAAATGACAAGGACAGCAGCCAGGGCTTGCTAAAGATGTGGTATCAGGAGCTCAGAGCCCCAAGAGGAGGGTCTGGGCCACCCCACCAGGCAAGCTGCCCGGACCAGCAGAAGTGGGGGCCAGAGGCAAGGCGTCTAGAGGGGCCATGGAGGAGGGAGAAGGTCAGTGTCAAGAGCAGCCTCAGAGGCAACAGCTCCCCTCACCACCCATCTCCCAAGAAAGCCCTAAAAATGAGGCTCCCCATCCAGGCAGGGTGGGATCCAAGAGGTGGTGAAGGGAGAACTAAGAGGATGGCTGAGGGCCAGACACAGTGGCTCATGTCTGGAATCCCAGCACTTTGGGAGGCCAAGATGAAAGGATCATTTGAAGCCAGGAATTCAAGACCAGCCTGGGCAACATAGCAAGACCCCATCTCTACAACAATAAAAATAAAAGAGGGTGGCTGGACAGCAGATGGCAACCAGTTCAGAAAGTTATGGAACTTCTTCATGAAACCAAAGATCTATCGAGTCACTGACGTGTTGGATAGCGTGGAGGTCTCTGGGTAACTGATGAAAAGTTGAAGTTGAATGAATCACAAGGACACTTAAAAAAGAAAAAGAAACTAAGCAAGCAAGTAATGTTGTAGTTATTAACCCCAAGGAAAATAAAGTCGGGTGGAAAAGCAAGAATTTCACAGTTTATTACATGGCCCAGTACATTGACAAAGTAATAACACTGGAAACATGGAATATTGATCTGGCAACTTTATCTTATGTCACATGGCTCAGAAAGGAGGGCAGACCTGGGTGGCGAGCACGTGTGTAAGAAAAGAGAGGGAAGCCCTTGTTTCTGAGGTAGGAAGTCCACGGGCCACGCCTGCAGTTGCTCCATCCAGAAGGAGCAGGCCGAGCATGTGGTTTAGGTGCAAAGAAAAAACGGCTGAGATAATCAGGTCAAAGTATGGGATCTCCCTGGTCAGGCAGGTGCAATGGATACCACCTTTTTTTTCCCTAACAACCTTTATGGAAATATTTGGCTCTAAGCATAGTAATTACTTTGATTAAAACATAAATTTGAAAATAAGAGTCCCATTTGGGTTTTTTTTTTGTTTTTTTTTTGAGACGGAGTCTCGCTCTGTCGCCCAGGCTGGAGTGCAGTGGCCAGATCTCAGCTCACTGCAAGCTCCGCCTCCCGGGTTCACGCCATTCTCCTGCCTCAGCCTCCCGAGTAGTTGGGACTACAGGCGCCCGCCACCGCGCCCGGCTAGTTTTCTGTATTTTTTAGTAGAGACGGGGTTTCACCGTGTTAGCCAGGATGGTCTCGATCTCCTGACCTCGTGATCCGCCCGTCTCGGCCTCCCAAAGTGCTGGGATTACAGGCTTGAGCCACCGCGCCCGGCCCCCATTTGGTTCTAAATGGTGTTTCATTTAAACTGTGCCAGCACATGGTAAGCACAGAATAAATTAATGACTATTCCGTCCGAAGCCCTCCTCCCAAGCAAAGGCCAGCTTGGCCTCTGGGAGAGTGGAAGGGGCAGGGCCATGCTTGGGCCAGCCCCTCTCATCCACACTCTCTCATCCTTCCCACGCTGGAGCCAGGTGTCACTGGTGAGGGGAAGGCCGGAGCAGCCCATCCTCATGTTGGTGGTCGTGGTCAGTCCCACAGCTTTTCAGTCATTCCGGCTAGTGGCATCTTGCCACACCCCCCAACGCACACGCTTCTGTGCCGCACTGCAGGGATTCCAAGTAGGGTGAAATCCCTGATCCCATTGACCTTTTGTGACACAGCTCTGGGGCATGCAAGATGAGTGAGCTGCATTGCCTGTTCTTCTCAGGACCATGAGCATTGAGGGGTGGTGATACTGGTCACACCAGGACACTTCTCCCCAGCACCCTCGCCTCCACAAGGGAACAGAGCTAAATAAACGTCCAATTGGGGAAAGGAGTCAACCTCCCATTTTTTTCAGACATCCCCAACCTTCCTGGGCTTCTCCTGAGTTGGTCTTTTTTCTGTAGGAGGAGGAGAACCTACTGAAATTGAATCCCCCAGGGGAAAAAATGGTATTGAAGCCCTTTACAAAATTTCTCATGAAATCAGATGTCCTCAAAAATATTTTGACAACGTGGCTGGGCGTGGTGGCTTGTGCCTGTAATCCCAACACTTTGGGAGGCCAAGGCAGGCAGATCACCTGAGGTCAGGAGCTTGAGACCAGCCTGGCCAATATGGTGAAACCCCGTCTCTACTGAAAATACAATAATTAGCTGGGCATGGTGGCTCACACCTCAAATCCCAGCTACTCAGGAGGCTGAGGCAGGAGAATTGCTTGAACCCAGGAGGCAGAAGTTGTAGTGAGCTGAGATTGCACCACTGCGCTCCAGCCTGGGTGATAAAGCAAGATTCTATCCCCCGCCAAAAAATAACATATTTTAACAACAAAGTTGTGTTTGAGGAAGGCATCTTATCTTAAAAAGAAGGGTATTTCAATACATGCTACTTTGGGAAGCTTGCCTTGATGTCATCAACAAGACAGAAAAGGCCCATCGACTTGTCATTATCTGGAGAGTATCTTCACAGAGCAATTATTGCTTCTCATTGTAAACGGGCGTGTTAAGCAGAAGGCTGAGGTGAGCCCATGATTCCTGCCTTTGATGTCCGTACCTTTGCTTGGCCCTTTCCCTGGAATGTGAGCGGAATCTGTGACTTGCTTCTAACTGATGGACCGAGGCCAAGGTGACGGCTATCACGCCCGTGATTGTGTTCAATTATATGGCAGAGTTGAAGGAATTTTGCAGATATCATTAAGGTCCCTAATCGGTTGACTTAAAGTTACTCAAAAGGGAGATTATCCCTCGTGGGCCTAACCCAATCTGGTGAGTTCTCTAAAAGAGAGAAATGAGAGCCTCTCTCTTGCCCCCTCTCTGTTTCTGTCCTCCTGGCCTCGTAGAAGAAGCAAGCTGCCCTGCAGTGAATTCTACAGCCATGGGGAAATGGATTCTGTCAACAGCTTGAGGGAGCTTGGGAGCAAAGTCTTCCCTCCAGATGAGAACACAGCTTTACTGACACTTCATGAGACCGTGGAAGAGACCCCAGATAAGCTGTGCCCAGACTTCTGATCTGAGAACTGGGAAAGGATAAACAACTATTGTGTTAAGCTACTAATTTTGTGCTAATTTGTTACACAGCAATAGAAAACTAATGCAATGAGCCTATTAAAACCTCTTTAAAATGCAATAAAGCAAATGATTACACTGTGAGATCACTGGCTTACACCTACAGGACAAATGGGGAGAGCCATCCGTGCCTTATGATGAAATGGGGAGTGACAGACTTACGGAGGGAACTTGGAAAGTGCTGTGTGTCCCACAACTTGGGTGGGAGTGAAGATGCTGAGCTGTGGAAAGCGTCACTCAGACATCGAGGGGCTGGTGATGGCCAGGAGGCTGGAGGAGGCCCAGCTGAAGAGCTGACATGAAACTTACTCATGAGATGCGCCAGAGGGAACTGGCCATATTTCTTGATTCACACCTCATGTCGTGTAGTATGCGATTTTTTATTTTCTTCTTTGAGACGGAGTCTTGCTCTGTCGCCAGGCTGGAGTGCAGTGGCACGGTCTCGGCTCACTGCAACCTCCGCCTCCCGGGTTCAAGCCATTCTCCTGCCTCAGCCTCCTCAGTAGCTGGGACTACAGGCCTGTGCCACCACACCCAGCTAATTTTTGTATTTTTAGTAGAGATGGGGTTTCACCATGTTGGCCAGGATGGTCTCGATCCCTTGACCTCGTAATCCACCCGCCTCGGCTTCCCAAAGTGCTGGATTACAGGCGTGAGCCACCGTGCCCAGCCTAGTATGTGATTTTTAAAAATCTGAGATAGGTCTCAGTTAATTTAGAAGTTTGTTTTGCCGAGGTTGAGGACACACACCATGACCCAGCCTCAGGAGGTCCTGACGACATGTTCCCAAGGTGGTTGGGGCACAGCTTGGTTCTATACATGTTAGGGAGACAGGAGACTTCAATAAATATGTGTGAGATGTACATCGGTTCAGTCTGGAAAAGGGACAACACCAGACGAAGGCGGGACAACTCAAAGCGGGAGGAAGCTTCCAGGTCCTAGGTAGAGAAGAGACACATGGCTGCATTGTTTTGCGTTTCTGATGAGCCTCTCCAAAGGAGGCGATGAGATATGTATTTATCTCGGTGAGCAGAGGTGCCTTGGATAGAATGGGAGGCAGGTTTGCCCTCAGCAGCTCCCAGCTCAACTTTTCCCTTCAGCTGAGTGATCTGGGGGCCCCAAGATTTATTTTCCTTTCACAAAATGTATGTAGATAACTAGTTAAGTAAACATGGTAAGTAGGCATTTGGCATCTACATCTCTCTTTGTTTTTAGATCTTTTTAGAAAATCAGGGAGAGTCTGTTTCAGGTCCCCTCATACATTCAAATGCTATTTGCCGTAAGTGGATTCAGGAGCATCTGTCTCCCAGATAGGGGGTAGAGTCACAGAGCTTGCAAGCAGGGGAGCAGGACACAGAGCAATCACCTCCAACTCGGAGACATCCTTTCAAGACTACATTAGGCAAACACGGAGAGAAGAAAGTTTCCAGGCCTGGAGAACCAGCAGATGACAGGGAAGTCGAGGTAGCCCTGGGGCGTTGTGGAGCCCTCGGAGTTAGCCAAGACCCCTCCACTGGAATCACAGGTGTCCACGGGTAGCAAGCCCCCGTGCCCCTAGACTCCTAGCAAACTTCCCACCTTAGGTGCTAAAACTCACACCTCTTCTCCAACACCTACTTGAAACTCCTCACCTCCCAGAGATAATAACTTGGCTTTCGGGACAATTTCAGTTGTGTTAATGGAAAAAAAAAAAAAATCCTTGGACTCAGCCTTTTAATAACCAGCCATACCTTTCTCATTCCCCAGCCCACTGGGAAAAGGATCTTGTCCATTTACTCTCCTGCAAAATGATATCTGGGGTAATGTGTTCCAGGAACCTAACTCTCAGGTCTTAATGGCAGAGAAAGCCCATTTGGGGGCCACACTTTGAGTTAATGATACATACTCATTTAGTGCATGGACAGCTAAAAGCTAAAATGCAGTGGCTACAAAATTACTGTCAAACTCTACCTTTTTGTTTTATTTTGTTTTGTTTTAAGTTCCATTTACTACCAAAAGTTCTCAAAGTTAGATAAAAGCTACACATTAAGTTTGGTTTCCAAACTAGGTCTAGGAAAAGAAAAAGATGTTACCTTTTTAATTATAAAATAATGTAATGAGAAGAAATACACATGCTTTCTGCTCAGTACTTTCCTTCGGAAAACCACCTTTCCAACTCCAGTCAGCCTCATTCCTGCAATCATGTGTCAGTCATAGTACTCCACCCCCAACACACGCACGTGCCGAGAACCAGGTTGGTCAGTTAGAATCCTCCACCCTACAGAGCCACAGGGATTGGTTCCAAGATGTGCATGTGACCCAAACTGGCTAATCAGGGACTTCGCTGAGATTTGATGCCAGGAGAGAGAGTTTCTCCTTCTCTCTGAAGTCTTGAGCTATGAAAACCACATACGCTAGAGCTCCTGCCTCCATTGTTCCCTGACACATGGAAGGACCTGTCTGCAGGAAAAGAGAAAGACACAGATAAATGCAGAGACAGTGGAGATAAGAGAGAAAGAGAGAGCAACCTGATTCTATCATCTGACTCCCTGGAGCCCCTAAACCCCGGGGACCCATGAACTTTTCAGTGTCTTGAGCCAGCAGTGCCCTCTTTGCACTTAAGCCAGTTTGAGCTGATTTTCTGTCAGTTACACCCAGAAATGTCCTGAGTGATACAGAGAATTTCTGTCAGTCATTCACTTACTCAGACAAGAAAGACATAGTCCCTGATCCATGGCCAGCAGAACTAAGCAGAGGTCACAGCCATTAGACAAATAATTGCACAGAGTGTCAGTCAGAGACAGGAGTTATGGGTGCCACAAAAGAGAAACCGGGGTCTTCAGGGGAGTGTGCAAAGGGGATCCCAACCCCAACTGCAGAACTCAGAGGACCTTCACCCAGAAAGTGACCATGAGATCCAACAACAGCTCCTTCATTCCTCAGTTTTGTTTTGTAGGATTTTCCTTTTTGAGTTCAAGTCTTCACTGATACCACTCTGTGGGTGAAAGACGACATGCACGTGCACACGCAGACATATGCACACGCAGACACATGCACACATAAACACGCACACACACCCACAAGCACAGCCCGGCACACACAGACATGGATGTACCCAGACTCACACGCATGCACGCATTAACACACGGACATATGCACAGAGACACATGCAGAAACACACCCTGGTAGACACATGCACACATAAACATGCACACATGCCCAGAAGCACCTCCCGGCACACACACACAGACATGCATGTACCCAGACTCACACGCATGCATGCATTAATGCACGGAGATATGCAAAGAGACACATGCAGAAACACACCCCAGCACCCAACCACGATTCAGCCATATTCAGATGCACTGGACAAGTCAGATTCAAATTCTGGCTCCCCTGAGCTCCCATGAGCCTCAGGGTCTCTTCCTGTAAAGTGTGGAGATGGCGGTCCCCCTCACAGGTGTGTGAGCACTCAAGGAAGACGGATGTGAAGGTTTTAGCCCCCAGCTGGGCATGGCACTAGAAGTCGCCCTCATCATTAATAATGACGAAAAAGCCATGTCAGAATTCAAGACAGCAGGTCACGTGGGAAATGGCATCCTTCCTAAGGACTCCATAAGAGTCAGCAGTCAGCCCTGCTGGAGACCCTGACAGCATCCCCGGGAAGGTGGGATCTTGCTCACCCCTCACCCGCAACCCATGGATGCGGGACGCTGCAGCAGTGCCCAGGGACACCAGCAGAGGGCAGTGGTGGCCAATAGACAGACCCATTTATGAGCACTTGTGTGACAAACAGGAACCTCCCTAGAAATGCCTGGGATGGAGAGGACATGGGGGCTTTTCTGGGACCCTGGGAAAGTAAGTGACCAGGACAAGACTGAGTGACATCTGGACTATCAATGTGGCCCTATTTGTACCCACAGGTTGGTACAAAAAGTGCAAAGCACAGGTCCTACCAGTGACATTCATAATTCCTCCGTGCAGAGGGGAACAAACTGGGCCTAGAAAGGAATGAGGTTGGGAGTGGGGATTCAAAGAAACCCCATGAGTGTGCCCCACGCAGGAACAGCATTCCATGCCCGAGGGGGCAGAAGGCGCTCAACAGCCGAAGGAGAGCCACACATGCCACCAAACACATGAAAAGACCTTGGCCCTGCTGCTTCTCACCCGTCCAGTCCTGACCCCGCCAGGCCAGGAGCACAGGTGGAGAAGGTAGCAGAGCAAGGAGGGTGGAAGACAGGCCATCATCCCAATGGCGGGACCCCGGCGTCCAGTTGGCCTGGTCTGGGGACCCTCTCCCAGAAGCTGTGAGCTGGACATGAGCTTTATGTTTTGAGTTCCAGTCACATAGATGTCTTCACAACTGAGTGTGACTGGAGACCTCGAAGTCTGCCAAGGTGTCCCCAGAGGAAGGGGGTATGGCAAGGAAAAGCAAGGCAGGTCCTAGCCCAGTCACTGTCTGCGGACACACCCTGCTCCTGCAAGACGTGGGACGGGGTCCTCAGCCAGGCTCCAAATTTCAGAGACGGGGCCTCCCACCACCAGGCCACCGGCCTCTGCTCGGCTAGTCAGACACAAAGCCAGGAATTAGATTCCTTTGCTGGCCTGGGGACCCTCAAGTACCCTACCTGAGTCTGTGAGCACCCTGTCCTCTGAGCAGAGA
Organism: Macaca nemestrina; assembly: GCF_043159975.1. Lineage (NCBI taxonomy): Eukaryota > Metazoa > Chordata > Mammalia > Primates > Cercopithecidae > Macaca > Macaca nemestrina. The sequence continues at coordinate 6,593,485 of NC_092139.1, read as the reverse complement.
GAAACAGAGGCGCAGTCCCTCCTCGGGGACAAGTCCGGAGGGGGAAGACCTTAGTCCTGGCGCAGTGTGCAGAGCCAGCCCCCTCCACGCTCCAGGCATGCTACACACATACCTGGAGCCCCTCCCTTCCCTCCTCTGCCTGACTGGATTCTTCCTATCCAGTAATGGCCCCTTCCTCCAAGGAACCCTCTTGGACTCCTTCTTTGTGTGCTGCTGAACTGCTTCCTAAGTTAGGCTTGGAAATGTCCAATTCTCAGTTGCTTTTGCTTAAAATCCTTGAGTTCTCTGGACTCCATTGCAGGCCCTCTTCTCTCCTTGCTGTGCTCCCTTCCTTGGATCATTGTATCAGTCAGCTACTGCCATCTCATGCTGCATAACAAACTGCAGGGTGTCGGTGGCAGACAACTGCAAGCACATTTGTAGTGTGTGCACTTGTGGGTCACTGAGGGCCAGCTGCTCACAGGGAGGTCTGGCTAGGGCAGTCAGCTCCGGGTACCTCTCAACCCCTTCCTGGGACTAGCAGAAGAGCTGGGGCGGGTTCTTCTCATGGCAATGGCAAAACCACAAGAGGAGGAGTGGAAATGTGGGCTACTCCTTAAGGCCTACACTTGAAACAGGAGATTATCCTTCCTGCCTTGTTCTAGAGGCCAAAGCATGTCATATGCCAAAACCCAAGTCACATGACTCCTTAAGGCCTAGGTTTGGAATAGACACATTATCTTTCTGCCTTGGTCTAGGGGCCAAAGCAAGTCACATGGCAAAACCCAAAGTCAAGAAGCTGGAAAATATACACCACTCCATCCAGGGAAGGAAACGGCAGAGTTACCGAAGGGTGTGGGCACAGGGAGAAGACCAATTGCTGGAGCCAGCCATCTCCTCCAGATCCGTGATGGCGACTCCCCAGCTGTGCCTCTAGCCCCGGCCTCTCTCCAGAGCCTCACGTTCATCTGGCTGATTCCCTACAGGACACAGCAGTGTAACACTCTGTTCATCCCAATAACAAAACATTTGGAAATGGCCAAATATTTAGTAAGCAGCTGGCTAAATAAATTATAGTTTGTGTGCACAATAAAATTGTTGAAAGCAATTGTTTTTTTAAAGAATAAAATTCATGTAAAAAGATGTGCACCATAAAAACTGTAGCACAGAATGTATAGTATAATCTCATTTTGATGGATAGATAGATAGATAGATAGATAGACAGACAGACAGACAGACAGAAAACAGCCTGGAAAGGCATAGACTGTATCAGTTAGGAAGCTCTTGGCTAGAAATAACAAAGAACCCGCTAATGTGACTTTAAAAATTAAGAGTTTGTCTTCTCACATCAGAAAAAGGTGAGTGGCAGCTGCTAACCCTGGCTCAGCAGCTCCACGGATAACAGCTGCAGTCTCTGCGATTTTCTTGGTCTTAATGATGACAAAATGGCTGCCTCATCTCCAGTCATCACAGCTGAATTCAAGGCCAGGAGGAAGAAACAAAAGGCATCTCTAGCCATGCTGTGCTTTTATTAAGTAAGCAAAAGCTTTCTCAGCAACCCTGGCAGACTTCTCATTGGCCAGAACTTGTCACGTGGCCACCACCAGCTGCAAGAGAGGCTGGGGAAATAGGGTTATTTCCACCTGTACAGTGAAATCAGGCGATGCAGGAGGAAGCTGGGAGCTGGGTGGAGGCCAGCCGATCTGCCAAGTCTGCCCCAAACGCAGACTCTTCGTGTGATTATCTTCAGTGGGACAAATGAAGCAAAATCTCTACTTTTTATGTTGTCCTTGTCTGTACCACTTGAAGTTCATTAAGAATATTATTATTATTTCTACAGTCCTCTTCCCAGCCAAACTCCTGAGATTTAAAAAAAAAAAAAAATGAGTCTTGGGCCAGGAACAGTGGCTCACGCCTGTAATCCGAGCCCTTTGGGAGGCTGAGGTGGGAGGATCACTTAAGGTCAGGAGCTTGAGACCAGCCTGGCCAACATGGTGAAACCCCACCTCTATTAAAAATACAAAAATCAGCCAGGTGTGGTGGCAGATGCCTGTAATCCCAGCTACTCGTGAGGCTGAGACAGGAGAATCGCTTAAATCTGAGGTGGAGCTTGCAGTGAGCAAAGATCAAGCCACTTCACTCCAGCCTGGGTGACAGAGTGAGACTCCATCTCTAAATAAATAAATAAATAAATGAGTTCCCACTTCCTGCCTCAGCTTCTCTGTGCCCACCCACCCACCCATTTCTCTATCCCCTCTGCCTCCACCTCCTCTCAACTCCTCTGAATCCCCCTGGGGAGCCCAACCCAACCCACCTTCCAATCCTCTTCATCCTACGTCACCCATCCTGGTTAGCACCTCTGTTTTGAAATCCTTGCTCTTCTCTCCCTCTGGGATTTGGCATGCCATGCTACTGTGTAAGCCACACAAAGGAAGGGATGTTGTCTATTTTGTTCACTGCTGCTGTGTCTGCCCAGAATAGCACCTGGCACGTAGTAGGTGCTCAAGGACATTTGATGAGTGGTCGAATGAACAAGTGGACAGCAGAAATCCTGCGCCCCCTCTGCTTAGACTGCCACTTCTCAGTCTTGGGCATCATGGCGGCAGCCATGGAAATGTCCCTGAAGATCTCTCACTGCCTGCAGAGGGTGGAACCGGCCTCGGGTGGCCCCAGCTGCCTCCCTATGAAAACATCCTGGCCTTCACGCCTAAGGCACGCTTTGCCCATCACGGGCATGTCCAGGATGCTAATACGGATCCCTTCTGCAGTGCATTCGAAAATACATCCATCCCCTTCCTTCGCTCTCTCCTTACAAGGTTCTCCCAGCGTCCCTGCCTCCTCCCCATTTCCCCATCTCTTGCATGGATGTCTGCTTCTCTGAGGACCCAGACACCCAGTACCTCTCCCCCTCCTGGCTCTCCAGTGCATCCCGTGGGGTTCTCTCCTTGACCCTCCTCTTCTCATGCCACCAGCTTTCCATGTGGCTTCTCATCCACACCCACGCCTGATGCACACACACACACACACACCCCCACACACACACCTTTTTTTCCAAACCTAGGTTTCTAATCCTGATCCTTTGTGCTGCCTCTGGAGTGTCCCACTGGCTTGAAGCTTAGCACAGCCACGCTGAGCTGATCACCTTCACCTCTAGCCCCACAGGCCCATCCATCTTACCACTACCCCATCACCCAGGCCACCTCCTCTGGCCCTCGGCCTCTCCCTCTCTTCTTTTCTCCTTGCTGGGTCAGCAGATCTAGGACGGAGCCAGGCTCGCACTTCTGTGGCGCTGATGCTGTCCCACCAGCCACTGTCGTAAGCATTCACGATCCATGAGGCTGCTTTTCCACAAAGGAGAATCCCCCTTTCTCTTGAACTCTACAACCTTTCATCTGTTCAGTATCTGTGGGTGCCTTTTTAAAAAACACCATTCCCATTACCATTAAGATCACCCATTTAAAATGAAAAACTCAATGGGTGTAAAATTCAATGTAAAAATTCACTGGGTTTGGTCGGGCGTGGTGGCTCACATCTATAATCCCAGCACTTTGGGAGGCCAAGGCGGATGGATCACTTGAGCTCAGGAGTTCAAGACCAGCCTGGGCAACATGGATAAACTCCACCTGTACCAAAACTACAAAAATCAGCCCAGGCATAGTGGCATGTGCCTGTTGTCCCAGCTACTCAGGAGGCTGAGATGAGAGAATCACTTGAGCCCAGAAGGCAGTCAGCCGAGATGGCACCACTGCATTCCAGCCTGGGTGATGAAGCCAGATCCTATCTCAAAAAGAAAAGAAAAGAAAAGAAAAGAAAAGAAAAGATGAGTTTTAGTATTTTTACAGGATTATGCAACCATCACCATTATCTCATTTTAGACTATTTTCATGATCCCAAGAAGACACTCCCCATTCCCCCTAGCCCTAAGCAACCACAAACAGAGATTTTCTGTCTGCACAGATTTGCCTTTGCTGACATTTTGTGTAAATGGAGTCATGCAAGATGTGTTCCTTCGTGATGGCTTCTTCTAGCTCTGATGCTGTGCTTGAGGGGTCTGCCTGTTAGATCCCACTCGTGAAAGGGAAAACAGCACAAGAGCTGACCCTGCTCTCACCCAGCCGGGGAACAACTCAGATACCACACAAGTCATTGCAGAGTCCACTGGAGACATCTGGGGGCTCTGAGGAATGGGTCAGGGCGAATGATGGGAACGGGCTGGGAAGGCAACAGGGCTTCAGGATGGGAGGGGGGTGTTGGAGACAGAAGGGAGAGGCAGGAAGAGCACTGGGTTGGGGAACAGCATGAGCAAAAGGTCTAATAAGGGAAGGAAATGAAAGGAAGCCACATGCCAGAGACTCAGAGAAAGGAGCGTGGCCTGGAACAAGATCCGCAAAGAAGCCAGAGGGACAGTAGGATCCTTGACCCTTCCATCAGGGGTTTTGACGTTATCTGAATAGCAATGAGAGCCATGGAAAGTCTGAAACAGAGGGGTGATGTGATCATAAATGTTTTTGGAAAGATCACCCAAAATCTTTTTTTGGGGTGGAGAAGGGAAGGTAGCTGTGTGTCCATCTTGGGCTGTAGGGATGAGAGAGAGAGAGAGGAAGGAGTGGGTGGCACCATTCTGAGATGGGGTGGGACAGAGCCACAGCAGCCCAGGGGCCGGCAGGGGGTGAACACCCTTTGATCAGTATTCTGCACAGTTTGGAGCAAGAGCAGCTGGTGACTTTCAGGCCCCAACCTCATTACTCAAGGCAACTCCACAACGAGTTTGCATAGGCCCCTCATCAGCCCCATCCGCATTGCCCAGATCACTTAGAATGCATCTGGCTGCTCCCGCGAGCGTCTGCCACCTTTTTGCTATTTTATGTCATCAGCAAACTGGCGCCGTCGTGAAATTATGCTCCGCTCCCAGTCAATGCATTAAACTTAAATGTTTTCTATAACCAGTGCGCCCGGTGCCTGCCTTAATTCCCAACTGATTTATCTACCCAATTTATTACCAGGGCTCAATTCGATCAATACTGGCTGGGATTCCACCCGCAGAGGCATCTGATTTATGCATGCAGACACTCCTGGGGTGATTTGAGAGTCCTCTCCTCCACCACGGAGCCTCCCAGGCCCCTGAAATTGATATGCCTGCCTTGCTCCAGAGAGAACCTGCATCACCATCCAAATGACCCAGTCACAGGCCCTTCTGGAGGCCTCAGGCTCCCCCTCCCTGCCCCAGGGGGCCTGCAGTCCTTGCTCTGAGTGCCCTGGGCCGGCCCTGACCTCAGGGCTCCCTGGGAAAGGAAAGTTCCAGAAACCATGAATGCTCAGGGTTAATCTGGGCTTTAGGCTCTGGGGAGAGGGAAGGCATGCATGCCCTGTATGAACTGTGTCTTATTGCACCAAGGGCAGGGTCTAAATCAGATCCTTATCTTTCATTCTGGACACATTAAAAACAGGATGTTGGGGTTTCTTATCCCCAAAGATTTAGCAAACTTTTACTAAGAAAAACCATATATATATATATATATATATATACACACACACACACACATATATATAGCACAAAAGATTCCAGACAAGATTTTTTTTCCTTCCCAAAGGAGGATCATGGGGTCTGAAACCGAATATAAGAGGTCAAAGTCTTCCCTCTTGAACTTGTTCTGGCAAAAGTTCAATAGAACGACATCCTCTGGTTCTAATTCTAAACCTCCCTGGGGGACACAGCAGGGGGCCCACTCCATCGTTCTCAAAATAAATCACCAGCAGCTCATGGCAACAGGAGTTATTAAAATACGAAATTCTTTGGTGTCTCCATGTTCTTGACTTCCCCGTCTCTTTGTAGTCAGGAGGCAAAGCCCAAACACTGATGTATTGGCCAATGCCTCGGGGGCCAGGCAAGTTCTGTAAAAGGGTGCAGGGCTGAGCAGAAGTGGCCAGAAAGGAGGACAGGGGCCTGGGGCGAACTCAGGAGGGGGGCAGCTGCTCTTCCGCCCGCAGCAATCATTGCCAGGGAAGGGGAACTCCAGATACCAGGGTTCTTGGCCTTGCCAAAGACGTGTGACCCCAGAACGGGTACCTAGATCCAGTGCTACCAGGCCACATACCAAGTGTGCTGGAACCACCGATAGCTGATCCACAGCGACAATCCCACCCTTCCCGAGACTGACCAAAGCTCAGTCTCCCGCCAGCCCAGAGACACGAGGCTCTGAGTCAACATCTGCATTTGCATCAAAGTCATACTTCCCCATCTTCTTTTTCCCTTCTGACCCCTCTCCTCGTGTGGGAGTCAAGCCATAGTACCACTGCTCTGAGAAGGAGGGGGCTCCAGGAAGCAGAGGAAAACCAAAGTTGGTTCTTGAATTTTAGGTTTCAGAAGCCTCCTTCTTAGAGAAGAGGTGAGAACTCAGGAAGCACAGAGCTGGGGAAGAACTGATGGTGGGTGGAGCTTCCTAGAAAACTTGCCCTCCCACTGGGAGGCACATTCTCTCTCTTTTTTTTTTTTTTTTTTGGAAACAGAGTCTCACTCTGTCGCCCAGGTTGGACTGCAATGGCACAATCTTGGCTCACTGCAGCCTCCACCTCCTGGGTCCAAGCCATTCTCCTGCCTCAGCCTGCTGAGTAGCTGGTATAAGGCGCCTGCCACCGCACCCCACTAATTTTTGTTTCAGCAGAGATGGAGTTTCACCATGTTGGCCAGGCTGGTCGCAAAACTCCTGACCTCAAGTGATCCTCCCGACTCAGCCTCCCAAAGTTCTGGGAGGTGCATTCTAACAGGCTCCCGGGTAAAGCAGGTCTGGGGACTCACTTTGAGAACTGAGGTGCTGGATGCTGTGAAAGAAGGACCCTGAAGGAGGATCCGGAATGCATCAGCAGAATCCCAGCAGATCGCCCAGCTGGGGTGAATGCAGGCCAGAGAGTAAACACCAGCCCAGTGGGGGCTTCTGGTTCATTCTCTACCTTGAGAGTAAAGTTAACTTTAAAAAAACGCAAAATTACCATTTTAAAACGTGAGTCCTGTATTCTGAAGTGGGATTGCGATGATGATTGCACAAGTCTGTAAGTTTATGTACATTTAAAATATGTAACATCCCATTGGCCAAATTTGGAATTACCCAAGCATCAAAAATAATAACAATAACAATGATGGTAATGGTGGAAACACACGGAATGCATAAGTACCCGAGCACCTGTAATGATCAAGAACTAAGCATTTTCCTGCCCCTTCAGTTGGAACTGCCTTTCAGGGAAACCGAACAGCTCCAGAGGATGAAGTAAAGCTCTTTTTTTTACAAAGAATGCCAGCTAACAAAATGCAGAAGAAGGGACAGAATTATAAAATCGCCACATTGCAACATCCATGAACTAATTGGCTCAGTCAGAAGTATCAATTTGATCAAGGGTAGCTGGAGACAGACCACAATGAGACACCAATTCCCACTCACTGGGGTGCTCAAACCGAAGACAGACAATGACATGGACTGATAAGGATGTGGAGGAATCCGAACCCTCGTGCACTGCGGGTGGGAATGAAAAAGGTGCGGCTGCTTTGGAAAACAGTCTAGCAGTCCTCAAAAGCCTGCACAGAGCTTTCATGTGACCCAGTAGTTCCACTCCTAGGTGTGACCCAAGGGAATTGAAAACACATGTTCTCACAAGAACCTGTACATACACGTTCACAGCAGCATTGTTTATGTAGCCAAAAAGTAGGGGCGGAAGACAAATGACCATCAACTGATGAACAGATGGAGTGGTCCATTCATACAAGGGGTTATTAATAAGCCATAAAAAGACACGAAGTGCTGATCTCTGCTACGGCCTGGACAACTTCGAAACCATGATGTTGAGTGAAAGAAGGTCAGACACAAAGAGTGAGTGACTCTCTCTATAGTCCCATTTATATGAAATGTCCAGAATAGGTCATTCCATGGTGACAGGAAGTGAATCAGTGGCTGCCAGGAGGTGGAGGGAGGCAGAGGAGGGGAGTTCTCTGGGAATGATGCAAGCCTATTGGAAATACAGAGAGAAGTGATGGCTGTACCACAACCCGGAAACTACTGAACTGAATACTTTTAATGGGCGAATTGTGTAGTATGTGAATTACATCTCAATAGAGTGTGTGTGTGTGTGTTTGTTTGTTTGTTTTTGAGATGGAGTTTAGCTCTTTTCGCTCAGGATGGAGTGCAGTGGTGTGATCTCAGCTCACTGCAACCTCCGCCTACCAGGTTCAAGTGATTCAGCCTCCCAAGTAGCTGGGGTTATAGGCACATACAAACATGCCCAGTTGATTTTTTTTTTTTTTTTTTTTTTTTTTTTTTTGTATTTTTGGTAGAGACGCGGTTTCACCATATTGGCCAGGCTGGTCTCGAACTACCTCAGGTGATCCACCAGCCTCGGCCTCCCAAAGTGCTGGGATGACAGGCATGAGCCACTGCACCCAACCACACGAATGTACTTAATTCCATGGAACTGCTCTGTTAAAACAGTTAAAATAGTAAATGTTATATGTTTACCATCATAGTAAAAAAGGCAGATGAGAAACAGAATACTCACAGGGTGAGAAAGAATCATCCAGAATTACTTGCTACACCCAAAGGAGGGTCTTCCCCATGGAGGGGCAGCTCTCAGAGCCTCAGGCTCGACAGGCTGGCAGTGGAACCCCTGGTGTCTGCACCCTGTGGGGAAACCCTGTGGCGTGCATGTCGTCACCCACAGAGTGGTCTGGTGAAGGATGGTCTACCTGAATCAGATTCCACCTGGAGATCCCACTTCCAGTTCCCAGGAAATCAGGGGAGAGGGGGACAAGTAAAGGGCCCCACGTGCATCAGATGCAATCAGGACACAGGGTCTGCCACCAGCCACCCGGGCTGGCCTTCTCAACAGGCCATGTCATGAGGCGAATCACTGCTCTGGGTCGAAAGAGGCTCAAGAGTCAAACAACCAAATGCAACAGCTAAATGAGAGGAAGCCGGTTTGAAGCAGCTGACTTCACAGGCGTTTGAAGAGACCTGGGGAGAGCTGACTCCAGACCAGTCAGCGGATACTGTGGAAGGCTGAAAATGGCCCCTCAAAAAAGCCTGCGTCCCAACCCCCAGAACCTGCGAACACGCCACCTTGTGCCGCATAGGGGACTTTGCAGGAGTGATGAAGGACCTGGAGCTGGGGAGATGATCCTTGCCCAATCTAATCAAGGGAAATTCGTGGAGGTGAGAAGCGGTGAAACCAGCAACTAAGTTAGATTGGTGTGAGGCTGCTGACTTTGACAGTAGAAGAAAGGGCCGGATCGGAGCCCAGAAACGGGGCTGCTTCCAGACACTGCCAGCAATGGCCAGGAAATAGGTTCCCCCTAGAGCCTCCCAGGAACCAGCCCTGCAGGGTTTAGCCCAGGAAGATCCGTTTCGAGTTTCTGACCCTCAGAACTGTCAGATGACACATTCATGCTGTTTTAAGCCACTAAATCTCTGGTGATTTGGGACAGCAGCCATAAGACACCAATACGGGTGCACTATGGGAGTTCCTATTAACTCAATAGAGTGCGTTTAGTGGGAGAAGGCTCTGATCTTAGAAGACATAGGTGATATGGTTTTGCTGTGTCCCCACCCAAATCTCACCTTGAATTGTAGCTCCCATAATTCCCACGTGTTGTGGGAGGGACCCGGTGGGAGGCAATTGAACCATGGGGGTGGATCTTCCCCATGCTGCTCTTGTGGTAGTGAATAAGCCTCACGAGATCTAATGGTTTTATAAAGGGAGTTCCCCTGCACATGCTCTCTTGCCTGCTGCCATGTAAAATGTGACTTTGCTCCTCATTATCCTTCAGACATGACTGGGAAGCCTCCCCAGCCACACGGAACTCTGAGTCCATTCAACCTCTGCTGACACCTGGATATCAGACTTATAACCACCAGAACTGTTTTTAAGTCATTGAGTTTGCAGTAATTTGTGACAGCAGCCACAAGAAGCTCATACAGTGACTCACACAGAGCCCTTAAACTCCACCATAGGTCTTCCCCATCCCCAGGGACTCCTCCTCGGTAAACGAACCACCATTCTCTCTGTCGCTCCATCCACAGAGCAGGCTGCCTGCTGGGATCCCCACTTTGCTCCAACCCTACACCCGTTTTTCTGGGGTCTGCCCCCTCGGATCCATCTCCCCTGGCAGTCCCTCTGGCCTGGCTGCCAGCCACTCTCACCTGGACAGCAGCATTAGCCCCTGACTGGCCTAATGACCCCAACTCTTGCCTGCTGCCAACCACTCCCTTAAAAACATGGAGAAAATCACATTGTTCCCCTCCTAAGCCCGCCAGTCACTCTCCCCTGCTCCTGAAACAAAATCCAAGTTCGTTTCTAGGGCCTCTGTGGGATTAAGACGTCGGTTCCAATTCTTCACCCTCTCTGCCTCTGCCCCTTGCCATGGCCTCATCGGAGGAAGGCATCGCTCCCTGCCCCTTGACTTTGATCTTGGTCACTAGATGTGCTTGGTTTCCCACCTACAGCCAGGAGTGACGGCATAACAGGTCTGCACCTGAAGACACCTCCCACGTCCCCGCTCCCCACGTCTGCGCCCGCACCTCAAGACACCTTCCTCGTCCCCGTTCCCAACGTCCCCACATCTGCGCCCACACTTGAAGATGCCTCCTACATCTCCGCTTACCACGTCAGCGCCCACACCTCAAGACGCTTCCCACGTCCCTGCTTGTGGAGCCTGTGACCCGGCCGACCTGCTGGTGCCAGGACCGTCAGAGAGGCCTGCAGCAGAGCTGCCCAGCTGCACCCAACCTGGACCCCTCAGGCCTCCACAGACCTGCTGGCCTGTGAGTGGAAACACTCAGTTTTGTTTACGCAGCACGACTGGGGCACTAGCTGGCCACGCAGCCCCTGAGGCACTGCCTGACTGGCCTCTGCCCACCTTTCTAACCCCGTCTTTTACCCCTGTGACCCTCTTTGGTAACCATACTCTCATGCCAACAGCTTCTGGAAGGTTCTAAACCTGCCAGATGTTCCCTGTTCCTCAAGTCTCGGTGTCATCTTACCTCCTCTGGGCAGCCACTCCAGCACTGCACCCACCTAATCCCCTTCAGCCACTTCACTCTGTGGATTCCTTCTGGGTACAGCCTAGCCGCGGTCTTCTCTCCGGCTGTCCTATCACTCCAGCGGCTTTGTGAGGGCAGGAGCCATCTCTTCAGATGTGAAGCGGAACATCACCTGTTTTCTGGCCTTTCAGCTGAAAGCCCACAGCTGAGAACTATCCGTGACTCCAAAGAGAAGCACTTTACTGGGACAACCCCACTTGCCCAGAGAGACCGGAGGCCACTCTGAGATCCACACCCCTCCCCTCCCCCAGCCAGCCACTACTTGCTGGAAGGTTAGAAAGTCAGTGCAGAGAGTGAGGGTTTCTTGGGAGAGGGTTGGCATCCTGCAGGAATCTCTGCACATTTTCTTACCCTCTCCATCACCACCACCAAAAGCCAAGCAAAGGCCATCAGAGACCCCCTCACAGGGACTGTGGTTATCCCACGAAAGCCCACCATTTCACCCTCGCCCAGGGGGTTTGCCGAGTGGGTTCCAGAGCAGGTTCTAGGGAGCAGGCCATGCTTCAGAAATTCCGTAGGACAAGAACAAGGACTGTTTTGTCATGGACCAAATGGACACACGGAAGCCAGGCTAGGTGGCAGTCACCAGTGTGAGCATCCCGAATGGGGGTCTCCAAATACCCACCAAGTGCCCGAGATCCCCCTGACATAAGGCACTGGATGGTCAGGGGAGAGCCACCATTCAGCACCTGCTCAGCTAATGCCCTTCAGCTTCCCACCTTCTTCCTGCATCCCAGGCCCACCCTGAGGAGGTGGGCAAGTGGAGAGGGACAGGGAAAGCCAGCAGAGCTATCCCAGCCCCTCTGCCATCCACAGCCTGGCCCTGAGCTAAGGGAAAAGGGCCACTTTGGAAAAGCAAATACAGCTTTTATTTGGAGCAGGTTGGATGTTTTAAGACCTGCAAAGGATGACTGTTGACGGGCAGCTGTAAACAGTCCTACCCAGATTGCCTTGTGCTCCCAAAGGCAGGTGTGGGGGAACGTCAGCACAGGTGTGCACGGCAGTGGTGGGAACAATTAGACCATTTTCTGATGGCCCCAGGGGAGCTTTCCAGTGCCCAGAGGAGCCGACTAGTCCGCAAGTGCGCAGACAGTTCACTTGCTGAATGAGTGCGTGGGAGTGAGACTCTACCGCGTTCTAGGGCACTTATTTGTCTCTTCCTGTGAAGTCCAGCTCCACACCGCAGGGCAGGGATCCATTTCTCCTCAAAACCAGGAGTTTTGGTTCTGTCTCTGTCTCCACCTGTGGGCTGGGAAAAGTAATACCTTGCTGGGTCATTACAAGATTGAAATGTGATACTTTATAGCACTGGCAAAACCAGACTGATGAATTTTCTTCTTTATTTAAAAGTAGTTCTTAAATCATATGTGAGATGAGCCAGGTATAAAATACACTGCAGGCCGGGGACGGTGGCTCATGCCTGTAATCCCAACACTTTGAGAGGTCGAGGCGAGTGGACCACCTGAGGTCAGGAGTTTGAGACCAGCCTGGCCAACATGGTGAAACCTCGTCTCTACTAAAAGTACAAAAATTAGCTGGGCGTGGTGGCAGGTGCCTGTAATCTCAGCTACTAGATAGACCGAGGCAGGAGAATTGCTTGAACCTGGGAGGTGGAGGTTGCAGTGAGCTGAGATTGCGCCACTGCACTCCAGCCTGGGCGACAGAGCGAGACTCTATCTCAAAAAAATAAAAATGCACTACAGTTTGGTGAAAGTTAGAAGTAAATCATGAACTTCTTTGATGATATAATTTGTTTAAAAATAGTAGTTCTGACATGTGCTCACTCATTTTAAATCTCAGCCCTTCCCTGCATGCCACAGATTATACCCTTAGAACGACCTTTCAGTCCACAAGAGACCACATATATGACAGTGGTCCTATAAGATTATAATGGAGCTAAAGCCATTAAATGGAGTTAAAGCCTGTTGCCGTAGCCATCATACAGTTGTAGTGCAATTACTTTTTAAACAAATGTAGTGTAACCTAAGTGTGCAGTGTTGATCAAGTCTACAGTAGTATACGGTGATATCCTCAGCCTTCACATTCACTCACCACCCTCTCACTGACTTACCCAGAACAACGTCCGGTCCTGCAAACTCCATTCATGCATGTGTCCTACACACGTGCACCATTCTGTATCTTTCACACTGAGGTTTTACTGTACCTTTTCTATGTTTAGATATACAAAGACTGACCACTGTGTTACAACCACCTACAGCAGTGGTCCCCAACATTTTTGGCACCAGGGACCCATCTTGTGGAAGTCAATTTTTCCATGGACCAGAGGGGAGTGATGGTTTTGGGATGATTCAAGCGCATTACATTTATTGTGTACTTTATTTCTATTATTATTACATTGTTATATATAATGAAATAATTACACAGTTCACCATCATGTAGAATCAGTGGGAGCCCTGAACTTGTTTTCCTGCAACTACACAGTCCCATCTGGGGGTGCTGGGAGACAGTGACAGATCGTTGGACATTAGATTCTCATCAGGAGCACACAACCTAGATCCCTCACATGAGCAGTTCACAATAGGGTTCACGCTCCTACGAGAATCTAATGCTGCCGCTGATCTGACAGGAGGTGGAGCTCACCATGGGGAGTGCCTGTAAATACAGATGAAGCTTCCCTTGCTAGCTTGCTGTTCACCTGCTGCTGTGTGGCCTGGTTCCTAACAGAACAATACCGCTCTGTGGCCAGGGGTTGGAGACCCCTGGCCTACCACACTCAATACAGCAGCATGCTGCACAGGTTAAGTAACATGGCGTAGGAGCAACTGGCTATATATCCTGGGTGTGTGTGGGCTCTGCCATCTAGTTTGTGTAAGTACTCCCTATGATGTTTGCACAACGGCAAAATTACCCGAGGACACAGTTCTCGGAAAGCACCCCTTTTAAGCGCCACATGACTGGTATCTTGCTTGGGGAGAATGATGTTGAGGATCTTGGGCTTGGAAATACCTAGGTCAGCCTAATTCCTTCTTGCTTTTCTTGTTACAGCCCCTCCTGGGCGAATATTAATTAACATGTTCACTAGGATTGAAAGGAAGGTCCTAGATTTTTCTTCCCTTTAGGAGGACAAGTTTTAAAAAATGGAATTTATCTGTAAAGCTGGCTAGCTCTTATCCCTGACTCTAAAAAAATAGTTCGTTAGCCCCCCGCCCCCCGCCCCCGCCCCCGCCCCCCGCCCCCGCCCCCCGCCCTCACCGGGGAAGACTCTGTGGACTGGAGGACCGTGTTTCTCTCTAAATTCTTACACTATGAATGGCATGTGAAAATACTATCCACGTAGTTACCTATGTTTCAAAATAGTCTCTACTATTCAAAGATCAACACAGCACAAAAGTACCAAGAGTGGAAAATCTTTGGTGTGTAACGGCCTAATGGGAAAGAAGAAAACTGGGGAATGCAACAGGATCTGCAATTCGGGTGGCGGCTGGTGGGGCGGATGGGGGCGGATGCACCGTCTGCCGGGATCCGCGCGACGCTGCGCTCGGGGAGTTGATCAGCGGTCTCGCAGTGACACCTACCGGCCGCCGTGGCCGCGCACCTGCGGCAACCGCGTTCGACAGCGCCACCTGGCGGGAGCCGACCCCGGCCGGCCCGGGGAGGATTTTCTTTGTGTGAAGCCAAGACAGAGGAGAGGAAAGTGCTCAGGACCTCTGGGGTGTGTCCTGTGGGCCGCTGGGGCTGGGGCGCAGCCCAGGAGGAAGTGTCCATGGGGTGTGCGTACCTGCCCGTCCATCCTGTCCTCTGCACTGCCTGACCGTGCTCAGCCCAATGTGCCTTTCCCAGCTGGACTCTGGCTGGGCAGGGCCGTCGATGCTTTGAGAATGAATGCTGGCATTTTCTGCCTTTTACAAGTAGGGAAAGAGGGGAGTTGGAGGAGTAACCAAGGTCGTAGCCTCCACGAAGGCCTCCCGGACAAGCTGACTCCAGAACCAAAATACTGCCCTGCCTGTCTCCCAAAGGTGGTGGAACCTTTACCTTTGACGCTCAGAACAGTCACATTCGGCTTCATCCAGACAGGGACTAGAAACTACGGCAGAGGGGCAGGCATCCTCACTCTGCCACCTAGGTGCTGTGTGTTGCTGGGCAAGTTGCTAACCTTCTCTGAGCCTCCATTTCCTCCGTGACAAATGGGCATGAAAGAGAACGTGCTCAGTGCTGCTCAGCACCACCTTCCCAGGGAGTTTGTCAGAAATGCAGTCCCAGGCCCTGTCCCAAACACTGAGTCTCGCATCCTTGGGAGGTGGGGCCCAGCAATCTGTGTTTTAACAAAGCCCCCATGCGATTGTGATACTGACTGAGAACATCCGCCTTCCGGGGTCACTGAAAAGACCAAATGAGATCACGCTGTCTCCACTCTAGACAGCCTGGCATGGCGGGGGGGGGGGGGGGGGGGGGGGGGGCCGGCGGTTTCTCTTTTCCTTCCTTTTTTATATTGGTTATTATTTTTTTAACACAGTATCTCACTGTCACCTAGGCTGGAGGGAAGTGCTGTGATCACAGCTCACTACAGCCTTGACCTCCCTGGCTCAAGCCATCCTCTTGCCTCAGCTTCCTGAGTAGTTGGAACTATAGGTGCATGCCACCAGCTATTTTTTTTTTATTTTTTTG
Source organism: Macaca nemestrina (assembly GCF_043159975.1). Classification (NCBI taxonomy): domain Eukaryota; kingdom Metazoa; phylum Chordata; class Mammalia; order Primates; family Cercopithecidae; genus Macaca; species Macaca nemestrina. The sequence continues at coordinate 6,577,799 of NC_092139.1, read as the reverse complement.
TAGAGATGGGGGTCTCACTATATTGCACAGGCTGGTCTCGAACTCCTGAGCTCAAGCACTCTTCCCACCTCGGCTTCCCAAAGTGTTGGGATTACAGGCATGAGCCTCCACAGCCTGATTTTTTTTTAATTACAAAAGTAAGATACGCTGTTAAACACAGAATTACCATGTGACCCAGCAATTCCCCTCCTAATGTGCACCCAAAAGTTGAATGTAGGAACTCAAACAAATCCTTATACACCAATGCTCATAGCAGAACTACTCACAACAGCCACAAGGTGGAAGCAATCCCAATAGCTACCAGCTAATAAATGGATAAACAAAACGTGATATATTCGTACAATGGAATGTCATTCAGCCATAAAAAGAATGAAGTCCTAAGACATACCACAACATGGGTGAACCTCAAAAATGGTATACTAAAAACCAGGTCCAAAAGGCTACATGTGCCTGGGCACAGTGGCTCACATCTGTAGTCCCAGGACTTTGGAAGGCCGAAGTGGGTGGATCACCTGAGGTCAGGAATTCAAGACCAGCCTAGCCAAGATGATGAAACCTGGTCTCTACTAAAAATACAAAAATTAGCCAGACGCAGTGGTACGCGCCTGTAATCCCAGCTACTCAGGAGGCTGAGGCTGGAGAATCGCTTGAACTCAGGAGGCAGAGGTTGCAGTGAGCTGAGATCATGCCTCTGTACTCCAGCCTGGATGACAGAGTGGGACTCTGTCTCAAAAAAAAGGGGGGGGGGGACAGATATGGTATGATCTGATTTATATGAAATATTCAGAATATGCAAATGTATAGACAGAAAGTCGATTGGTGGTCATCTAGGACTGGAGGGAGAAGGTATCTGGGATGAACACAAGTGGGTATGGGGTTTGTTTTTGAAATGATGAAAATGTTCTGGAAATAGTGTGATGGTTGCACAACATTGTGAATGTACTAAATGTCACTAAGGATAAATGCTGTGTGTCTTTTGCCACGATAAAAAATAAAAGAAAGGCCAGGCACGATGGCTTATTCCTATAATCCCAGCACTTTGGGAGGCTGAGGCGGACAGATCGCTTGAGCCCAGGAATTTGGCAACATGGTGAAACCCTGTCTCTGTTAAAATATGTATATACAAAAAATTAGCCAGGCATGGTGAGGCGCTCCTGTAGTCCCAGCTACTCAAGAGGCTGAGATGGGAGGATCACTTGAGCCGAGGAGGTCGAGGCTGCAATGAGCTGTGATTGCACCACTGCACTCCAGCCTAGATGATGGAGTGGGACCCTGTCTCAAAAATGGAGACTTGCTGGTTGTAACAACTCAGGGCTGTGTAAAACAGTTCTCTTGCCCTGAAGCAAGCAATGCTAACAGTTTGGAGGTATACCTTTGACATCATTATTTGTGCTCAAATAAACATATATAGACACTGGATTTGCCTCTTTTTAAAATCGTGCTCATAACATTTCTTGGGCAACTTGCTGTTTTCCACTTAATGACACATCCCAGATATCCCTCATGTCTGTCCCCTGGCCTGTACATACAGATCAAGTCACGTTGTCGTAGCTGCAAAATGAGCCACCATCCCTCCCCCTTGTGGGCATGTAGAGTGTTTCCAGGCACCTGCCACCATAAACAGCAGTCACGAATATTTGCAAACAGGTCTCATTTTGTACAGGGGTTTCTGCCACCATTAACAGCAGTCACGAACATTTGTGAACAGGTCTCATTTTGTACAGGGGCTTCCTCTCTGTAGGATGGATTTACAGAAGTGAGGCCGCTGTGCTAAGTCATGGGCATTCTGAATATGTATTGTCAGATAGCAATCAATCCTGCAGGAAGATGGGAGTCGACAGGCTCCCCTCTGCAGTGCGGACATGTTTCCCAGGTGCACACACGTGCACACACACACACATACACACACACACACCACAGCCTAAATTGGTAATGCAAGCCAATCAAATGGGTAAAGCGTGACATTGTACTATGTCGGTTTCGGTTTGATTACTTTGACAATTGCTATGGTTGAATTCCTTGTTATTTGAGCAGGTTTTGGTACCTTGGGGAATGGGTGGTCCACAGACCCTTTCAGGATATAATGGGAGCTATGAAGTTTCTCCCCAGAAAACGTATACAGACATGCACATTTTGCAGACAATTCCAGGGGTTCAGGCACAAAAGCCCATATGTGAGGCCCATTTTCAAAGTGGCGCAGACTGCGGCGTTTCTGACATTTCCAATGAACACAAACACGATTGTTTGTCTAAATGTTAATGGGTTTCTGTGCCCTCTGCTGGAAGCATCTGCAATCAGTGCGGCACTGCGGAGGCAGAGCCCAGTGACTGGAATTTTCCTCTTGCCTTAGAGCTGTTTTCCTCTCCTGCAGAACTGGCCCTGGAGTTTCAAGTTCAGAACGCACTTTTTTCAAGTAGCTAAGAAAGCCCTCTACTTCACACCCAAATCAGCAAACTTAACAGAATTTATTTATCTCCCACTTTGGGGATTATTACTTCTGGACAGAGACTATTACTGTATAAGGTTTGCTGAAAATGTATGAGGTTATCTGGAGACGGGGGCTGGTGGGGGGGCGGTGTATTGATTCCCAGTAAGTAAATATTTTAAACAAATTAAGTGGTTGTAGCAATAATAATAATAATAATAATAATGGCTACCATTTTTCAAGCGTCTGCTCCGTGCCAGACATTTAATCCCTCCAATGACAGAGGCCAGGTTTTATTACCTGAGTATTACAGAGGAGAAAACTGATGCTCTGAGAGGTGCCATTGCTTGGCCCGATGCCACACAACTTGTGGTGGAGGAAAATTCTAAACCGGATCTGCCAGACTGCAAGCCCAGGCCCCTCCCACTGCATCTCGGGGTCTCGCTAACAGGGCCTTGGGTCTTGAGGGCACAATCCACATTGGCAGTCTCCTTTCACCAATGCAAACCAGGTTGGGATGCTGGTGACGAGGCCCACGTGACGGATAAAGACCCTGAGGCTCTTGGGAGGTGACCATTTGGTCCAAGGTCACACAACTAGTAAGGAGGAGAGAAAGGGATAGAACCCTGGCCTGCAGTGCACTGAAAACAAGACAGTGCCGTTAAATCCCAGCAAAAGACGGCTACCTAACAAAACACTGCGCTCTGCTGATGTGTTTTTAAGAGGGAGATTGGTGAGGGTCAGGGTGGTGTCGAAGCCATACTAGCACAAAAAGGAAACTTTCTCCTTGTGGATACAGAAAGGACCGACAGCAATGTCAAAAGGGATTGCCTTTCCCACCCAGTGTTTCAGTGTCACTTAATACAGTGTCAGGGACCACCTGAAGTCCCCTGAGGCGCCACCAGTGAGATGCCCTCCCTGCTCTCTGGGAACCCCTGGGTTAGTGAATACGCTTCAGGCAAGGGAGTGCCCCAGGTCTGAGACTGAGTGAGGAGATGGTGGCAAGAGTCCAGCAGGCAGCTGAAGGCCCCGCGGAGTCATCTTTGGAGGGAAACCAGTAAGATGCAAGCCGAGATCTGTGCTGACCCCAAAGCCTCTATCCCCACCTCTGCACAGGCAGCTCTTCCCCTCTCGTGACTGCAAGCCCAGCCCTACCTGGGGATGCCAGATGAGGCAAAGGAACTGGATGTCATGGCCTGACAGAGCAGAGATGTGCCTGACCACCATGCCAGACCACCTCCAGGGTCCAACAAAAATGTTTGAGATTGACCCCCTACACACTCAAAAAAAACTTTGTTGTCTCCCAAAATGTGAAAAAAAAAAACTCTTCAAAATAAATGTGTAATGAAATATCTACAAAATGTAACATCTCACCCAATGGCAACTCAATCCTCCTATGGCTCTGGACATATTTTATTTCATAAGTGATACAGGATGGAGCACTCCCCAGGACCTATGAGTGTTCAGATGACCCTACCACAGACTGAGCAAAATGTCACCACGAAGAGTTTGGGACCTGCCCAATGTCTGGCCAAGTGTTTAATTGAATTGGAGGTAGATGAAGATAGAGTGCCTGCCCCCAGAATTTTACATATAGAAGTCGGGCAGTTGGTTCTCCAAACAATGAAGGCGGCTGGGCAAGAGCTCCTGGCAAATGCACGACTCTGAGTGATGCCACTTGTTAAATTAAAAGAGTGCCCGCGTCACCCCCCTAACACCTCATTAGCTAAATGGATTGCCCCATTGGGTTGGGGTTGCTTAATATCTGCCTGTTGACTTTGCAGAACGTCTGCCAAGAACAAGATCTCAGTTTTGACATAGCTGATGCGAGGTATTTTTTTCCTCGGCTATTATTTGTCAAACAGAGTGCTGAGCTGGGTACAGCCACGTACAGTGAGTGTAAAACCACATCATTAACACAGATCTTACTTGCTATGACAGCAGGAAATGCAGCCAGTTAATTTAAAAGCTGACTCCAGTTCTTGGGATGGAAGTGGGAAAGGGGGGCCAGGATACAGTGCCATTTCCCATTCCCAGGAAAACTGCAATGGTCACAAGACCATTGCCACACATTTTGATTCCAAAAGTTGCTTAGAAGGTAGGGCTTTAGAGAAACATGAATGGTCTGTGGAAGGTGGGAGAGTGGACCCCATACGCCACCCAGCAAGACCCGTGGCTACTCCCTCACTGTGGCGTCAGAGTTTTGGATTGTTCCAGAGAGACTTAGATTGATTCTACCATGTTTCTCCATGAAATGGAGTTTGACAATGAGAGGCAGTCACACGGGTGTGCCCCGCATCTTCTCACTCCTTTTGTAGCAGACCACATTCTTCAAAAATTCAAGCCAAATTTTAAAAATCAAGAGAGATCTGGCCAGGTGCGGTGGCTCATGCCTGTAAATCCAGCACTTTGGGAGGCTGAGGTGGGCAGATCATGAGGTCAGGAGTTCGAGACCAACCTGGCCAACATGGTGAAACCCCGTCTCTACTAAAAATACAAAAATCAGCCAGGCGTGGTGGCGGGTGCCTGCAATCTCAGCTACTCAGGAGGCTGAGGCAGGAGAATCGCTTGAACCTGGGAGGTGGAGGTTGCAGTGAGCCGAGATGGTACCACTGCACTCCAGCCTGGGCAATAGAGCAAGACTCCGTCTCCAAAAAAAAAAAAAAAAGTCAAGAGAGATCCTTTCAAAAAGCCAGATTTCCAGGTCTGGAGCTCTAGAAAGATCTAGCAGCCTCTGCCTTTCATCTCTGCAGGAATGGAGTCTCAGTGCCCTCTTCAGACAGCTGGCCCCATCCTTATCTTTCCTTCTTGTTTCCCACGCCCAGCTCACTCGTGCACTTGGCAGGCTGGGACCCTGTGGAAACACCAAGCACATCCTGCAGTGTGGTATAAGGTTTTGTAATGCAGAGACCTGAGAGTTGAGATAGACACTCCAAGGTGGTTTGCTCAAAGGAAAGAAGGAAGGGCTATCCCAGTGCTGGCAGGAAAAGGAGAACACTAGCAAGAGGAGATTGCATGGACCCCTGGGGATGAGACAAAGGAGAAGATGTGGCCAGCCTGATTCTCATCTTCTTTTACACTGTTTCCTCCCCATCTAGTGCCAATGTGTTACCTTTCAACAAAAGTAATAAGGCATCCCTTCTGGAGAATGTGTTTGGAGAGCCAAGCTCACCCAGCTTCCCTTCTGCCCCTGACTCAAGAAGCAGACCCCTCAACGATGGCTCAGGAAACCTGGAACATTAACTGTGGGAGCATTTAGTTCCACAGCTTTACAGACTGAAATTCACAGCCCACACCACACACGACCTCCTGACATTTGCTGGCACTTGTTTTGTACAATAACAATAGTGCTATTATCATTATTGTTATTACTCCTATTATGCCAGTGCATTAGACAGTCCCCAGAAGGGAGAGAAGGTAATTGGCTCCCATCACCCTAAGCAGTGCTATTGGGTACAATGTACAAATAGCTTAAAATTAAAGGCTGGCATCAGAGCCTGTTCAGTCTGTAATGGATTACCAAATGAGCACAGACTTACCTCCTGCCATCAACACCCTCCTGAAATCATTTGCAAACAGGACAGATAATTTCATATCTGATTCAGGTTAATTGCCCTGTTTTCCTGCCTCCCTGCTCACCAAGGACCCCCATGGGATTGAACTCTGCAAAGTTGCCCAAACCAGCTTCAACAGGCAAGCGTTCCCACTGGGAGCTAATGAGGGGTCATCATCGTCACCTTAGACCTAAACCCAGACTTGATCCTCTGCAAAGCATTCTTCATGACCAAGTCGTTAAGATCCCGTATCCCTGACTTCGCTATCTGGTGGAGGAGGAACATCTGCCGCTCACTCTTTGTGTGGTTCAGGCGGTGTGCAATGGAGATGGGGGTCTCCCCCTTGGCATCTTTGTCGTGGATGGAGGCCCCGTGCTGGAGCAGAAGGCTTATACAGTCTGACCGACCCATTGCTGCAGCCACATGCAGGGGTGTCCTGCCCAGGGGGGATCTGCTGAGGCAGCTGGCTCCTGTAAAATAAGAACATTGGCCAGAAGGAAGACATGCGGAAGGGGAACACAGGAGGGGTCCAGGGCTGTGAAGGGAGTGCTCCCCAGGGAGGTCCTGCTGCCTGGCCCAGCTCCAGCACTGCCCTGCCTCCACTATGTTCCCCTGGCAGTAACCAGTGATTTTTCCAGAATGCCCATATCAAACTCCTGCTCAGATCCATCACTGCCATCCCGCCACCTGTGGGTTGATGTTCTAGGTCTTTCCCGCTCACTCTCACCATACTTTCCCATTACTATTCCAGCATTCCCTCCTGCCATACTCTCCTCCCCAACCCCACCACCAAGGCACCAATTATACCTACCTTCCACCTTCATCCCTTAAATACACCCTGCTCTGCCTCCTGCCCCAGGCCCGTTCACAACATTCTCATTTTATTCTGAGCTAACTCTGACCTTCCTTTAGGTTTCATTTCTTTCCTTGGGAAAATCTTCCTTAGTTCTCCCACCCTGTGAAATCTCCTGTATAAGCTCAATAGACACTCTACATCTTCACAACACTGTGTACACCATTGACAATGGAATTATTTGTAATAATCTACTGATTTCCCCTCATAAACTCCAGGAGGGCAGAAAACACACACATCTGGCTCATTGCTGTTCTCATCCCGAGCACGTAGCTCAGTGCCTGCAGAAGACAGGCACTCGGGAAATGACGCAATGGGCAGCCTGACTCATGGACAGATTTCACTTCGATTAAATTCCTCACTGCCTCCTGCAGATGGATGGGCTAATGACAGGTGTCCAATATGGAATTGTTGAATTGAATCAAATTCTGGATAACAAATATCATGACACAGAAAACAAGGCAATTCAATTAAATTCAGCTGACATTTCGGTAGCCAGTTTTTATGAGCTCCGGCTGGTTGGTGAGGTAAAGTTTTAAATAGGCTCTTAGAACACCAGTGTCAACCATGACACCTCCCCCCAGCAGCTGTCTGCAGAGGACAGAAAACTTCGCAAAGCTGGCTGTAATTTTTTAACTGGTGCCTTCAAATACATCACAGTTCCATCAGAGTGAAAATGACTTTTTATGAGCTTAAGGGACTGCTGGGCTGTGCAAAGCTCATATTTCATTTTACAACAAGCAAAGAGCAGACAGGCAGTGAAGGAAGGAAGGAGAATATTGTTTAGGTAACCTTTACCCATCACAGAGGTTTATACCCCCGATGCATGGCCCAATCATCCGGCCCAGGAAATCCAAGATGTTTTCCACCTTGCTCGGTGTAAGTGGGAAAAATAGCAATGACTGAGCTGAGAGGCTGGAGCCAAGGCTGTGGGTAGGAAAGAAGCTGTTGTCTAATTTGGAGGCAAGCTGATACGGGAGACCCTTGGGAAAGGCCCCTCCTGAGCCCAAACCATTGACCAAACACCACATAACATGTTCTCCCTTTTTCCAAGGAAGCTGGTGGTCTGAGCTGTTACAGCTGTTCTCCATTGTTCTTGAGTGGTCTGCATCTCCATCAGTGGGCATCTTTTCCCAAAAATATCCCACATCCAGGGAGGATAGAGTGTACACCTATGGAATGTTGTGTAAAGCTCTTTAATTTGAAGACAATGTTGTCTTAGGCTTCTGTTTCTATCTATCAAGAGAGCCGGAGAGAGAGAGAGAGAGAGGGGAAGGAGGCCCTTAAGTGGAGGTGGGGTGAAAAGAGAGTTCAGCATTAATGTCTTGTGAGAAAATAATAACGAGGCTTGGAGAAGGAAGAGTGGTGATCCTGCCATCCACCACAGAGCTGTGCTGGCTGGAGGGTAGACTATTTTGGGATTTTTTTCTAGTTTTGTTTTTTTTTTTTTTTTTTGGTGTGTGTGTTTTTGTTGTATTCTCCTGTCTCAGCCTCCCCAGTAGCTGGGACTACAGGTACATGCCACCACACCCATCTAATTTTTGTATTTTTAGCAGAGATGGGTTTCGCCATGTTGGCCAGGCTGGTTGTGAACTCCTGACCTCATGTGATCTGCCTACCTTGGCCTTCCAAAATGCTGAGATTACAGGTGTGAGCCACCGTGCCTGGCCAGAGGTTAGACCATTTTGGACCATTGCAGCATCCTAATTTCATGCGAGGCTGGAAATCACGCAGACAGCATGGGAATATTCCCAGCAATATGTCTGGTTGGAAACGAACCAGGAATCCTTTGTAGCTGCCCCCTGTGTCTTGGGTCCTGAAATTTCTGCCTCACTGAACCAGAAAGAATCTTCTTGAGACCTGGTGAAGAGAAGGAGGGCAGCCTCTGACTGGCGTACCCTAAGACACTTGCCTAGACAGGGAGCTAGTGGTCCCATGGGGACCCTGATTGGTGGCTGACAAGACACAGGTCCAGGAAACCACTGCTGGAAGGACCTGGAACACAAGACACTCTGTCCTTTCTACCTGCAAAAAATCCCAACTCATGAATATAGGAAGCTTTCTACCAGAATTACCGTGTTCTAGAAGGTACTGCACAGCATCAGAGTGACCTCTGTGTGAGGCCACATACAACGCCACAAATGCCCTCTGAGACGTCCACTGCTTCCACTTCTCACCCTCAAAATGTTCTGAATTGGCAGTTCGGTAGAAGGAATCTTCAGTAAGCCCGAGACAAGATAGCTGGGCAAGATAAGAGGAGTCTGAGTTATTCTCAAAAGCGTGGCTACATTCTGTTGGATGGCTGATGGGGCATGCTCAGGGGAAGGCCTGCTTGAATGCCAAACTCAGGCTCCTCATGGGAAAAGAGAGGTGGAAAACCTCCAAGAAAAGCTGAGAAACACCCAGGATAGGATGGGGAGGCCATAATTTAATGCCTTATATATGTTCAGGAAATACGAATTCGCCATCAGTCAGGCTCGGAACGCAGGAAGGTCTTCCTGTCGATGTTTTGAAGAGAGAAAATAGCTTTGCCGGGTGTCCACAGGAAGGTGGTTGAAGCCACTGAGGAAGAAAACAGCCAATACAAATGGCCTCCCAGAGGGTGACAGGCATCTCTTGGAGACCAGCTCTGGCCTTCCCATCTATTTGTGTGCCCATTGTCTCCGTTAGGTTTCAGAGCAAGCTGAACACGCACAGGTGAACAGTCCAGTCATGTAACCGGCTCGCGGTGAATTAAGTCTTTGAGCCTGGGAGGAAGGCTACGGGTTCCCCCAGCGAGGATACTCTGCCCTGATGTGGGAGTCAGGACTGGGGCGGTGGGAGGAGCAGAATCGAGATGAGGATGATGGCAATTCTGACAACCTCAGACAGCAGGGAGGTGACCCCTGCAGCCAGAGCAAGAGTCAGAAAACCAAGCATGGACCACACTGCTGGTGACAAAGGGGAGGGAGACAGAAGGGGCAGAGGAGCGTGCAGAGGAGAAGCGGGAGGGATTGGGAGGAGGTGTGTCAGGCCTGGGTGCCCCTTCCTGCCCACCCTCCCTGCCAAGGCTGCCTCCTGCTGCACCTGCCCCGAGCCCACCCACTCTTCCGAGAATGCCAATCCTAGCCCCTGCTACACCCAGCCTTCCCTGACCCCTTTCTCGGCAAAGAAACTCTGTCTCCTCTTCTCCAGGAGCATATAGCTTTCCATCCGAATTTCTTTTCTAGAAAGAATAGAGCATTGCCCCTCGTGTCGCAGCGATTCATATTCCCTGTTGGGTATACATCTGGTTTCTGTCCTCCTGCCCCCTACTGCCCACCCCTAGAGCCCAGCTGAGAGGCCAGCAGGAGCCCTGGAGGACAGAGCGCCCACTGCTCGCCCCAGGAACAAGGGACCTCCCGCCGCCCCGGAACCAGGCAGCACCTGACGGAGGCCTGTACCACAGCCCCGAGCTCTGAGCTGTGCATTTCCCAGTTATCTGGAGTTCTCCTCTCAGTGTTAAATTAGATTTCCGACCTTATCACTCATACACATGAATAGAAACGTGCTGCCTCGACTCCTTTGCGGGGCGGGGCGGGGCAGGGCAGTAAGTGGGTTATAAATCACAAATTGATAAACCCAGCAAAATGGTAAACCCAAGGAGTGCAGGCAAACCCTCGGTGCAGTATTTCGTAATTATGACACGGCTCATCGTTCTCTCTTCCCTGCTCTGAAACTGTTACTCAGATATCCATATTAAAGACTAATTTTTCCCCCACAATTTACGGTTGCTTCGTAACGTATAATATCCATTTAAAGAAGCATGAAAACACCTTGCTGGGATCGCCTTCCACAGCCGCCAAAACAAGTTCTGTCCATCCGTCATGACGCCAGATACATAATGAAATAATCCCTCCAGGAACAACATCATGGAACTTCAGGGTAGCGTCATCCATCAAAACTCCTGCAGGGAATCATTTTTTTTCTTTTAAAAAATTGCGTATTAAAGATAAACTACTACACTGGTTAAGTTAAGAGATTATCTGACCTTGAGTGCCACAAAGATAATTTTAGAAATATTGAATACGAATCTCATTTGATGGTGCCGCGTGGGTCTGTCTGTTGTTGGTAATGCTTTTTAGAAAATTAATTTGGTTCAGCTCAGATGGAAGCCGAACAAAATCACAATGCCAACAATTTATAAAATTCTGTAATTATAACTTGTCCTATTGTGAAAAGGCACATGAGTCAGTAAAATCATTTTATGAGGCAAACTCTACAAATAGAATGACTTAAACTTGAAGTAACCAGTCATTAGACACACGGCACAATGTGGTTAAACAAGTCATATAGGGTAAACCAAAATACTCTCTTGGATAATGTCATTACTTGGCTAAAGAGGTGACAATGCAAAAAATTGTTGGACCTTTCAAATTGAAGCCTGGGAGGGATTTTTCCGCCTTGGCACTGCTGACAGTTTAGACTGGGTAACTCCTTGTGGTAGGGGCCCCTCCTCATTGTCAGGTGTTCACAGCTTCCCGGCCTCTACTCACTAGATGCTAGCAGCATGTTCGCCAAATCAAGGCAATCAAAAATGTCTCCAGGCTCGGTACAGTGGCTCGCACCTGTCATCTCAGTACTTTGGGATGCCGAGGTGGGCAGATCGCCTGAGCCCAGGAGTTTGAGACCAGCCTGGGCAACATGGCAAAAACCCATCTCTACAAAAAATACAAACATTTTCTGGGCCTGATGGCTCGTACCTGTGGTCCCAGCTACTCAGGAGGCTGAGGTGGGAGGATCACCTGAGCAGAGTTGCAGTGAGCCAAGATTGCACCACTGCATTCCAGCCTGGGCAATAGAGTGAAACCCTGTCTCAAAAAAAAAAAAAAAAAAAAAGTCTCCAGATATTGCCAAATGGACTCTGGGGGACAAAATCTCCCCAGCTGAGAGCTGATGTGATATAAGGAGCTAATGCTGACATCCACCCCAGTTTGGACTTGGAGTACCAGAGCTCCTTTGGCCTCATGCTTTCTTTATAAGCAATGCCATCAACATCGAGTCCCAGCTCTGCCCAGGTGAGACGGTCTACATTCCAAGTCAGTGGGATTCATGAGTTTTCTGGTTTCACGATTGACTGCTTTGTGCTTGTATACTAGGTACTTAGTGATTACTTGGTGCCCAGACTGAGTACCTATATTCTTTCATCCTTAGGACAGCTCTCCAAGGTAGGTTTGTTATGTCCATCTGCTGATGAGCAAACGGAGGCTCACACAGCCTTTAAGTAAACAGCCACCCCAGTGCTGACTCCCTCCGGGGCCACTGGCTTCCCACTTTTGGCTCTATGAGCACCAATTTGCTACCAGAAACTCAGGATGGTAGATGTCAACAGGCAATAGTGATCAGCAAATCTGTTCATTAGTGTCCTATTTGTGGTTCAGACACAGAGGATAACCGGTAATTAGTCTAAGTAAGACAACTTGACTCCCTACAACTTTGAAAATATTGAGTAAAGCTGTGTTTTGCTGAGACGTGCAAGAGTACAACTGCCACATGCTGAACAACCCCTATAGAGATCGGAGTACATCCTCTTTTTATAAACAGGCAGCCACTGCCTTGGACTTAGACAAATACTAATTATCACCAGCTAAATAAATTATCAAAGTTGACGACAGACGTGTAACGGCAACCCTGGCCCATGGATGTGCTCACCCCTTTTAGATTTGTGTATCTCAAGGTTTTCACACATGATCTCATTTGATCTCCCCCCGCCCCAAATTTTGAGGTGGGTAGGAGAGGCCTCAGAGGATTATTTATAGGCAGTAGCCCAAATTTCTTCTAATAATGAGTAGCACTTTCTGTCTTTCTTGTTTACCACCCACGGCAAGGACTGCAACGGCAGAGAGAGGTTGAGCTTCTAACAGTTGCTAAGTGCCTGTTGAGTGATAGCACTGTGACATCAGTGTTAAGTCACCCCCTCTCTCTCGCTCCCTCTTAGCTTTCTTGAATTAATAGCTCAGCACAGCTCATCAGCGAAAATAAATGAACAGAAGGGGTGCCAGGCATTTGTAGTTGAGGATACATAATTTTCAAATTACTTGTTTGGGAACTCTTACTAAGTCCTTCAACAACTCTCCTCACTTTTAATATGTTAAATACAGACTAGGCTGGAAACACATTTCTTTCCAAATAAGACCTCAAAAATGCCCAAGAGCATCTTCCAAATACTCCTATAGGAAAATAATATGTCATGAAAAATGCTTAACCTATTTTAAAGAGAGCAAAGGAAGGTATTTTGGCCTTCACTGTGCATTTTGAGTTTCCTGAGTCATTTCTGTCCATAGGGGGAAACAGCTCTTGAGAATTCTAGAGCTGGTGGCTCTGTGTTATAGATTAGGAAACTGAGCCCAGAAGGGCAGTGTCTGGCAGCACCAAGCCCGTGGAGGCAGGCTGCTTTCAGATCTGTCTGTCTCCATCGTTCCCCAGCCCCTGCAGTACAGCTGCAGTCTCTCTGCAATATCAGCTGTTCACATTCTCTGTGCAGCAGCTCAGAGATTTTTTCTATATCTTCATTTTCTTGAAGTGTGTTGTGTTGATTTCAACCAGGTGGGGAGATGATGGAGCCAGGGACTTTGATCCTGTTCTCATATCCTAAATATTGTAGGGAATCGGGATAGGGAAAGCCACGCCTTCAGGTCAGGGAAGGAGACTGATGGAAAGAGAGATGGGCTCTAGGGTGCCTGGCCTCCGCTGGGTATCTACCACATGAAACTTGTCTGGAGCGGGGCCCTTGGGGTCCTAATTCAGTCACAGGGAACTTTCGGCTCTGGGTTCTGATTCCGGCTGGGCTAGCTTTGAGCTCCCAACGTGAACAAGGACACGGCATGGAATTTGGGGTTCTGATATGTACTAGGTTAGTTCCAGTATTCAGGTTCAAACGTGGATAGCAGCATTTGCTTTGAGACTCACGTTCCTGTGAGGGCAGTTGACTCTGGATTTGGGCTCTGATTAAAGTAAGGTTTGCTGTCTGTTTGGGGGTCCTGATGTGAAAAAGTCTGTTCTGGGATTCGGAGTCCTCATATGGGCAGGACTTGTTTTGGGATGTGGGGATCTGATGTAGCCCCGAGTAGTGTAGCATTTGGAGGGTAGGAATAGAGCACATCTGCCCTGAGATTTGGGGGTCTTCATGGTGATAAAATCTGCTCCAAAATTTGGGCTCCTGCTATATGAAGTGTTTGGTCTGGAATTTGGGGTTCTGGTATAAATAAGGTTGGCTGAAGGATTTGGGTTACACATACAAGAAACGTTTGCTTTGAGTTTTGGGGTACTCATGGAGGCAAGGTCTGGTTTGAACCTTGACTTCCTGATATGGACATGGCTGGCTTCAACCTTGGAGTGCTGATGTAGACATGGTTTCATGTCTGGGGGTGAATTCAGATGTGGGTGGGTTTGACTTGAGCTTTGGGATCCTGTTGTGGACAGAGTTTGTTTTATTCTTTGGAGCCCTCATGAAGACACTTTGAGGGGATTTGGGTTCTGGTATGGTCATGGTGAGCTCAGCTTTGACCTCTTTGCCTGGACACGGTTGTTGGAGGATCTGGAGTTCTGAGTTATGGTTAGCCTGGAGATTAGGGGTTCAGTCTTGGGCTGGTTTGTTGATTTTGGGGTCCTGAGATGGACAGGGTTTGTTTTGATTTGGCGTCCTTGCAAGACAAAAGTGGCTGGAAAATCTGGGGTTCTGAGGTAGTCATGGGTAGCCTGGAGATTTGGGGTTCAGTTGGGCATGGTTGCTTTGGATTTTGGGGTCCTGAAGTGGTTAAGGTTTGTTCAAGCCCTGGCATCCTGGGGTGGATGTGGTAGCTGGAGGATCTGGGGTTCTGAGGTAGTCACGGTTAGCCTGGAGATTTGGGGTCTGGTGTTAGGCAATTTCGTTCTGGGTTTGTGGGTCCTGAGGTCAGCAGGGTTTGTTTCAGGTTTGGCATGCTTGCGTGGACATGGTTGGCTAGACGATTTGGGGTTCTGATGTTCTCAAGACCAGCATGGCGGAGGACTTGAGGTTTGCTTTGAGTGTGGGGTACTGACATGGGCAGGCTTGCCCTGGGTTTGGGGGTCCTGCTGAGGACAGGTTTTGTTTCAGACAAGTCTTATTGGCTTTGGGACCTGTGTTCCTTATGAAGACATAGGGAGCCTGAGGGTCTGGATTCTGGGGGTCCTGGCTTGGACACGATTTGCTCAGGGTTGGCAGATGCAGCCCAATCCAGGCAGGACCTGCTTGTGGATTCGGGTCATGTGGACAAGGTTTGCCTTGATTGGGAGTCCAATTTGAATCCCGTGTGTTTGAGATTGGGAAGTCCCTCTGCGGCCAGGACCCCAAGTGGCCCTTCCATCTGGGTTTCAGGGTGGCTGGGTTTCAGGGGTTTCCTTTGCCATCTGGGGTTTCTCACGTAAGCAAGCTTCCCTTTGGGAATCCAGCTTCAGAAGTGGCCAGGGTGCCCTTACATGTGGCCAGGGAAGGGGTCAGGGCAGGAGCCACCTTCGTCGAGGTATTGGAGCCGCTGGAGGTTGAAGGGGATGCCGACCATCAGGTCCAGTTCCTCTTTGAGCTCCCGCACGGTCATGTCGCCGCGGCAATTTGCCACGCGGAATATCTCCCCCGTCTCCTCCAGCCGCACCCGCAGGAAGAAGACGTCAGGGGCCAAGTCGGGCAACGCGCTCGCGGCCTTCGGGTCACCGACGAGCTGCTGGCTCCGGCCGCGGGAACAGGCCCGGGACTGCGCTGGGAGGGGCCGCGAGCCCGCCGGGCCTGCCCTGGACCCGCCGCGCCCCTGCGGTCCGGCCCGCATACCGCCCCTGCGTCCCGCATTGGGGTGCAGGCGAGGGGCGCCCCCCAGCGGCCCCGCCGCCCGCGCTCCGCCCGCCCCCGCCGCCGCCCGCCGCATGGTCCAGTCGCGGCCGCGCGTCATCCGCGGCTCAAGTGAGGCGGCCGCGCGTCATCACCGCCCCCGCCGGGCCCGTGCGCCCCCCGCCCCACTGTGACGCCCAGGCCCTGCCGTGCCCGCCCCCTCCAGACGCACGGCGAGGCCTCTCCCTGCCCGCCGCCCGAGCCCCCAGGGAGACCGACGGGCGGGCGGCGCCCAAGGGTCCCGGAGTCCTTTCCCGCTCCGCGATGAACAAAGACGCGGTTTCACGTGGCCGCGGGAGACGATTCTTAAATAATGGAACAGGACGTACGCCCTTCCCGAAACAACAGGGAGATTTATTGATAAATACAGAGACATCGCCGGGCGGCCACGCTCTGACGACCCAGTCCCGAGCTCAGGCCCGGTCCCCACCTCCTCGAAGCCTCCAGGCTGCTGTTAACGACTGTTCTTTTCACCAGGCAAATGAAAGGGGGCATTCTTACTGCTGTTAGGAAACGGTTACCACTTCTCCGTGTCTGTTTAAAATAGGATCTTTGCAGAAATTGGGATAAATCACCTGGAGGAATTACCCATGAACAAGGCTCCAAATCACCATTGCATGCATGGCCTGCAGAGTTTTAAAGTGCAGACTTCCGTTATAAAAACACTTCTAGTATGAATGAATAAAAAAACAAAAAACAAACATTTCATAAACCCTGCAGCAGATCTGGTCCCGACTTGGGGGGGTGAATCCCAGAAGTGGGAGACAGCCTTCCATGGAAACTTGCAAAACTGCATCAAAATCTATCAATTCTGAAAATGCTCTTGAATTACTGGCGGGAGAAAGATGCTGATAAACACACTTAAGTGGAGAAACGTCCCCTTGACAAAGGCTGGGCTGGCTCTATGAAGACACCTTTGGAGTGAGCTCTGCCTGGGAGAAACCCATCTGTGCTTTTCCATCTATTCACCGGAGATGAGGCTGAGTGTTCAAGTAAACAGGAAGCCTACCTGTGGTGGTCAAATTACAAACACTCAACATCGCACCCATGAATAATTAGAAAATACAAGCGCTGAAGTGATGGGGGCGGGAGCTAGGAGGGCAAGGTGAAACAGAACAATCTTGGAAAAATCTCGGTTGTTGCAAAAAAAGAATAAAATGTAAGCTTAAAAATTATTTTTACAGAGAAATTACAGCCATAAAAAATATCTCTGCATTGGAAAGGCAAATTATAGAAAAATGTTAACACATAAACTGAAATTGTAAAGGTTAGATTATTTACCAGAGTCTCTACAATCTATCCAAGCATGTTGTGATTCAGCATGCAAATTATACACATCACAACACAAACTGAAGCTCATTTTTTTCCTTAATGGAAAATTAAGCTCTGAATAGAATACAAGATTCCAGCTGAATAATTCTACTTGCTGCTAGATCAACAGATTTTAACAAAACAATCTCAATTTGTAGGCAATAAAAAATAAAATAAAAATTGCCAGTTACCAAAGCAAAACAATATCTCCATTTACTTTAGGCAAGTATTAAACACACGACGGATTGACCGATTTTTGTTTTAAATATGTAGCTTCCGATTTATTAACTCACTTTTTGCCAATGCTGCCTAAATGCTACCCTGGGGTATAATTTGCAGCTTTCACATACGTACTTTATTATTATTTTGGCGTGGTATATATACTCCTATCTTTCTTTTAAAAGAATCAGTTAAATGGCATTTGGAGGTGGGAGTAACATCCTGTATACCAGAAAATTCAATAACATAGCTTCAAAATTTCATTAAAAAATAAAGACAAGACAAACAAGAAAAAGATCAAAGGGCAGAATAGAAAGCTTACAAGCCCTTAGCAGAGCTAGCTCTTGAACCCCAAATGAGCTGTTTCCTCCTTCCTTCTTTATCCTACCTTTGAGAACATAAAAATAGAAACAAGAAAAATGACATGTGCATACATGTATGTAAAATTTGTTCAAATGGTTAGAAAACCTTAATTTAAAAAACCTGGTTAAATTCTAGAGCAGATTTCTCAGTCTAAATTTGAAACGCATGAAATCTAAGTGATGTGTACTTAAGTCAATTTAAAGAGTATATAATTTGACCCCCAAAGTCACAGGTGCGTAGAACTTGTGGGCAGGTTCTGATCAGAACTGGGTTTTCCTTTTTTTTGGTTAAGATTCTAAAGCATTAGATATAAAGTCAATATTCCATGCATCTCAGTTATCAATTTACCTCCCAAGTTTTTAAACATTTAACATATCCATATAAAAATGGAAAAACCTCAGTTGTCCACTTCCCTCTCAAGTTCTTAAACATATGAGAGCATATCCATATAAAAATGAAAAATCTTTCAGCTTTATGCCTCTATCAAAGGCCAACACATATCTTCATGGAAACAGTTCCTGTCAGGCGGGGAGGAGTGAGTGCCTGAGGAATGTTCCAAGTAGTTTATGACCAAGGCACAATATTAGAAAGACTGCCATCAATCATTCTTTAGATTTCTTTATCACATTTTTCAAAAGTAAACAAACTGAACTATATTTGTAGCAACTCAAAGTGGAGCATAGATTTAAATGATGTATTTGTTCAGCTCACTGATAGGGGGCAAATACTACATTTATATATTTTCTTCCTGTCAAGAGTTATTTACATATGTACAGTATTTCAGTTAAAAATAAAACATACCAGCAGAAACTATATTTTATAGGAAATCATAAGGGAAGGAAATATGCAGGTCTATTAAAGACTTAAGAGCTTCTAATAAACTACTTGGCAAGGGTTGGGGGGACTTCAGATCATACAGTCTGCCATGGAGAAAATAACTTGCTGGCAGGCAGCCTGGTGGTTCAGAGGCTCCAGTGCCCAGTTAGCTACATGGTCTGCAATCTTTCCACAGACTTCCTGATCAGGCTTGATCAGGATGGCCCAGCCATCCAGAAAAAGCCCCCATCAGGTTCAGTGCCTTCGGGGTACAGATGGAAAAGGTGCCAGTCAGAGTACACAGTATGAAAGGCTCCAGAATCTCCCCCAGCTGGTATAATACAATCAGCTCCCCTTCAAGTTACTTTAAGCCATATGTGCCAAGCATGAAACAATCAGATTGCAACTCATCACGGAGTAGTTAATTCTGTTTTTCTAGTACAGCAGTGTCTACGATATTCCGCCGCTTTGGTTCTAGGGCTGCAAAGAAGGAAACATCTTGGTCCCGGTCTGACTGCAATGCTAAGATGGTCTCTTCAATGACTTCAAGATGAGGGTTACCGGCATTTCTAAAATACGCTAAAGAGAGAAACCATGAGTCTGAATTAGGTATGCCATGAACAGTGTTCAAAACACACGTGGTTTTGTTTTTTGTTAGCCACATGTCAGGACAATAAATCATTTTTCACAGAACAAACACAGATATAAGTCCTTTCAAATGATAAAATGCCTTAATCAAAGAGTATTTCTAAAATGTTAAAGATGGACTCCTAACAGTTATGTATATTTTAAAAATTATAGTAACTATCTTTTTTTCCTGCAACACAAAGCAAATGGCAATGTGTGGAACAGGAGCAGGTTGCAGGTAGGGTGGGGCAGGGGGTGAAGTGGCAAGACATGTACATGTAGGGCAGAGTTCAAGATATTTTCTTATATGTGTGGTGTAGAAATAAACTATCCAAGAAACACAAAGCTTTTATTAAGTCCTGTCCAGGTGTAAATAACCCACTAGTTGGGTTATAAATGTTTTCTAACTGACCACAAAACAATACCATTAAAATGTAATAGCAGTTAAGGCTTCATAATCTTTCATGTCATAACTCAAAATTTATCAGTTTCCCTCATTTCTGGAAAGCTATGTAATATTTTGCATTTTAGTATATGTTTATTAAGTGTGAAGACCAAATTACATTCATTTCCTTAGTCATTTTATAAATAACATAAAATGATGCATAAAAGTTAATATATTCATTTACATAATAAATCTTAAGCATGCTGTCACACAACCTGCCTCAGTTTCCTAGAGGAAATCTAGCTGGGGCCTTTAACAACTGCTGGAGTTTACCTGAAATGTGTGAGTTCGGAAAAGTGCTCCACCTACCCTTTGCCAACAGCATCTGCCTTAGGGCCTTGGCTAGCAGAACCCTCACATTGGGCACAGGATCTGACGCGAGGCTCAGGAGGCTGGGAAGCAGGTGCTCCACGAACTGGTCCACGGGGACACACTCCTTGCTCACCACTGCCTGCCCCAATAAAGTCACAGCCAAAGAAGTGATGTTTTCCAGCAGTCTTCCAGAAACATACACTTCTTTAATCTCAAAGAAGTCATTTCAGAATCTGTATGTTTGAGGCGTGTGTGTGAATTTTTAAATCTCAAGCACTGCATTTGGTTAGAAACACAGTTAATACTTTGTTATAATTCACCACCAAGCAGTGGGTTCCAAGTAGGTTAAGATCTGGTGGGCTCTGGAGTCAGAAAAGTCTAGATTCAAAACCTAACTTGGTTTTAGTAGCTATGTGACTTCGGGTTAAGCGGCTTAGCCTTTCTGAGCCTCAGTTTCCTCATCTGTAGGATGACAAGTCTGTTATGCAAAACATCTAGGACAATGTCATTCACAGCAGCCGTGGCTGTCAAGTGACAGTCAAATCCCAAACCATAACCCAAAGCCCAGACCTCTGTAAACGATCAGTAAACGCCAGTCCTGTAGTCATCCCCAGCAATGTGCATAGAACTTCTCCACTTACAAGACTTTACATGTATTCTCTCAATCCTCAGGACTAGCCCTGGAATTCAAAATCAGCCTAGTTTTACAGGTGAAAAGAACTTCATTTCCAATGTGGTGGTGACACCCAGAAGTCTTATAACCACCAAGTGGCAGCAGGGTGGGGACTGCAAGCTGAAGTGTGGGTTCTAACTCCTGTGGCTCTTCTACTCCAGGGTAATTTGTGTTGTGGTGGATGGGCATTGCAGTGGCTGCTGCTGTTCCCTAGGTGCCAGGCGCCATGCTGGGTAGCTTAGCTCTATCAGCCCACGGAAGCCCATGACAACACTAGAAGGCAGGCACATATTCCTGGGCCCCTTTAAGCAGTGTACATGGCACCCAATGTGTAGTCTTTTACCCCTCACCCCCCCCTCCCTTCCCCCCAGTCCCAAGAGTCCTTTTGCTTATTTCAGATTTTCTAAATCTCAGATAAAGAATTTAAAAATAAAAGCAAAAAATATCTCCATTAAGCTTTCTCCACAAATTGACTTGGAACACTGACTCTTCCTTCACAAAAGTCTGTGCCGTGAAGCCTGTGGTTTGAGAGTTTGTTAGTCACTCCGCCATCCACTGCCCTTTCTCAGAGTGGGAGGCCAAAGCACCCCTGTAATGTCCCACTGGTTCAACAGGGGGTGCTGGTGAGTCCTCTGGTGCCCGTGGTCATCAGGGAGAAAAAGGGGGGCTTTGTGGTCTGGGGTCAGGTACGGTCCCAACCATGGCTTTACTGTACTATCAACAAAGCTGGGTGGCGAGTTCACAGAGGTTCATTACACCAATCCCTCTACCTTTGTATATGCTTGAAAACATGAGTAATGAAAAGTTAAAATGTTAAAAACAATACTTTAGCAGAAAAAAAAAAATCATGGGCTTACACTTCCTGTGTGATCTTGAACAAGTGACCTAACCTCTCTGGGCTTCAAATGTTTCACCTAAAAGAGCTGGTTTAAAGGTAAATGGGTATGCCATGCTCAATACACATTATCTCTTTTTTTTTTTTTTTTTCCTGAGATGGAGTCCCACTCTTTTGCCCAGGCTGGAGTGCAATGCTGCAATCTCAGCTCACTGCAACCTCCTCCTCCTGAGTTCAAGCGATTCTCCTGCCTCAGCCTCCCAAGTAGCTGGGATTAAAGGTGCCCGCCACGACACATTACCTTTTATTAGAGAATTAAATGTGTGATGTGATGCCTGACACACAAGAGGTATTCAAGAAATGGCAGCCATTATCACTGCAATTGCCCCTAGGCAAACATAAATCACACCCTCATTTCCAAGAGGCTGAGTAGAGAGGGCGATCTGAGGAGCTGGACAGGATGATACGAACTCTACACATTTACTCTAAAGAGGTTAAAGTCTGTGTCCTAACCCACTGCCCAATTCTTCATCCCACCTTCCTTCCAAGGCCACTGGCTAAGGTGAGGCGTAGTGGTGGACACAGACCTGGATAGGGCAGGAGTGGACTGTGGGCCTGGCCCGTACCTTACTGGATGGAAGTGTAGGAGAGCAGAAGCTTGTCCACTCTGTCTTTAGCATCTAGAATCTGTCTGGACCATGGCAGGTACTCAATCAATAGCTATGTGGCAAATGAGTAGGCCAGTGGGGTAACCCTGGGCAAGTCCCTTCACCACACTGGGTTGGTCCCCATGTCCTGTGAGATAAGAGGGCTAGGTGAACTAATTCCTCAGTTCCTGGCTAGTGTTCCAGGGCTGAGATTCTCTGTCTGGTGAACTTGCTTTCATCACATGGCAGATGTATACCCAGGGTGGATCCCTCCCCAGGTCTTGCTAACCTGACAAATGAAAGCGAAAGCTTGCCTTCCAACCCACTTAGAACAGTGCCGGAACCTTATGATGAGTTCATTGATGAAATTTAACCCCAACGCACTTTCACTGTTGGAATAGAACTTCTGCAGAATTGCCACAACCTGTGAAAAATATCAGAAGAGCACATTTAAAATGCTGCCATCTATTTGAATTATGAATACTACTCTACATGGAAACTAGACATTTTTATGCACCCTTCCACTTTTAAAATGAATTTATAAGCACAGGAGAAAGTAATTTTTGTCACGGTCATCATTAGAACACAGAGAAAAAAGATGTTTAAATATATGGCAATACATACACACACATAAAACCCTTCATAAAAATGAAATTTAAAAGGAGACTGACATTAGAAAAATATATTACTAATCTTAAGGTTCCAAATTTTAGAGCATGTCCCCTTGCTTAATAACTAAATCATTACCTTTCAGAACATGCCATTTTTATAAAATTTTAATACCATCCGAGTATCTTAAAATCAATATTGTCCAATGTGATTTTTTCATCAGCATGCAGCTGGTATAAAGCCCACATAAAAAACAGGATCAGCTTTTCTATAGCAGAGCCTTTGCTCACTAAATATTTTTCTACAAAACCAAGCTGTAAATCAACCTGTATTTTAAAAACACTAACCTACTGCTTAAAGGGTTTCATATATAAAAGGATTACTCCACAATTTCCGTCACTGAAACATAACAACAAAAAATCTATCTTACAAATTGATAAAACTATAATAAAGTTCCTAATTTCAAATTTTAAAAGCTAGTTTCATAGGTAAGATAACAAATTAAGCCCAGAAAAATTAAGAGTTAAAATGGAAGATACATCAACATTCCTATTGGTAAACATCACAGAGCAAATGCCCTTATTCCTTACTAGTTTGAAGGAGATCCACCGAACTTCAGAAACTTGATCTGCACACAATTTTAAGGCAATGTGCATTAGGTAATCATAAACATCACTGGGACTATAGAGTTCTAGAATCAGTATCAGCTGTCTGAAATTAAAAGGAAAAAAACAAAAACAAACAAACAAAAAACATTATTTTGGGGCAAAAAAAAAAATAACAACAACTAACTTACTGATTTATTTTTACTGTCATTTCATCTTATAGATAAAAATACCCAGGCTGGGAAATGAACAGCAAAAGACCCAGCAAGATTTCGGTCTTCAGTAAAATGCCAACAGCAGCAAGCTGAGCAAAATGACCATGCAAAAAAATGTGAACAAAAGTTTAATTCTTCATCTCACACACATACAAATCAAACAAAAGGAAACAAACTCCGTAAAACAAAGGCTGAGAAATTTATGAATACAGATTTAATATTTCGATTTTAGGTTATCAGTTGAAAAGCACATAAAACTTTAAAAATCAGATAACATAAAAATAGCCAGAATGTTGAAGTTCACAAAGGTCAACAGATCAAGCGAACACTCTTGAGATTGCACGACCGCCCCAGCGTTTCTCCAACTGCAAACCGAACCCGATGCTCCTGCTCGCAGCTCTTGGCAGCACGAGGCGGTTTCACTGCAGCGAGGTCCGCTTGGAGAGAACTGGGAGCGCGTGCTCCTTACTCCAAAAGACAAAAGCATGCAGGAGACGGCTGGCTGCGAAAACCCACTACCAAAGCTTTCACTACTTTCTAAATGGGGATGGGGAGAAGGACATGAAAATAAATGGCATTGTTTTCACCCAGGCAACGAAAGGAAATGAAAAAGAGATGGGGAGGAAGTTAGAACCAGAAGCCAGGAGTGCTGGTGAATACTTTCATATCAAAAAACACTGTTTTCAAAAAAATGATACCAATATCATGGGCACGGGAGCACAGAATTCATATCAGTCGCTGTGCCTTCAATAAGTCGGGAGATGGGAGATGGGAGATACGGCGCGCAGCGGCGGAAGATAACGTGGTCGGGCACTGGGGCCGCGCTACCTCCCAGGGCAGCCCTTCTGGGCACCGAGCACGCCCACTTCCCGTGCGCCGCCGCTAGAGGTCGCACTGCTTTCATGGAAAACGTGGGCCTGTTTTTCTCGACTCAGAACAGGATGCTGGGAACATGGTACAATGACTGAAACCTCAATCTCTCAAATTAAGCAGAATGATTAAAGACCACAGCAAAGAGAAAGGCTTTCGGTTTGCCCCTGGCATCAGCCAAATCATATCCTGAATAGCTGCAAAAGCCTGATGAATTTATTCGGGGAAGACAATTATTTGAGAGATTTCTAGTTGTGGATGAGAAAAATGAAAATTAAAGACCCTGAAATGAAAACAAGGTAAAAACTAAAACCCAAACAACAACTGCCACAAACAAATTCCCCCACACCATGAAAGGCACATTAGATACCTTAGGAAGGGGAGTTATTTAAACTGATGCTTCTACCCTTTCATCATCACTAAAGCCTGGAACATTCCTTTTGCCAGCTCAAGACAGAATTAAATAACTCCTTCAGGCACAAAATGATGTGCAGATAGGAGCCACCTTGGGAGACCTTTTTATTTCGTAATCATCTCATCTGGGTTAGACCCCTTCCTGTCTCCCACAGCAGCTAAAGGGCATTAGGCATGCTGTACCCTGCGGAGAGGACCACACTCAGAATGTTCAAGAAAGCTCTGGCAAAAACTGCTCCGATTAATAGGAAAATATTGAAGAGTGGGTGATTCATCTTTTATTTGGTTCAAATAAATTGCCTTCTAGAACAGCAGAACACTCTAATTCGAAAGTGACTCAAGCCCTGTCTTCATCTGAAAATGAATATCTCCCCGGAGATTGTGGTATTTGTAACTTCGGGTTTTTGGAATTCTGTTTATACCTTAATAAAAACATAATCTCTTTATCTAAAAGAACACTATTACTGCTGCTGCTTTAGAAATCAATTATATGGTAAGAAAATGAAGATTTATTCCACCTAGTTTGCCTTCTCATATCCCCAAATATATTTTTACTTACTCTGCTAGTTCATATCGAAACCTCCAATTCCTGCTGTTATCAGTCACTACAAATTCTTGAAGCTGATAAAGATAGTCTCTCCTCTTGTCTTCATGAAGCAACTATTTTTTAAAAATGTATATATAAACAAACATGTATAATCCTTCAAAATGACCCCAAAGGCCCCCTTTTATTCCACTTCCGATTAGATATTTGTCACTGGTAAGAACTTTTGCATTTCCCCTACACCTCGTAGTCTATCACCCAGCATGGCTGTGAATGAACGCTGCTGTATACTGACATCAAATGCATCCCTGAATGCCTCCAACCTTTTCCCCTGGCCAGGACATGTGCTTATTATGTATTTCTGAATGCCCCTGAGGTCTTCCTGCTTTAGTAATTTCCTACCTAAAAACAAACAAACAAAAGCCCAGTCTGTGCGTGTTTGGAAGACAGCACGCCAGTGCCGCTTCCCAGGGAGCGAGGCTGCTGCTCTGCACCAGGAGAGGAGAGACTCGGCTGGAGCAGCGCACACCAGAGTCCATGAAGGGCAGCTCTTGGTCATGTGGATGAGAGTAATTAGTTTCTCTAGGTCATTTTTAAACTCTTATTTTTATATTCATCATTCCTTTAGGGGGTGGAAAAAAGCCAGAAGGGAAGCAGAAGCGCCTTGCAGAAAAAGTGCTTCATGCAGAACAGAGGTTGGACTTCAGCCCAGGCTCTTGCCCTGGGTGACTTCTGGGCAAGTCAGGTCACTACCCGGGGGCCTTGGTTTCTTCTTTTGCAAAAAGTGTGCTAGGCTTTGTGTCTACCATCTTCCACAGAATTAAAACTCTAACGGACAGGAAAATTAGGAGAAAAAAGTTTAAAATATTTACCCATCACTGAAAGAACTCCCACTTAAAGATTATGGATGGTACATTTCAGCTAAAGAAAGCTAAACAACTGCATTGTTTTTTTTTTTTTTTCACTGACACCATATCCATCCAGGGTTTCACAAATTTGATTCGGAGAGGGAGGCTTGTTTTTTGCTTTTAACTCTTCTTCCTACCTTTAGAAAATCATACAGGTGTTTAAGAACTCCTATTCGCACTTCATCCAGATCCTTTAAAAATCCATTGAAGATAGGCACCAGGTCAGCTGCTGTTAACTGATCCCCAAGAATCACAGCCAGCTCGTGAATGGAGAAGGCTAGGGTTCGCCGTACCTTCCACTAGGGGTGCATAGCAGACACACGAATCACGACAAGCAAGTGCAATTCAACCTCTTTCATATCTTACGTGGCATTTTTGGAGCAAAATGAATACTGCCAGGTGTTGGACACTTAAAGCTTTATTTCGAACAGAGACCAGTAAATATGCCAATTTGCATCCACATAAAATTCAGGTCAATAAGCCTTGCTGCAGCTTCCCTTTTCTCCTTAATGAATGACCCACCCTCTTTCTGCACATGCCTCTGAAAAGGCTTTTACCTGTACGTCAGAAGCCAGTGTTTCGTATGTATCTTTCAGGCAGTGCCAATTTTGCCTGCCCAGGGTCAGCGCCACCCCTGGGAGGCTGTAGGCACAGTGTTTGGCTATGTCAGTATCAACAGTCTGGGCTCGAGCTGGGTCAGTCATGGACACATACTGATCTAGCAGCGGCTGAGGTATTATATCCTGGGAAATGAGAGAGAAAGGAGGCCATCGTGCATGCAGGAAAATACTCATGGAAAACACGGAGTTTGGAGTTTAGAGGTGAAAACAATAAAGGAGAAATGTGGGAGGAACAGGAGGCCTTCCTGAAGTCAAAGGGCTTCAGATTGCCAACTCTGTTTTCTCCAGAGAGTGGGTTTTCAATTTTGATTGAAGTGAAAGCAACACCCAGAACTCATCTTTTTAAGATTGGCACAATATTTGATATCACAGAGGACAGTCTAGACAGCAATGTCTGCTTAGGCTGGTACATACAGCTCTTGAGAATGGAGACTGGCTTCTCTTTCCTTACAACTGCCCCAAGAACATAGCACCTGAGACCTTATACTCTGATAATCAAGCCGATGTTTGACTGTGTTTGATTGAGATAGAACTCAATCAAATCAGTGTTAGATGTCCTTTTTTTCTCACATTAGTTTGCTTTATCAAAAACACTATTATAGATTGTTCAGAAGCTTAAACACTACCTTACAATTAATTTTTTACAGTTATATTAGCAACACAAAATACAAATTAAAATATGTAATCAATATTGATGGAAGAAAAAAATATTTGGTTTCAAGTCTTAAAGTTAACTTTAAGAAAATATACAGTTTTGAGTTTTTTTGTTGTTGTTGTTGCTGTTTTCAAGAAACAAACCTGTAATTTAGATTTATTCTCTTCAAGTAGGGTGGGATCCCGCCTCTGGTCAGCCTCCAGATGGTCACGGGTTCCATTTCTGGGTTCACCAGGATCCTACAGAGTTGATTGGACATGTTACCAATTTGCTCCAAAGGAAGCAGCTGTCCTGTCACTTCCCCTTCAAAGAGTCCTTTTTCAATGCCAGAAATTACTTCTGTAAGCCAAGGCAAAAGCTTTCCTTGAAGTCAATGGTATCTTTCCAGATGTTAAAAATTACATTTGCACAGTTACATATGATACTGTATAAACCAGTTCTTTTAAGTGCTAAGGAAAATTGATTTCATACATTTTAATACAAGACTGCTGGAGGTCCTTACAGAAATACAAAGGCTAAAGTGAAAGCAGTGAGGAGCAACCCTGTGAGTTTGCATCCACTATTCCTTATGCCCTAGGGACTCCTGGTATGGCTAACCAAGACCTTTAAGTAACATTCACGTGTTTGAGGCACAGACTACTCCAGAAGGGTGAGGTTTGCAAGAAATGGTAGAGCCAGCACCTCCAACATTTCTCGGTAATTAGGGATTGCAGCAATGGTGGGTCCCCAAAAGAGGATGGGGGCTGGGAAACCCAATGGATCTGAGAGAAAAGATGTGGCTGATATAGGAGTATTTACTCAGAAAATTGTCCTAGATATTCACATGTACAAACACTCCTAATGTTTGCTGATAAACCTTTACATTAGGTTAACAATTAAAATGAACAAGGACATTCAATGGTGACATATTGGTCTCTGATCATTGATTAACATTAACTGAGATGGACCTGACCTTCTCCTTCAACCATAACATGGATTTCCAACTTGCATTTGAAATGTCATACTGTCTACCAGCTGAACGGAGTCTGACAAATCAGCTCAATATAGGATCCAGGAAAGTTGATTAACACACCGATAGATGCTTCGTTTGCTCTGAGGCGCACTACCAGAACCTTCAATTCCCAAGGTTTCCACTGATAGGTACTGTTTATTTTAACAGAGGACATGATAAAACAGAAATATTTTGGTATAAAAACCTAAGACCTCAATTTCTCCAAGTTAATAAATTCACATATAGTAACAAGATGTGTCATTAGAATCACTATTATCCCTTTAGAAATTAATTTTATTCCAAAGTCTTCAGTGCAAGCATATGTGCAGCACTTACTCCAGGAGCCAAATCAAGGCTTAAGCAAATCACCACAAGTCATGGCACCCCCAGAAGGTACTGTGAGTTCATTCCCCAAACCCCAGTGGGACACCATGCTGGCTGGCTATCTGTGCACCCACCACTCAGCACCCAGCAGCCTTCTTTCTAGCAGGATGCCGACTCCGTTCGGGGGCTCCCATGTTTCTGTCCGGTTCACCATGTTCAACCCATGAATGCATGCTGTGACTGTGGCCAGCAAGAGAGAGGCAGAAGGAGAGGACAGGAAGGT
Source organism: Macaca nemestrina (assembly GCF_043159975.1). Classification (NCBI taxonomy): domain Eukaryota; kingdom Metazoa; phylum Chordata; class Mammalia; order Primates; family Cercopithecidae; genus Macaca; species Macaca nemestrina. Next base: position 6,548,821 of record NC_092139.1, on the reverse strand, counting down.
GGTTCCCCGCCTGGGGTGTCCTTGTTCTTCAAAAGAGACAAGTGGGAAGACACAGGCCCCGCCTTCCACCAGGCATTTCATGCTGACAAGAGCCACCATGGCCGAGGGGAACTGTGGGCAGATCAGCACCAAAGGGATGGAGTCCACCTGCCCAGACGCCACCCAACCACAGCGCTTCTTCCTGTTGTCTTGTGCAAGAGAACATATTCCTCATGGTTCTTGGAGATTTTTGTCTCCTTTCCCTTCTTTTGCGACAGGAAGCATCCTAACTACTCCCACTAGGACCCTGGAGTCAAGCCGCAAATTCAAGGGCTCTGCCCTCCCACATCATAAAACAAAGGCCCCAACTTGAACCCTTTTAAAGCAGCAACTGAAAAGCCCCAGCCTGGAGGAATCTGTTCTTTTTTTTTTTTTTCCCCCCCACCTCTGTGTATGATAAAGAAGTCCAAATACTATCACATCCCCACCAAGGTAAATGTGGTCACATCCTTCTACTTAACACCTGCAACTTCTGCACTCTAGGTAACAAGGTTGACAATAATGAGTTTTCTTGCTATTTTTTTAGCAACAAACCAGCAGAAGAGGATATCACCTCATTTCTTACTAATCACAGATAACCAACCCCTACACATTTTATGTTTGAGTTTTAAAATGTTTTATTTTGCTTTATTAGAGCAGGCCTAAGGGGTAAGGGGAGTGATAAGTTAATCACTGAAATCCAATTATAAACTGTATGAACAGAGAAACAATTGGTATTTAGGCCCTGAAGACCGTGAGATTGAGGAGATTATCCATCACAGCACATGATAACCACACAGTGCTATCCCAATGACTGTTATGACCACAGACCCCTCCCTCATTTTAACCCTCCATTCTGCCCCCTACCTGTGGAAGAGCCCAACTTAAAGCGGTCTGAGTGGAAGCTCAGTAGAAACTAGGACAGCTCAGGAACCTCCAGCTACAAGAGGCTGACCAAAGCTTCTGGAGAAACCTGAAGAAATAAACCATGGGTCCCCCCTCACTCCAGCTTTGGGGTCGTCGTCTCACAAGGGGCTGGTTCCACCCACAGGAGGAAAGGGGTCACTGGTGCTTTTTCAAAAGCTCTCCTCTGAGAAACAGGGTGCCAGGACCAGCACTGGAGTACCCATGTGTGCCAGAGCGCCTACCAAACGGGGGGCTTGTGTGACGGCTGCTCTCAGAGGCCTCGTCCACTTGAAATTCCAGGAACTGCCTGAATTCACCCTCCACTATTATTAAAAGATGTCAATGTCTGTTAGCAGTGACACAGAGCATTTACATGGTTGATCTCCCCAAAGAACAAGTTCTTGTCATCTCTGGAGAAGAGGGAAGGTACTTTCTGGTACCCACCCATCTTCATGGGAGCACGTCGGCACTATCAATCACCTGATTGATTGGTTGACTAGTTATCCAAAGCATGACCTTAAGAATAAAATGAAATTTGCCATTTATCATCTCTGCTGGGATATATTAATAAGAGAAAATGCTGCTTTGTGATTTCTGTCACATCCTCGGTGGCTGAGGGATAGGGCAAATACTTACTGTGCTTTGTAATATCCTGGCCACAAAGAGCTCATTCTGAGATGATGAGGCCGACAGAGTGATCTGATTGTCAGAGGCAGAGCTGGGATCTGAAATGGACACTTCATTTAGACCTGCTGTTGGCTTGCTCTCGGGTTCATTCACGGAGTCAAGCTGTGCAGCTCTCAGTGCAGCTGATAATACCTGAACTTGAGCTGTAGGAAGAGAAGTTTCAAGAAATTTAACAACTTTATTTGGTTTGTGGGGTTTTATTTCAGAGAAGTCTTCAAAACAACACAGTCTGCACTAAGCTACATGGTGTGGGTGTACTACACTGACACGTATCTGTTCTGAAGTGACAATGCTCTGCAGTCTCAAGACAAGCTCTCAGCAAGGTGGTGATATTTCCGGCCATTAATAATAACTACTCCAACTAAATGCCAGCCACGCACAGAACATCAAACCTGAACTTGAAAAGTCTCAATTCGGAAAAACCCGAGTGACTCCACCACATTTTAGAGAAAGACAGCATGGTATCACTGAACAAGGATGACTGCGAGGTCGCTCAACTCAGTGAAGGGTATCCTGCTCCCCCATTTATAAAGCAGGATGGCTACTCTCTCACATACACATACACACATGTGGACACACACACCCATGCATGAATACATCCATTTACACACAGATGAGTAATGCTCTCACTCACCAAGCCCCAAAGGCTGCCGATTGTTTCTGTCCAGAGTATGACAGTTTGAGATTCTCTGAACAGTAAAGATAACATATTTCACATACCTTTCTGTAAAAACAAACTGGATGTTTTAACGTCCCCAGCCTCCCAAAAGACACACACACACACACACACACACACACACACATATTACTTCCTGCATCCTGCTTCTATTAGTTAAATTTGGTGGACTCCAAGATTCATCAAAACACTGAGAGCTTGTAGCTGGCTCTGTGCTGTGCCAAGGACAGGTTCCACCACTCCAGTGCTACACACCAGGCCCTTCCCAATAGGTCTAGTGACATCTCCTGCCTGCCATGGCCAGTTCACAAATAAAATGCATCACTTATTTCTGGATCTTCTGGGATCACAGATCCCTTTGAGCTCTGAAGAAAAGCTCTATGGGCCTTTTCTTACAAAGAAATTAAGTATGCACAAACATGCAAGATTTTACAAGTAATGATTTTAGGGAACTGAAAGAACCCTCTGAAACTCATCCCCTGACTTCTCTGAATGGTGGGTTCTCAGTCAATCTCTAAAGACCAGGCCAACTGTCACCTGCTATGTGAGGTCTCTCCCAGACATTTCCTCTACACATCACATCCCCTCCGCTCCCAGCCCTCGCCATGCCCCACAGGGTGGCTGCCCGCACAATCCCCTTAAGCACGCCACAGGGGCCTCGGGGGCCGATCATCACTGCCCAGCCCCCAGACCAGGTCTCACACCGGGGATTAAGGCAGCTCAGTCGTGTGTTTTCCAAAAACAGGCTTTTGTCTATAGCTATCAGAAGTGATATGTTACATGTGCCCATTCCTTCAGCAAACATTGATTTAGTTTCCTTCATAAATTTAAGGATAAAGAATAATCACACGGCTAACTGAATTTTCACAGTTCCCTTCCTGAAAGCTTCACAAATCTCTGCCCAGCAACAGCAGCAAGTGCTGTTTCTTCCAATTTCTCCAACTCAAGGAAGAATACAAATATAGCACTGTGCAGAGAAGGAAGATCACGATAATGGGATATGGATTGCGAGGTCCGGATCCCTGATCAGATGCTCAGTGGGAGCACGAGTCATAAAATGAAAAATACACCACAGAAGTAGTTGTGCCTTTCCTTCCTGTACAAAGACAAGAACCTTTAAGTTTAGCTAAGGGCTGCGTTAATAGGCTCCAAAAGGAGGTCATCCTTGGCTATTCATAACTAGAAAGGGCATTCTATGTGGGAGATGATGTAACAGCGTGTCTAAGGAGCTAACAAAAATTTCCCCTGCTACGGATATGCCCACAAACTACCCACTTTCCTATTAGAACTGACTTCAGACTCTGTGCATGTCCATCTGCAAAATTAGAAAGCAAAATCATTGCATAGGTACCTGCACAGAGGTATTTCTGACTTTTCAAGCTGTACTGAGACTGAACAAGTCTCGCCTCTCAATGTGTACGCAGTGTAAATAAACACAGGTCCACACACACATGTGCCAGTACACAGGCCTGGGGAAGAAGGAAGTGGCGAAATGCAACACACGACACAGAAACATCCCAGCTTCTCTTTAATGACAATGAACAACATTTACCTTGAACATCCGGATCATTCATCAGATGCTCCTGCAAACTATCAAGGACTTTCTGAATCTCACTCCGGGCCACACAGTTGTTGTGCACAACCCCAGGTCTGCTGCAGTAATCCTCCTGAGGCCCAGCCTCGCTCAGAAGTAGCTCTAAGTCCTTGCTTATGTCAGGGAGAGGAGTTCGCCAATAAAGAAAATGACTGAACACATCCTCAGAGTTCCCTGGGCAGGCCCAGGAATCTGATCCAGGGTAGCTGCTGCTGGGGAAGTCGCTATTGTCAGAAAGCTTTGAGAAGGCGCTGGTCTCTGGGGAAAGCCCGGTCAGCTCAGCTCCAGCCGACACGCAGCTTTCCACAGGGTTTTCCGCTGGGCCGTCAGAGGAGCTACCCATGTGCGGGAAATGGCTGGTTTTCGCTGAGGTCCCTTCCACGGGTAGCTCTGGCTCCCTCTGCACAGGCTTTGCTGAACTAGTTAAACTGAGGGAAGCAAACTTTTTAATACTGTGTAATAGACTGAAAGTCACAGGGAAAAACATGAGAACCACATCCTCACCCAGTCCTCCGCTTCCTAGCTGACCACTTGCCCCTCTTTGTGTCTCCTGGTGTCAGCAGACTAAAATCTCACGAAAGGATGAGAGGTTTAGTCAACCCCCACTGCCCCGCCGGGAGTATGATGGGCACTGAAAACACCACCTGAAGGTTCAGCCAGTCTTGCCACTACATTCCAGGGCTAAGCCAGCCTGGACTTCTGCTGCCGCACCTTTGGTACATTTCATCCATTTCCTGCTCATGAGTACTTCCACCAGGGGGCAGGCATTAGAAAATAAAAGGCGCTGAAACTGGTAAGAGCTGGCAATTTGTTAACCACCTTGAGGTCTTGAGGAAGACACTGCCCATGGGCCTGCCATACAGCAGGAGCTCAAGGAACTCTGATAGAAGAGGGATACAGGGAGGATGGGCCAACCTCAGAAGGATTTGTATTCTGTGAGGCATCAGTCACCCGCTCTCACACACCTGCATGCTAGCAACAATGGAGAGACGTTTACAAACAACCTCAAAGAGGATGGTTAGTGTATACACATCAGCCTCAGAGGAAAGACATGACAAAGTCAAGATCCAGCGCCATACTAGCAAACACTGCAGGGTCTACCACTGTTGGTCAGGAGTGCCGCCTTTATGGACACGCAACCTAACCTCCAAAAAAGTACATTTGGAAGACTTCACATTTTTCCCTAGGTAAATTACCCAGACAATTAATCAAAAAGTAAGAGAAAATTTTCTTTATAGGTTTTTTAATCACTAATCTCAATGCGTATTTTATCTAAATTTAGGAGACACAATAGCTTCATTATTTATAACCCAGTAGTCATGTTTCAAAATCATTATTGCAATTACTTTTTGCTTCTTTACATAATTAAAGCTCTAATATTCCATCTTGCCCAGAAGGTCACTACTAAAACTCGAGACAAGATAATTGATGAAATTTTAGGTGGGTGCTTAAGGTACATCGAGGGTCCTGGTGGTGAGCCTAGCCAAAGCTTACCTGGCAGGGGAAGTGTTACCACCACTGCTGGGAGCGGGTGAGCCAGAGGCAAAACCAGAGTCGAAATCCTGGGTGAGAGGCCGGATGCTCAGGGCACCATCCTCTCGAAGATAAAGGCCAGCCCTGGAGGGGTTTGCAAAGGTGGAAATGAAGGGGCCGAGGGACTGGAAGGCAGCCTGGCGCACCTGGAACCAGAGAGAACACTGCAGTGAATGAATGCAGCATCGGCCAGCGGTGGTGGCCAGGCCTGAGTCCAGGCTGAAACACGTGGTTGGACATCACACAAGCTACTCTCCAGCACGTTACATCTATGGACATTTACTGCTTTCACATTACATCTATGGACATTTACTGCTTTCACATTACATCTATGAAGATTTACTGCTTTCACATTACATCTCTGGAGATTTACTGCTTTCCAAATCATTTCCTAAATTCCAAATACTATTATTCAACAGAAAGTAAGGAAAAATTTAGCCCCATTATACTGTATTCATTCTTCCAGAATATTAATTTTATATAAATAATACATTTTGTATCAAGTATTTGAACAGGCCTTATTAATCATTACAGACACGTTTATGATAGCAACAGAAAAGGTAACAGTTTAGTTACATAGTTTTTTCTTTCTCAATTATGATTTTCATGATATTCATTCACTGTAAATGGTATGGTATACCTCACCTTCTTAATTCACCCCAAGTTTTTGAGATTTTAGTTTCCCTGAGACCTCACACGGTGTAAATGTGATTATGGCAATCAGTAACTGAAGGGACAAAATACAAAGTTACGAGTCCAGAAGTGAATCCCAGCCTGGAAGCCAGACGTAGCTGGACAGTTGGTCAACACAGGCCAGTTGTCTGGACAGGGCTGCTGGCACTCACCCATCGGCAGGGGTCGCTGACAAGTCTGATGAAGAGCGGGGAGAGCTGGGTTCTGCGGACCCCAGGGGAGGAGCTGTGTGACACAGCCGTGAAGCACTCCGCACAGGCTTTCCGCATGCCCCAAACAGCATCAGAGCAGAGCTCAAAGAACTTTGGGATCTGCCAAAACAAACAAAAAGAGTGCTACTCCAATTGGAGGCCCTGAGGAAGAGCAGAACCTGTTTGGGTTGTTTGTTTGTTTGTCTGTTTGTTTTTGTGAAACAGAGTCTCGCTCTGTCACCCAGGCTGGAGTGCAGTGGTGTGATCTCGGCTCACTGCAACCTCTGCCTCCCAGGTTCAAGCGATTCTTCTGCCTCAGCCTCCAGAGTAGCTGGGATTACAGGCATGTGCCACCACATCCGGCTAATTTTTTTTATGTTTAGTAGAGATGGGGTTTCTCCACGTTGGCCAGGCTGGTCTCGAACTCCTGGCCTCAAGTGACTTGCCCGCCTCGGCCTCCCAAAGTGCTGGAACCTATTTTAATGAAGTAGTGAAGGCATATGCAGAAATTAATGACAAGGAAAAGGAAAATACATACTGGTCTAAAAGGAATCATTTGAAACAAACAGATATTATAAGAAGTGGAAATTAACATTTCTTTTACCTCCTAATTTTAGTAAATGACTTGGTTACCTTTAACAGATAATAGAGAAAACCCCAAAAAGGGCAGAATGACTGATATTTGTTATGTAAATTGTAGAGAAGATTGTGAAAGACTCTGAAACAGTAGATGTCCCAACTAACTCACCCATCCAGGTATCACTGTCTTTGACTCACTATTTTACAACTCTGAAGTGATAGAAGGTAAGTTGCTAAAACCTGATAGTAATGCAAATAATTCCTGCCAACAGAAATGCAAATTGTTGTCCAGTGAAATGCAATCAATTATCACCCTGGATATTGACCAGTTTTGAATTCATTTGTAAGTTCACTTCAGTATTCCTTGCTCTGACTATAAATGAGTACTTTGAGTTCTCCATTAAACTGGCTGTAATATCTTACTGGTTTTCCTCACTAATAAATGAGTTAAATAAAATCTCTGAAACACGTTCATTTCATATCTCTGTAAAGGTCATGATTACATCTCCTTTTAAAATGTATCCTTTAAAAAGGCTGTGTTTTTAATATCCTAATGTAAAATAGCCTAAAATGCTTCACAAATGGGAATATGATATAATCATGGCAGTATCTGCCTACAAATGATTAGCATGTTACCCACTGCCATTCTTCCATTCTTCATTCAGATATATTAAGTAGAAGATAATGTTCACTGTAGACGGGCGTGGTGGCTCACGCCTGTAATCCCAGCACTTTGGGAAGCCAAGGTGGGTGGATCACCAGGTCAGGAGCTCGAGACCAGCCTGGCCAACATGGTGAAACCCTGTCTCTACTAAAAATACAAAAATTAGCCGGGCGCGGTGGTGCGTGCCTGTAATCCCAGCTACTCAGGAGACGAAGGCAGGATCCAGCCTTAGCTTGAACCCGGGAGGCAGAGGTTGCAGTGAGCCGAGATCATACCACTGCATTCTGGCCTACGCGACAGAGCAAGACAGTGTCTCAAAATTTAAAAAGAAAAAAAAAAAATCACTATATATTCAAAGCAACAGCCCATTAAAAATTATTCTTGGGTTAGAACTGTGTTGACGTGGCTTATACTTTAAATAAAATAAAATGAGCTTCTGAACTTAAATTTAAAAATCAATTTAAAGATTAAACTTTTTGAGGTCAAAATCTCACCCATACAAGGAGTATATTCTGTCAAATAAAAGTGACAAATGCTTACGGAGCAAGGTTCTCTAGGGGCCGGGGATTGACGGGGTAGGCACTAGGGAAACAAGGATGAACACAATGCAGTCCCTGCCCTCAAGAAGCTCCTCAGCTCCTCTGAACAAATGTCACCAGGACGCTGAGAAGGGAGAAGCTGATTCTCTCTGGCACCACAGGTAGGTCAGCCTGGGTTGGAAGTGTGAGGAGGGTCCCACCAGGCAGGGAAGATGCTCTTAGTGAGCACAGGCCCAGAGGTGTGAAAGAGCAAGAAGCCTCAAGGATGCTGAAGTCACCTGGCTGCTTAGGGAAGTGGATCTCTACCCTGCTATGCATCAGATCATAGGGGACTTTATCAAAAATGCAGCTGCCTGGGCCCTCATATATATGGCTAGAGGTGAGATCCACCAAGGCCAGGGTAGTGTTCGGAACTGAGAAAGGGGACTGGAGGTGAGGCAGAAAAGTCATCTACGAAGGGACCTGGAAGGCCCCAGAAGGCTCTAGATTTTAACCTATAAACCAAGAAAAAAATCACCATGGTTTTGAGGCCCAGGAGTGAGGTGGCAGAGTGGTGTTCTAGAAAGAGCTGCAGAGAGAGAGAAGAGAGAGAGCAGCTTGGACAGTGAGAATAAAGCAGGGAAAAGTGACCTATAAGGAGGAGACAGCCAAGCCCACAGGAAAGAAGATGGGAGTTGCTTCCAGCCCATTCCACAGACCAGCTACCTAATGCTTAGGAAAATGTTAGCTTCATAAGTCATGAAATTTGAAATTAACAAATGCAAAATTGAGCTGCCATTCCACAGTAACAGACTCATAAATACAAAACTTAAGTGATTTTGAAAGTGCATTAAGAAGCAAATCAACAATTACAATTGGCCAAAATGTCACATACCAAAAATTTCTCAGTGGCTTCTTGTCCAACAGCATGACAAATATCACCAAAATTTGCAGCACAAACCTTAAAAAGGCAAAAGGCATATCCATTATTCTTATCTTTCTTTTTGTCTTAACAAAAAACAAAGTAAAAACAAAGTAAAAACTAACAAGCAGGAACCTTGAGAGCAATTACCACTCTAGTCAGGCAGCTATCAAGCCTTTCCCAAGCCCATCGCCCACAGAGCATTATGCCAGGTGCCTCCACTGCATCAAAAACAGAAGATTTGCAATAAGGTGCCAAATTCTAGGATTTTCTGGCTCCTAATTGATCTTGATACAGAAGGCATGTTAGCAATAAGGCAAAAGAGGCCCTTTAACATTCCCTGCATGGCAAAGGAGACCTGCTTTCCTGCCTGTGTATCATGAACAGAGACCAGAGGGGTGATGGCCAGACAGCAAGGTGCAGGATGAGGCTGTTTAGGGAGGGATAGTAACAGACTTCAAAAGGAAGAATTTGACAACCAAATGACAAGTGACTAAATGGGAATTTGGGGTTGGAAGGTATAGCAAAGATAAGAAGGTTCTGGATCAAATCACCATAGATAATCAAAGACCTTGCAAGCCTGGGCATCTAACCATAAACGAGCAAGGTCCCCTGACTCTCACCTGTGTCTGAGAGGAACAGGTCTACCCACACATACTCTTATCTCCAGGTCTCTGCATTTCCTAACTGCAGTAAACACTGGCAACACTGTTCAGACATTTTCCTTACAGAGTTCACACAGGACACATTTTTTCCCCCAGACTATGTCTACTGAAGAAGTCCAAAAACTTTACAGAAACCCATTTTGAACTTTCAACTTTAAGAGTTTTGGAATTCTTACATTCCTACCTTCCGAACTTGAAAAAGCTTCCCATCACCACACAGTTCACAGAATCGGGGGAGTAGCAGGCGTTCAACTGTACTCTTACTCAGCATGGAAGCCATTTTGCAGATTATCTATAAATTAAAAAAAAAAAAAATCAAATCATTTAAAATGCCAAAGCATTTAAGTCACATATAGCATTAAAGATATATTCCAAAAGCCAATATTCAAAATATTCCCAACATACCTAAGAAGGAAAAATAAAAAACACCTTCTTTTGAGTTTTGTCAACTTATAAGATCAACAGAAGGCCCAACATTTCCCCAGTTTGACTCAGATAACTGTTTGACTCAGATAACTGTTTGTCTGAAGCTCAAGAGTTACCAACTGCCAGGTCCCCACCTTGTACCCAACACACAAACAAACAATATGTATGTGTTTTGGCCTATTTTACCTTCCCAAGAATCCTATGACATGGGTATTCTTTACCCTCATGTTTCCAGATGGGGAAATGCTGCGAGAGGTTAAATAGCATGACTAAACAGAAACAGTGGAGAGGTGAGACATCCAGTGACAGCAGGACATGGTAAGCACTGGAAAATGATCATATTCCAGAGAAACTAAAAAGCAGACCCTTACAAGAAAAAAAAAATGATTAAATTTTGCATTTGTGCTGCTTTTGGCCTGAGGGTACTTCCCGTTCTACATGGCTATGCAGGGTAGCTAGACCTCAAGCAAAAGCAACAGGTAGAAGTCCTAGCCAGAGCAATGAGACAAGAGAAAGAAAAGAAGGCACCCCGACCAGAAAAAAGAAACTACCTCTGCTTGCTGATGATATGATCTCATACCTAGAAAACCCTAGACTCCTCCAAAAGACTCCTAGATTTGATAAATGAATTTAGTAAAGTCTTGGGTTACAAAACCAATGTATACAAATTAGTAGCACTGCTTTATACCAACCATGAGCAAGATGAGAATCAATTCAAGAACTTGATAACTACAAAAAATAAAAATAAAATGCTTATACTTAACCAAGGAGGTAAAAGATCTCTACAAAGAGAACTACAAAACCCTGTCCAAAGAAATCACAGATGACACAAACAAATGTAAATACATTCCATGTTCATGGATTAGAAGAATCAATATCATAAAAATGACCACATTGTCCAAAGTAATCTACAGATTTAATGCAATTCTTATCAAAATATCAATTCATTATTCACAGAATTAGGAAAAAAAATCCTAAAATTCATACGGAATTAAGACTCAGAATAGCCACAGCAACACTAAGCTAAAAGAACAAATCTGGAGGCATCACATTACCCAACTTTGAATTACAGTACAAGGCTACAGTAACCAAAACAGCATGGTAATAGTATAAAAGCAAACCAATGCAACAGAATAGAGAACCCAGAAATAAAGCCAAATACTTACAACCAACTGATCTTTGACAATGCATACAAAACATACACTGGGGAAACGATACTCTATTCAATAAATGGTGCTGGGAAAACTGGCTAGCTACATGGAGAAGAATGAAACTGGATCCTTATCTCTCCCTTTATACAAAAATCTACTCAAGATTTTAAATCTAAGACCTGAAACCATAAAAATTATAGAAGAAAATCTAGGAAAAACTCTTCTGGACACTGGTGTAGGCAAAGAATTTATGACTAAGACCCCAAAAGCAAATTTAATTAAAACAAATATAAATAAATGGGACCTAATTAAACTAAAAAGCTTCTGCACAGCAAAGAAATAATCATCAAAGAGACAACCCACAGAATGGGAGAAAATATTTGCAAACTATGCATCCAACAAAGGACTGATATCAGAATCTACAAGGAACTCAAGAAGAAAAAAATAAATAATCCCACTAAAAAGTGGGCCAATTATATGAACAGACATTTCTCAAAAGAAGATATACAAATGGTCAACAAGCATATAAAAAAATATTCAACATCACTAATTATCAGACAAATGCAAGCTAAAACCACAATGATATACCATGTTACCCTAGTCAAAATGGTCATTATTAAAAAGTCAAAAAACATAGATGTTGACATGAATGGTGAAAAGGGAACACTTATATACTGCTGGTGGGAATGTAAATTAGTACAACTTCTATGGAAAACATTATGGAGAATTCTCAAAGAACTAAAAAGTAGGTCTACCATTCGATCCAGCAATCCCACTACTGGGTATAAACCCAAAGGAAAGGAAATTATTATATCAAAAAGACATCTGTATGCATATGTTTATTGTAAGACAATCCACAATTGCAAAGATATGGAATCAATCTAAGTGCCCATCAACTGATGAGAAAACGAAGAAAATGTTGTAGTCTGGGCAACACAGTGAGACAAGTCTCTAAAAAAGTAAACAAAATTAGCTGGGTGTAGTGGTACATGCCTGTAGTCCCCGCTACCTGGGAGACTGAGATGGGAGGATCACTTGAGCCGAGGAGGTTGAGGATGCAGTAACCCAAGATTGTACCACTGCACTACAGCCTGGGCAACAGAGCAAGATGCTATCTCAAAAAAAGGAAAAAAAAAAAAAATATATATATATATATATATACACACACACACACACACACACACACACACACATATATATATTTTTAATGTGGTGTATATATATACTATGGAATATTACTCAGCCATAAAAAAGAACAAAAGAATGTCTTTTGCAGTAACTTGGATGGAACTGCAGGCCATTATTGTAAGTGAAGTAACTCAGGAATGGAAAACCAAATGCCCCATGTTCTCACTTATAAGTGGAAGCTAAGCTATGGGTATGCAAAGGCAAACACAGTCATATAATGGAAACTGGAGACTCAGAAGGGGAGAGGGTCAGAAAGGGGTGATGGATGAAAAACCACCTATTGGTGTTCAATGTACACTACTCAAGTGATGTGTACACTAATATCCTAGACTTCGCCACTATACAATTCATCCATGTTGCCAAAAACCACCTGTAACCCTAAAGCTAGTGAAATAAATACATACAGACATATATAAATTTTTTAAAGCTACAGTTTTACTGTGAAGGAAAGAGGGAGCCAAAGAAAGGAAAGCTCCAAAATCCATGGTTAAATCCTACCCTAATCCTTGACTGATCGCTGAACTATGCATGCACAGGGGAGATGATGAGGTTCATAGAGAAACAGTAACTTAAGGATGAAAGAAGTGAGCTGTTTCAGCTGCTGCCTACTACAGGAAAAACAGAATCTGAACTGCTTTCTAGAACAAAGTCAATACTCTCTAGAGGTAAAAAACAAAATCCAGTTTCTACAAAATAGAAAATGAAAAATCTATAGACATGAGAAGCAATAAGAAAATGTGACTCATAGTCAAGAAAAGTATCAGTCAGCAGAAAAAAACACCCACAGAAAATCCAGATATTAGAATTAGAAGACTTTAAAAGGAATTTAAAGCAGTTATTACAAATACGCTCAAGTACAAAGAGAAAAATAGGGTCACAATGAATGAACAGATCAGGAATCTTATCAAAGAAATGGAAACTATAAAAAAGAACCAAGACTTCTGGTTAGCACAGTCTAACTTAGACTAACCCTCCTATAGCTAAAAAGCACAAAATCTTGACAAAACATAAAAATAACACCCTTTGAAAGCAGTAGAAAGCAACCAAAAGGCAGGAACTGGAGGACAGGCTACTCTTCAAAGATATACTGCAACAGGAGAGATTTGCAAGTAAGGTCCAAAATCTGTGCATAAAATGTACTTAAATCTTTGGCTGACCGCTAAACTACATATATGTGGGGGAGATCCCAGAGGACCCAGAAAAAAAGCAGCAGTCAGAAATTAAACACACTGTGCACAGATTTCAGCTTCTGGTCACAAGGCAGAAAATCTGGAGTTGGAGATTAATCAAGGTAACTGCCTCCTAGGACAGAAATCATTTTAGAAAAATATAACAGAATCCAGGGACTCTGCAATGTACCATTTATAATGTCCACTGTCCAGTCAAAAATCACTACTCATGCATTAATAAGAAAAAAGTGATCCATAATATTAGTCAATGAAAACCAACATCAAGATGATCCAAATGTTGCAAGGGCCAGACAAGGACTTTAAAGGAGCTGTTATAAATATACTCAAGAATTACAAGGAAAAAAACACATAAAGAATAGACAGGGACGGCCGGGCGCGGTGGCTCAAGCCTGTAATCCCAGCACTTTGGGAGGCCGAGGCGGGTGGATCACGAGGTCAGGAGATCGAGACTATCCTGGCTAACACGGTGAAACCCCGTCTCTACTAAAAATACAAAAAACTAGCCGGGCGTGGTGGCGGGCGCCTGTAGTCTCAGCTACTCGGGAGGCTGAGGCGGGAGAATGGCGTGAACCCGGGAGGCGGAGCTTGCAGTGAGCCGAGATCACGCCACTGCACTCCAGCCTGGGAGACACAGCGAGACTCCGTCTCAAAAAAAAAAAAAAAAAAAAAAAAAAAAAAAGAATAGACAGGGACTTTCTATACAATAGAGATACAGAAACTGTAAAGGTCTATAAAAGATCAAAAGGGAAATTCTGGAGCAAAATATACAATAACTGAAATTAAAAATTTGCTGGTTAGGCCTAACAGCAGATTGGAGAGATGTAAAAAAAGAATCAATAAACTTAAAGATAAATAAATAAAAATGATCAAATCTAAACATCAGAGATAAGAAAATGATTAAAGAAAACTGAACAATGCCTCAAAGACCTGTGGGACAATATTAAGGGTCCCAACTTTGTGTTATCTAAGTCACAAACTGAAAGGAGAAAAAGAATACAGAAAAAGGTATTTAAAACAACAATAGCCCAAACTTCCCAAATTAGTTGAAAGGCTTAACACACAAATCCAAGGAAGTTCGATGGAGAAAAAACAGTATACTAACTCTGCTAAAATCCAAAGGTAAAGAGAAAAATCTCATGAGCAGAGAAAAAGGGATATTTTATATATACGAGTACAATATAAATGGCAGATGACTTCTTATGAGAAACAAAGAAGGCCAGAAGACAACAGAATGGTATCTTCAAAATGCTAAAAGAAAAGAAACAAAAAACCTTTTTAACTCACAATTCTACATCCAGCAAAACTATCATTCAAAAATAAATGCAAAATAAAGACATTTTCAGATAAACAAAAATTAATAAATGTCATCATCAGCCAACCTGAACTACAAAAGGTACTAAAGGAAGTTCTTCTGGCTTTTAGGGAAAGGATACCAGATGGTAACTCATATCTAGGAAAGGAAAGAATGACAATCACCAAAAATGGTAAAAATGGGCATATAAAAGGCTGCATTTTTTTTTTTTACTACTCTCTTCAAAAGATAAAACTCTTTAAATCAAAAATTAAAATACTGTACCATATGGTTTAAATATACGCCCCCACCAAATCTCAAATTGAACTGTAATCCCCAATATTAGAGATGGGGCCTGGTGGGAGGTATTTGGGTCATGGGGGTGGATCTCTCATTGCTTGGTATTATCTTCATAATAGTGAGTTCTTGCATATCTGGTTATTTAAAGTGTGGCACCTCCCTCCCCACCACTTCCTCTCTTGCTCCTGTTTTCATCATGTGACATGCCTGCTCCCACTTTGCCTTCTGCCATGAGTAAAAGGTTCCTGAGACCTCCTCAGAAGCAGATGCTGTCACTACGCTTTCTGTATAGTCTGCAGAACCATGATTCAATTAAACCTCTTTTCTTATAAATTACCCAGTCTCAGGTATTTCTGCATAGCAATCCAAGAATGGCCTAACACAGTGTATTTGCAGGCTCATAATGTAATATACATGAAAACAACAGCACAAAGGATGAAGGCAAGTGAATGCAACCACGCTGTTGCAAAAGGTGATATATTTTTTTAAAATACTCAATAGAGGAATTAAAATGCAATGCTAAAAAACATTCATTAGCCCAAAAGAAAACAGAAAAGAATTAACAACAAAACAGATGAGACAAATGAAAACAGAGAAATGGCAAAAATAAAACCAAACATATCAATAATTACATTAAATATAAATGAACTAAACACACTAATTAAAGAGCAGAAACTATTAGACTGGATATAAAAGCAGGACCCAAACAGATGCTAACAAAAGCAGAAACACTTGAAATGTAAAGACATATAAATTGAGAGTAAAAAAATATAAACAAATAAAATAAGCAATAAGTATAAAATGCTAGAGTGCTTATATTACTATCATAATTGATTATAAAATATGGATTACTCTCAGACATTTCTCAATGATGAAAGGATTAATATATCACATAGACATTAACATTAAATGTGTAGCTTTAAATGCTTAAAATGGAAAAGAAGGTAGGTTTAAAAACAGTTTCCTCTTTAAAAAGCTAAAAAAAGGACAAGCAAACAACTCAAGAAAGGAGAAGGGTGGAAATAATAAACAGTAGAAATCAATGAAAAAGAAATAAGTGATAAAACCAATGAAGCTGAAAATTGGCTTGAAAACACAAATTTGATAAGCCCCTAGCAAGACTGATCAAGAAAGAAAAAAAGCACAAATTACCAAGATCATAACTGAAAGGGGATAACACTACAGATCTTACAGACATTAAAAAGATAATAAAAGAATATCGTGAACAAGTCAATAAATCTGACAACTTACATGAAATTAATAAATTCCCTGAAATGTACAACTTACCCAGTTACACAGATGAAGAAATCTGAACAGCACCATATCCGAATTAAATCTGTTATGAAAAACCATCTCGCAAAGAAAACTCTAGGACCAGAGGTTCTACTGGAGAATTCTAACAAATGTTTAAGGAAAAAAATAACTCCAATCTTAAACAAAACCTTTCAGAAAATAGAAAAGGAGGGAATACTTCCCAACTCATTTTTTGAAGCCAGAATAATTCTGATTCTAAAATCCAACAAAGACATAATAGGAAAAGACAATTGTTCTCTTGAATATAGATATGAAAATCCTCAAGAAAATGGTGGCAAATTATGGAGAAGGGAGCATAGCAGAATGCCAACCAGAATCATCAATAGACAGCAACGCTAGTGGGTAAAGGTCTGACGGAGAAAAGCATACTTAAATCATCTCAAGGTAACTCTCCTCATTACTTCCCGAGAGAAAAAAGAACACACTGGAGAAACCTGGCAGATACCACGTCTATCTATTAGGTCATCAAAGTTAACATCACCAATATTAGGACAAGCTGAAGTCTTGTGCCTCCTGCCATGACACACTGGGAATACATCACTCCTGTGAGACTCCTGCCAGAAAGACAGAGTCTGAATCCAATCACAAGGAAACATCAGGCAAAGCCAAACAGGGAGACACTCTGCAAAAAAAATGTGGCCAGTACTCTTCCAATATTTAAGTGTTACAAAATTCAAAGACAGACGTGGGAATTGTTCCAGATTAATGGAAACCAAAGAGACAGGACAGCTCAGTGCAGCAAGGGACCCTGGACTGGGTCCTGAACAAAGATGATGTTTGCATAGGAACAGTGGCTATGACGTTAGCACTGTATCGGTGTGAAATTTCCTATTTTGATCATTGTACTATGGTTATATAAGAGAATTTCCTTCCTTTTAGGATATATACATAGAAGTATTTAGATGAATGCTGCTGTTTGTCCTTAATAAAAAATTAAATTAAAAAATGAAGTATTTAGATGTAAAGAGGGACAATGCCTCCAACTGAGTCTCAAATGACTCAGAAAATAATAAATACAGTAAATATGCATCTGTCTGTATGTGTGGAGAGAGAGGGAGAGATGGAGGGGAAGAGAAAAAAAAGATAAAACAAATGAAACTAAATATAAATTACTAAAGAAGCCAGAGAGAGGTATAGGGGAATTCAGAATACTATTCTTGCAACTTTCTTGCAAGTCTGAAATTGAAACAAGATGAAAAGTTGCCAAAAACAAAATTGTGAAATAATTCTTCCATTCCCCCAACAAAGTAAAAAGAAAGGGAGGAAAGAACAAAATGAGGAAGGAAGAGGGTAAGGCAGGGGAGTGAAGGACCGAAGTGGGGAGACAAGAAAGGGATGGAGAAAGGCAGGGATGGGGGGAAGAAGGACTTCCTGTCTCTAAAGTCTGTTATTCTCATTATATACACAGCACTGCCTATTTACAGTAGAAAATGGTCTGGGTTAGTAATCTACCCATCATTCTATTTGGAATTTGCATACAGGAAGAGGGGAAAGAAAACCAATGGGGGTGGGGCAAAGGGGAAACTAGCCCATAACACAAATAAGGAAAAGGTTTGTGTCCTCAGAACACAGAGGACACATATTTCTGATGTGATGCTTAGCAGAGTTGTACAAAGTGACAGCTACAATAAATGAGGATATGAGGCTTCCGTATCCAGTGTGATGGGCAACTAAAGCACTCCCAGTATCTCCATCCACCCCTCTCCATCTGCCACACCCGCATGACCTTATTACTATACAGCATAAAACAAATCCAGAGTCATTAGAAGTCAGCACACCAAGTGACAAGAAATTATATTCCCGTGGCCCTGGGAACCACTTGTATGGAATGACGATCTTCACTTAGTTGCTTGGAGCTAACTATTCTTTGTAGCACATAACCACAACATTCTTCTTAAATACAAGCACAAATAAAAATGAGCTTAAAAATAGAAATGACAAAAAATGAGGAAGCCTTAATGTGAAAACGTGTTGAGAGAGAAAAATAGGCTTCTGACAATGAGTTATAATCTCGGAATGCTAATGGCGTCCCTGTAAGCAAGAGGAATTATAATTGGTCTCCAGTGGCCTGTTTATCCTGTCTAGATATAATTACAAGATACAGTTCTTGCCGTTTTTACCGATTCATTCATCCAACAAACATTTATTTAGTACTGACTCTGAGCCTGGCACTGTGCTGGGTGCTGATAGTGCAAAGATACCACAGTCCAGTGTTTAAGAAGCTCACCATCTTGAGGGAGAAATAAACAGAATTTCACAACTCAACTGCTAAGTGACAGAAGACAGAGCCAACTCTTCTGACTGCATCAAGGACAGAGTCACTAACATTGCGTAGGGTTTCTAGAAGGGTTTCACAAAGGAAAATGCACGTACATTTCCCTTCCCAGGATTCCATATACCCATGTCCCAACATGGAAGCAGCTGTCCTGCATAACTCAATCTAAAACACCCAGGACACATGCAGTTGGTTCTCTCTGATTTTCCCAATCATATATGCACTAGAGTTGTTAGCATCAGAATCAACTACTTGTAAGTTCTAATGAGAGTGAAAAGTCAAATGAACAGATGTATTTTGTCCATGAAGACGTGCAGTCTCCTTGGGAGTTGAGGTACCTCCTTCAAAATGGCACTGCTCTGAGTAAGCGTGTGTTTATGTACAGTACAGATGTAGCAATATTCACACCATCTGGATGCAAAGAGAGCCCCCAAACACAGAGGGCATCTGACCAGCCCAATTTGCTTCTTTCCTCATCACCCTTTTAGCTGACAGCTCCCTGAATCATCTCCTAATGGATACACACTGGCACCTGCAATGTTTGGGATATCAGCCACAGACCAGCTAAATCAGAACCCTGCCTTCCTAGGGGAGCTCTACAAAGCACACATGTGGCCTTCTCTTCCTTGGATAATGACTACCTACACTGTCATTTACTCTACCCACATCGTCACTTCCTAGCTAAAAAGAAGAGATTCTATGTTCCACAGCTCTCTCGTACTCAAGGGGCAAGTCCCCGCCGCACCCCGCCAAGGCCCCTTGGCCTCCAGGGTCTGGGGAAATAACTGGAGCAAAGCACACACGGGCCAGACCAGACATCCCACATTCCACTCCCAACAGATCTCCACGGGAGGAAAAGCAGAGGTCCTGCAGGAACACCTGGAAGAAACAGACAAGCGCAGCCTGGGCCATGGTGGGTAGGAGGTTCAACATCACTTCTGTTCTTGCAGCTACAGTTCAAATCCTATCCATTCAAGTAATGAGACCAGCCTCTCGCTTGGAATGAAAAATACAATTTATGTGAACTAATTTGTTCTGCAAGTGATTTGTGCAGATAGCTTTTTGAAGGCTTGTAATATTTTCCAAGTATTTCTACCAAAAACAATGAAGAAGAAGAAGAATATTGCTGACAAGAATGGAGTATTTGGAAAGAAAACAAAATAAAAATCATGCAAAAATGCCTTTAGCATTATTTTTCATGGTATTATCAGTCTTTAGGGATAAGATATTCGGTTGTCAGTCGTAACCTTGGAAACTTGCCTAGCCAACTTCCAAATGAAAAAGAAGATCTAGTTGGCAAAGTTCACTGCTCAACTGCCAAATACCCCAACTAAATGACATTATCCAGGTTCATTTTGCAAAACAAATTTAATTTCTTATAGAGAAACTTGAAATTTATAAAAGAACCCTGGAGAATTTGAATTTTAATAATCAATTATTCTTCAGCCTGATTCATCTTATAAACATATGGAATATGCAAAAAATTAAATTAGTTTAAAAGCCAGACCTTTAACACATAGTTGAAGAAAACGTTTACATAAATGAAGAATAATTGCCAAATGTTCTGATGCTATAACACAATTTTTTAGCTCCATGGCATATAATGTTTCTGCACTTTAAAAAAAGAAAATAATTCCTTTCTCTAACGTCATTGTTTTCCAAACAGGAAAACTACTATCTTCTGTATATTTTATTATACTCAGAATTAATGCTTATGATTTTTTACATCCTTTAGGGACAAATTTTTCCTAAAATGCTGGAATAATCCTGGAGCTATGTGCTTCTATAAGGTAAACAGAAAGGGTCATGCCATACAGCATTATTTGCATGGGTCAGTGGAGGAGCAGCAGCTAAAGAAGATGGCCCACTGCGACCTCCCCTTGAGCCACAAAGGAAAAGGCGCAAGGACAAATGGAGACATCTTGATCTGAGGGCAGGAAAAGCCAGCACTGGATCATCAGCTGCTGGTTTGTGAACAAGGACTCCAGAAGCGAGTAGAAAATCCCGACTGTATAATCATTTAAAAATGGACACAGAATCTTGCAAACCCAAGGATACCAGACTATTAACTAGAAGACACTGAGTATTTATACTATTCCTTTCACTGCACATCTCTGACTGACAGAAGCACAAATACTCTAACACAGCATCTCCCAAATGCCTGTAAATGTTTGGCCACATCTGCATTCTTCACAGTGATTCTTCTTATTTGCTTACATATCTATCTTAGTCTTCTCCTAATCTACAGACACACAAGTCTACTAAATTTTCTTCTTAATTGTCTAAGTACCACCTAAAATTATCTCACATACCATACTAGGGTTCTTACTTTGAGAAGGAAGGCCCATGGTCCAAGTAGGCTCAAGGATTTACCTATAAATCTCAGCATCTTGTCCAACAGAAATCTAAGCCAGCTACTGCTGCTAAGCCCAAATCGTTCTGATTTCTCAAGCCTCTTCTTCTTAAAACAATTGTTGCTATAAGGATGCTTACTTCCAAAACATGCTCAGAGCTGAACTGTGAGCTTTCTCCAACCTAGGCTGAATAACTGGCTACCTTGTTCATGAGAACAGTGCTGACCAAAATCAAACACGTGTGATACTTCAAGTCAGGTATCAGTCAACTTATGGGACAGCGCCCACAGGTGCTGGGCAGTCATTCCCTGGACAGACTTACGCTCACAGCTTCTGCTTTATATTCGTCGTCACTGTCTGGGGCAGAGAGCTGCAGCAGAATGGGACACACTTTGTTTTCAATATCATGCTGGAAAATTAGATCTTGTTCCAGAAGAATCAAGAGCACTTCCTGACTTGATTTTCTCACCTACAAGGGAAAAAAAAAGGCAAACGGTGAAGCACAAGTGAGCAGAAGTGCCCTCAGGATATAGACCAACCCCACTGAGCAGGTGTGGCTGAGCCAGCCCCTACCAACCCCCACCCCCATCCCCTAAACACCCTGAAGACCACCAGGTCTTCCTGCCTTCTGCTGCCCCTCCTGCCTGAGGTCTTTGAATAGGCCACTCCCTCTACCTGACCGGCTACCATTCCTCTGCTCCAGCCCAAAGCCCCTCTGCTCCTGGTCCCTGTTGGAACAGGTCCCCAGACAACACTTGACTAGTGCCCTGGAATTTTTCCTCCACAGTTCTTGTTCCAGATTTCTGCATTTACATACATACAAACATATAGAGGATTTTTTTCTGTACGATTTCATAATTGCCACCTGTCTCTCCTGCTGCAGAGAGTGAATTCAGAAGGCAGGTACCACATCTGATTTCTCCTTTGTCTTCCAGTGCACCCTCAGGACCTGGCAGCCTGTGGCACAAAATTTTGCTTTCTGTAAGGATCTGCTGAATCAATGGATGACTTCGCACCTTTTCTCCTTTGCAGGCAAAGAGACTGGAAAACTCTGCAGCATCCTCCTGAGACTTTGTAAACCCTGGCATGCCACACCTGAGATGGGAATTATGTCTGGTACAACAGAACGCGCAGGGAAGGGGCCCAAGAAAGAGCCACTGACAAAGCTGTGTGAAGTTGGCAGCAGAGATTCCAGTGATGTGGCCACAAGCTCAAGAAGCTGGCAACCGCCAGAGACTGGAAGCAGAAGGAAAGATTCTCCCCTAGAGCACCCAGAAGGAACCCATTCTGACAACCCCCTGATGCTGCACTTCCCATCTGTGGAACTGGGAGGAAAGAAACATCTACTGTTTTAAGCTGCACAGTTTGTGGTGCGTTGTTACAGCAGCTCCAGGAAATGAATCCACTGAGCAAGGGTAGGAGGGGAGAAGTCCTTACAGGGCCGGAGAACAAACAGCACGTTCTGAGGTGCAAGGTGATGAACTCTGGGGCAAAATACTCTGAAGAAGTAGGACAAGTTCCAGATGGCAGAATGGGAGGATGAAGGGCAAGCTGAGATCAGGCCAGGAAAAGTGTGCCAGATCCCACTAGGACCTCTGGTGACCACTCCAGGTGCAATGGGAGCCCCCAAGAGTTTAACAGCAGAGAAGCAACACAATCACACTTGGCTTCAGTGAGGGTGACATTCTGGAAACCTAAAGTGGTTCTGACGAGAGAACAGGTGAGGGGCTCCTGGGCC
This sequence comes from Macaca nemestrina, assembly GCF_043159975.1. NCBI lineage: Eukaryota > Metazoa > Chordata > Mammalia > Primates > Cercopithecidae > Macaca > Macaca nemestrina. The sequence continues at coordinate 6,525,948 of NC_092139.1, read as the reverse complement.
ACCACAGGCTTTCATGAGGCATGATGTCAGGGCAGGGGACAGAAAGAAGAGGGCAGGTGTGAGAGACAGTGCTAAAGAGAGCTAAGAATGACTACCCAGGATAATCACAGAAGCCAGAGCAAGATAGAGGATAGAGAGACTAGGGCTGGACGCTAGAGTCTCTAAACTCTATGGGATTCACTGGACATCTAGACAGAGCCATCCAGTGGACTGTGGCAATGGAGGGCAGTGATTCACAGACTCCAGAGACCTGGGTGAGAGACAGCAATCTAGTGTTCAGTTGTGTGTAGAGTCTCCCTAGGGCCACAGTAGCAGACGACACCATGGCGGGAACCCTGATACCATAAGGAAAGGGAGATCAAAGACAATATCCTAGAGAAGAAACAGCAACTCTTAGGGGCAGGAGAGGATCAGGCTAATGATGGAGACTGGGGAAGACACAGACAAGAAGTGCAGGCAGAGGCAGGGAAGAGGCCTGGAGCTCAAGAGCTAACACGGCAGTGGGTACAGGCTACAGCTGTGGGGTCTGAATGCTGAGCCCCCATCTGGATCCTCCAAGTGACTAGATGAGTCATCTTGGCCAAGTGACTTGGCCTCTCCCAGCCTCAGTTTCCTATCCATAAAACTGGATAATCATAGTACCTATCTCATAAGCTTGTTGTGGGGATGAAAGGAGTGACAGGCTTCTGATGGTGTCTAGGACATGGCATGCACTGAATGAATACTGGCTGGTACTGTTAGTACAACCATGATTATTGGAAGCCAAAGGAGAGAAATATTTACAGGATCCAAAACTGCATCCTTTCTGACGCTCACTGCATCTACAGCACACACACACACACACACACACACACACACACGAAACCTGAACGAAATTTAAGTATTCAACAAAATTAAAAATATGACGATTATGAGGAAAGAGTGTTTTACCGCGTCTGTGACGGGGGGCTTTCTGAGGGCAGAAAATCTGTCCTGCTCAGCTCCCCATCCCCAGGCATGAAGCACTGTGCTTGGCTCATAATGGGCACTAAGAAACTGTCCGAATAAATGAATGAATGGGGAAACTATATCACATTATGATTAGACCTATGTGGAAAAGAATGTTAGCACCTAGAGAGGAAAATGCAAAAATCATCAAAATACCAAATGTTAGGACAGCAGAAACAAGAGGACTTTTTCCCTTATCTGAAAACTCCACTTGATGCTGTCACACTGCTTACCAGTTCAAAATGAGGATTTGCTCTTTTTAAAATGCTTGGATCAAGGGAGAAATACAACCCAAAATTTTAGAATCTCTTGAAAATAATGATAATGAAAACATGGTATATCATTAAAAATCAAATAAATTTACCCTTAGTGGAAAACCATCCCCAAATACACTAGCACAAATAGAAATGATGCAAGTCTATTCACTGCAGCAATTTCAAAGTGGCAAAAGACTGGAAATAGCCCAAATGTCCATCAATAAGTTCTGCTCTGTTCCCCTAGTGGGGTACTACACTGCAAAGAAAGGAGTGAAGATGCCACAGATGCTGGGGCCTGCTCTCGGGGTGCTCACAGAGCACACAGCATGGGGCAGCAGGAAGAGGGAGCCCCCCACACCCGAGAAAGGGGCACAGGTCTGCAGAACACAAGAACATCATCTCAGTTGTTCACATGTATGTGCATGCGCGTGTGCGTGTGTGTGTGTGTTTTCAGAATCAAAACCAACCAAAAAGTAAAAGAAATAGTTACCTACAGGGGAGGGGAGAAGAAGTGGGGGCCAGGGACAGAAGTCAGACTTCTCTGAACGTGCTTTGTTTTACAGTTTTGACTTTGGAATCAAGTAAACATTTTAAATAATTATAAATCAAAATGTACAAGCTAAAACAATTCCTAAAAATAAAAAAACAAATGAGAATAACTATATATCAAGTTGGTTGCTTAACCACAAAGAGAAGGATTAATGCAAGTGACTTTAAAACACAGTAACATGAACATGACTGGGTACCTCTAGCAGGACGAGGCCTAAAAACAAAAGGAATTACAAAGAAACGTTAAGCTATATTCAGTAATCCCATCATATTGTTAGTAATACTGGGACTTTTATTTTGGATACACAGACATACACATGTATGCTAACGTCATCAAGAAGTAGGATTTATATCACGCAAGTGAAAAAAGACACAAATAAAATCGAAGTAAAAGCGCTATAATGCTAAGTTTGAGTTGGAAATATCAAGATAAACTCGAAGAATTTTTATCTTTAAAAAAATCGTTCTGTTACTAGAAGCAACAAGTGCCCCCAGTACCCACATTCCATTTTCTTATTATTTGCCTCCTAAAGGAACCTGGGCTCTTGGAGAAATGGTTGATCCCAGGTCAAGGTGCACTACCACCGTCTACTGGGTCATGCTGATAAAGATTCTGGAGCCAACTTGAAGGGCTGCAACTCAAAGATGGAACAACTTGATCATCCAAAAGAATAAGTACTGGATAGCATTAGGAGAAATACCTAGTGTAAATGACGAGTTGATGGGTGCAGCAAACCAACATGGCACATGTATACATATGTAACAAACCTGCACATTGTGCATATGTACCCTGCAACTTAAAGTATAATAATAAAAAAAAAGAATAAGTACTATAACAGTTTGAAAATAACTACTATGTTAAAATGCAAGAGTTCCTAACAATACTTCAGACAAGATGGGGCGCGTTCAGGGTGGTATGGCCGTAGACATCCTAACAATACTTCAAAAAAAATTTTTAAACCTAACCGGTAACCTTTGTAGATTATCAAAACGCCAACGATGATTCTGGAAACTGGTAAATACACAGATAAAATAAAGCATTTATTCTGTCTTTCCTATTCAAACAGGTTTTCAGGTCTATCAAATAGTTGACAGAGGAAGTCTTTACAGAAGAACTCTAGCTATTAAACTAAAAAGAAGTGTTGGAATTACTGTGTCAGAATTTACAACCTCTAATGAGATACTGGATCAGGGCAACCATCACCAATGGTTTGCCCATATGATGATGGGGAACTTTGTAGAAGTTTGGCCACCTTTATAGAAAAGGTGGCCAAATTCAGCATTAGGAAAAGATAACCATCCAGAGCTTTTCTGCCCTTGATTTGATACAGCAGGAAAACATAAACCATCTACAAAGTATTCTCACTAAAACAAAAAATCTGAGTCTGGCTGAGCTTCCAACTTAGCTACTAGTTTAAAAGAAATGCCGGGAGTGGAGCAACATCTCAACACTACAGAGATGCAATAAACCATATCCCAAATGTGGGAAATTCTATAAAACTAATGACCTGGCTTCCTCAACAAATAAATAGCAAGGGAAAAAAGTGGGGAGGGGCAACATCATAAATTTGAAAAGATCTAAGAGACCTATATCACTTAGATTCAACGTGTGGATTTTGTTTGTATTCTGGTTTGAACAGCCTCTGCGCAAAAACACACACTTATGAGAAAACTGGGAAATTTGACCAATGACTAGGTATTAGATGACGTTAGATAACTACTGATAATTTTTATATTTGCATTAATGATATTATCATTATGTTTTTTTAAAAAGAGTCTATTTCTTAGAGACTAATACTAAAAAGTATTTACAGCTGAGATGAGATGGTGTCTGTGAATTCTTTTGTCTGGATTGGATTTTATCTGGGTAAGATAAAGGAAAAAAGATTAATCAAAATTTTTTTGTTTTTATTTTTTTTTGAGACGGAGTCTCACTGTGTCGCCCAGGCTGGAGTGCAGTGGCATGATCTCAGCTCACCGCAATTTCCGCCTCCCAGGTTCAAGCAATTCTGCTGCCTCAGCCTCCCAAGTAGCTGGGACCAAGTAGCATGCACCACCTTGCCTGGCTAATTTTTGTATTTCCAGTAGAGATGGGGTTTCACCAAGTTGGCCAAGCTGCTCTTAAACTCCTGACCTCAGGTAATCCACCTGCTTCAGCCTCCCAAAGTGCTGGGATTACAGGCGTGAGCCACCACGCCCGGTCAGGTCAAATGTTAACAGCAGTTGATGCTAGGTGTAGGGCATGTGGGCGTTCATTTTCATTTTCTCTCTACTGTTACATGTGTTCGAAAATTTCCATAGGTTAAAGAAAAAAAAGAAATATTTCACGATAAGAATGAGTGCTGTCTATCTTCCCACATGACTAGAGGAACTGGACACCAATAGACCTTTTGTTCTCAAATCACTTAACTCTAAGAAGTTGTTTTTTGAAGTATGAATATCACCTAAAACAAGACTAAAGAGAATTTGCTAAAGAGACCTTAAGGTTATAATTTTTCAAACCTGATTGTTTGGATCTGTGAGGTACCTCACTACAATAGGTATGAGATATTCAGAGAGCACCACTGGAAAATCTGATCTGTTTTCTTGTAAAAACATGGCAATAGGAGGAATCTGTTCCATCAGCTCAGTCCGCACTGTGGGCTCTGCAGCAATAAAAAATTTAAAAAAAATTATATTAAGAATAAGCCAGGCATCTTATATAGTATATACTGATAGTTTCTAGCTTTTCTTACTAAAATACTTCATCAAGGAAATTAGACAAATGCAGTTTAAAAATCATTTCCCGTTTAGAGTATTTATGCTACAGACAGGCTTAAAAAGCTAATGAGCTATATAGCAATATAAAAACATAAAAACAAGAGAGAATGACAACTCTATTATAACAAGCCATATATAAATTGAGGAAGGAGCAAGAAGTCTGCATGCTGGGCCAGCATCCAAAAGCCATTACAACTAATGGCTTATATGCCAGACCTATGGGTTGTGCTTATTTAAATTCTAGCCAGAATGTATACATTATAAATAATTCTTTCATAAGTGCACTAAGCCACAATCCACGCATCCCAATTATTTCTAAGGCAAAGCATTAAACAAAAGAGAGGCTCTAGCTCCAATATACCACATTAAATTTAACACAAATGTATAATTGCTACAGCACTGTAAATGGTGACTCATTTACAAAGAGAATCCATTTAAAGACTCAAAACATCCACTTGGGCCTTTTTAAAGGCATTGTGTTATATTCATATGAATATTTTAAACTAATATGGGAGCTATACGGAAGGCTTATTTTTCTATTTTCAGTTAAAATGATTAAATTCTAAAGCCTGAGAGTCCTGAAACTTTCTGAAACTTCTCATCATTCATTCTGAATGCAGGAAGGAGGGGGCTGTGGCACAGCTGTCAGTACCGGCCAGCCCCACCACTCATTCATCTAACTCATCCTTACTGGGGCGGCGGGGAAGACAACATCATCGTGTCTGTCATACAGCAACGTGCTTTTCTTCCACAATACCAATCATGGAGAGGTAGAATGAGAAAGAAAAATCAAGATTCGCCTTGAGGGAATAATAACTGGGATTTTTGAACCCAAGAGGCTTCTTTTGATTTGGCATTTCTTAGCAACCAGTAGTCTGGCAAAACTCAAGAAACACCAAAGGCCTGACTGCCAAGGCAAATAGCATTCATAGCCATTAATCATTTTAATTTTCTAAATATAAGAAAATTTCAGTCAAAATTCAAATAAGATATATATTCTTCAAGAAAAAATCCATTCATGGTTACAAATTGCTTAAAGGTTATTGACTAACAAACAGGTTTTTTAAAAATTAGCTATTATTGGTTACACATAATTTCTTAGACATTTATAAGGAAAAAATTAAATTACACAATACTTATACAAACCTGCATCTTCTGACAATCTGACTACAATCTCCATTACCATTAGGAAGTCTTCTTCATTGTTACTGAAGTCCCGGAAGATATCAAGCAGCCCTCTGGCAATAATCTGCCTATGGAGACAAAAACAATGCATATGGTCATTTGGGCCACACTGACTGAAGGACCACAAGGTTCCAGGCAATGTGCTAAGAGCAGGTAAATGCACCTTGGCACAAGACAAAGTGAGCAACCTGCGTTCAGAAGGAGGACGGAGGCTACCCGGGAATGCCCAGCGATGGCCATTCCAATGTGGTCCACAGTCCTACAGGAAAGGAGGCCTGCATCTTCTAGTCAGGTAGTCATCAGAGTTTGAAAATGTCCACTTAAGAATAAGGGAAAACCTTTTTCTTGTGTTCTGACTGGCTCCTCAGGCTTGGAATAAAAGCTCAAGACAGTTGAAGGGAACTAAGGGACCAATAAATATAGAAAAGAAAGGCCCGAAGAGGCATCTGATGGCCTCTTAATGACTGAATGAGGAAGTGCCGACTAGAAATTCTGCAGAAATTCTCTTGGAAAGCCTTGAGATAATTTTTTAAATTCAGATATTTCTCCACATTTATTATTTTTACTCTCCTATCTCCCTGTGCTGATTAACCATAAAATCTGTAAAATGAGAAAGATCTACAGATGTTTATTTTGAGGGGAGTAAGGAAAGAAGGAGGTGGGGAGACTGCACCCCTCTATAGGCAGAACTGGTCAAGAGAACCAAGATAGAGTCAGAAGTGGCAGCTACCAAAAGGAAAGAGAAATCACTGCAGTCCACTGGCCTGAGCAATGCACAGGAGAACAGTTAAATCAGCCCGAGACTGAGGAACAGGCCAAGACTCAACTCAGAAAAGTCCCACCACAAGATGGCAAGCAATAGACAAATGACGTGCACTATGGCATTCTACACAGAGGAAGCTCTAGCCATGGGGGGAGATAATGTGATTGTCATTGCAGGACCAAGTGACGATGTCCCATCATAAGCATGATCTGAGCTAGAGCTACAGAAGGCCTACTGAGGAGAAACGTCAAGATCTCTGCAACAGCTAATTCCATCAGTATACTGATCAGTGGAGCAGGCCAGGGGCGGGGGTACCCTAAGGTGCGGGGCCTTCCCCAAAGAGTGGACCCACAAGCCCAGGAGGCCATTGTGAACTGTGGACCATCCAAAGACAGGAAATTAAAAATGAATAAAGACTCTCTTAGACATTCAAAAAATCTATCACCAGCAGATCTGAACTATAAGAAATGATAAAGAAAATCCGATGGAAATGTGAATCTGCAGAAAGGAATAAAGAACACCAGAAGTGATAACTACATGCATAGATATATAAATTTTTGTTATTATTTAAATCTCTTTAAGAAATAATTGACTAAGTTAAAAATAACACTTTATTATTATTGTGGATTTATAACATGTATATAATAAAATGCATGACGAAAACAACATAAAGACCAAGAAGCCGGGCGCGGTGGCTCACGCCTGTAATCCCAGCACTTTGGGAGGCCAAGGCGGGCGGATCACAAGGTCAGGAGATCGAGACCATCCTGGCTAACACGGTGAAACCCCGTCTCTACTAAAAATACAAAAAAATTAGCCGGGCGCGATGGCGGGCGCCTGTAGTCCCAGCTACTCAGGAGGCTGAGGCAGGAGAATGGCGGGATCCCGGGAGGCGGAGCTTGCAGTGAGCGGAGATCGCGCCATTGCACTCCAGCCTGGGGGACAGAGCGAGACTCCGTCTCAAAAAAAAAAAAAAAAAAAAAAAGACCAAGAAAGGGGAAACGAAGGCATACTACGATAAGGTTCCTTACACTATACATGAAGTGGTAAAATACCACCGGAAGGGCCGGCGCGGTGGCTCATGCCTGTAATCCCAGCACTTTGGGAGGCTGAGGCGGGTGGATCACGAGGTCAGGAGATCGAGACCATCCTAGCTAACATGGTGAAACCCCATCTCTAAGTAAAAATGCAAAAAAATTAGCCGGGCGTGGTGGCGGGCGCTTGTAGTCCCAGCTACTCAGGAAGCTGAGGCAGGAGAATGGCATGAACCTGGGAGGCGGAGCTTGCAGTGAGCCGAGATTGCACCACTGCACTTCAGCCTGGGCAACAGAGCCAGACTCCATCTCAAAAAAAAAAAAAAAAAAACCACTGGAAAGTAGGCCATGATAATGATAAGTTAAATATACATACTATAAATGCTAAGGCAACCACTAAAATAAAAAAACAGTGAATTATAACTAATGAACTATTTAAAAAACAAACTAAAATCATAAAGAAGTTCAATTAACTCAAGAGAAAGCAGATAAAGAACAAAAAGGGAACAAAATAGATGTGGCAAATAGAAAACAGCAAGATGATAAACTTAACTGCATCAGTAATTACATTAAATGTAAATGGTCTAAACATTCCAATTAGAACAAGATTAAAAGAATGGATTAAAAAAAAAAACAAGACCCAACTACATATTACTTATAAGAAACACATGTTAAATATACAGATGCAAATAAATAATTAAAAAAGAATATATTATGCTAACAATAGTCCAAAGAAAGCTGGAGTAGCTATATTAATATCAGACAAAACAGATTTTGGAGCAAAGAATATCACCAAGGAAAAACAGGTCATTTCATAATGATAAAGGGGCAAACTCATGAAGAAGACATAATTATCTCAAATGTTTATATGCCTAGTAACAGAGTTTCAAAATACATGCAGCAAAAAGCAATACAACTGCAAGGAGAAATAGAAAAAAGTCAATGTCAAAGTCCAGAAACAAACCCACGCATATATCTAGTGATTTTTTTTAAAAAAAAGGTGAACAGGAAAAGTCAACAAAAAGTGGTGCTAGAATAAATAGTCACATAGGGGGAAAAAAGAACATTGACTCTTATTTCACAGCATAAACCAAAATTAATTCAAAATGGACCCACAGATCTAATGTAAGAACTAAAACATAAAATTTCTTGAAGAGAAAAGAAAATCTTTGTGATCTTAGGTTAGACAAAGATTTCTGAGGAGCAAAGTATACAAACCATAAAAGAAAAAAATTGATAAATTTGACTTCATCAAAATTTAAAACTTTGCTCCCTAAACCACACCATTGGGAAAATTAAAATGATGAGCCACAGACTGGAGAAAATAACTGACCAAAACTGGAATCCAGAATATATAAATAATCCTTGTACTCTTTTTACGAGATGGAGTCTCACTCCGTCACCCAGGCTGGAAGGGCAGTGGCGTGATCTTGGCTCACTGCAAGCTCCGCCTCCCGAGTTCACACCATTCTCCTGCCTCAGCCTCCCGAGTAGCTGGGACTACAGGCACTCACCACCACACCGGGCTAACTTTTTGTATTTTTAGTAGAGATGGGGTTTCACCGTGTCAGCCAGGATGGTCTCGATCTCCTGACCTCGTGATCTGCCCGCCTCGGCCTCCCAAAGTGCTGGGATTACAAGCCTGAGCCACCATGCCCGGCAATCCTTGTACTCTTATAACTCAGTAATAAGCAGACAAACAGCCCAATTAAAAGAACATGTGTTCATAAATGAGCTCAGCACATTAATACTAATAACCAAAAGATGGAAACAACCTAAGTATCTGTCAACTGATGAGTGAATAATCAAAATACTATGTATCCATTCAATGGAACATTATTAAAGGAACGAGGATACTGATGTGGCTTTTTTTTTTTTTTTTTTTGAAACCCAGGGTCTCACTCTTGTCACCCAGGCTAGAATGCAGTGGCATGATCATAGCTCGCTGTAGCCTTGAACTCCTGGGCTCAAGTGAAACATGGATGAATACTGAAAACAGCATGCTAAGTGAACCAAGTCAGTAACAAAAGACGACACACTGTATGATTACATTTCTATAAAATGCCTGGAATAGGCAAATCAATAAAGACACAAAGTAGATGAGTGGTTGCCTAGGGCTGGGAGATTGGAGAGGAATGGGTAGTGGTTGCTAATGGGAACCACGTTTCTTACTGAGGTGACAAAAATGTTTTAAAATTCATTGTGGCAATGTTGCACAACTCTGTGAATATACTACAAATCATCAACTTGTACGCTTTAAAGTGGTGAAACGGATGACACGTAAACTAAATCTCAATAAAGTTGTTTTATTCTTTTAAAAAGCAAAAGATTTTAACAACTTCACAAAACAAAATGTACAGACAGCCAAGAAATACAAGAAAAAATTCTCAACATCACAAGTCTTCAGAAAACTACAAGTCAGCCAGGCACAGAGGCTAACACCTGTGATTCCAGCACTTTGGGAGGCCAAGGCAGGCAGATTGCTTGAATCCATGAGTTCGAGACCAGCCTAGGCAACATGGTGAAATCCCATCTCTACAAAAAATACAAACCTTAGCCAGGCATAGTAGCACGCACCTGTAGTCCCAGATACTCAGGAGGGTGAGGTGGGAGGATCACTTGAACCCAGAAGGCAGAAGTTGCAGGGAGCTGAGATCGCACCACTGCACTCCAGCCTGGGTGACAGAGCGAGACCCTGTCACAAAAACAAAACAAAACAAAACAAAACAGGCCAGGCGCGGTGGCTCACGCCTATAATCCCAGCACTTTGGGAGGTCGAGGCAGGCAGATCACGAGGTCAGGAGATGGAGACTGTACTGGCTAACATGGTGAAACTCCGTCTCTACTAAAAATACAAAAAATTAGCCGGGTGTGGTGGCGGGCGCTTGTAGTCCCAGCTACTTGGGAGGCTGAGGCAGGAGAATGGCGGGAATCCAGGAGGCAGAGCTTGCAGTGAGCCAAGATTGCGCCACTGCACTCCAGCCTGGGCGACAGAGTGAGACTCCATCTCAAAAACAAAACAAAACAAAAAACAAAACAAAACGAAAAGGCCGGGCGCGGTGGCTCAAGCCTGTAATCCCAGCACTTTGGGAGGCCGAGACGGGCGGATCACGAGGTCAGGAGATCGAGACCATCCTGGCTAACACGGTGAAACGCCGTCTCTACTAAAACATACAAAAAACTAGCCGGGCGAGGTGGCGGGCGCCTGTAGTCCCAGCTACGCGGGAGGCTGAGCCAGGAGAATGGCGTGAACCTGGGAGGCGGAGCTTGCAGTGAGCTGAGATCCGGCCACTGCACTCTAGCCTGGGTGACAAAGCAAGACTCCGTCTCAAAAAAAAAAAAAAAAACGAAAAACCTGTCAAGATCCTGAAAGACAAGGATAGAACAAGAAACCGTCACAGATGGAGGAGCCTCAGGAGATATGGCAACTATAAATGTAATGTAGTACCCTGATGGGATCCCGGAGCAGAAAAAGAACATTAATGGAAAAATGCAGAATCCAAGTCAAATCTGTAATTTAGTTAACAGTACACCGATGCCAATGTTACTTTCTTAGTTTTGATCAATGTAACATGCTTATTTAAGCCGTAAACATGAGAGCAGTTTCCTGACCTCAGCATTACTGATACTTTGGAATAGGTCAGTCTTTGTTGGTGGGGGGAGGGGCTGTCTGGTGCACTGCAGGATGTTTAGTAGCATCCCTGGCTTCTACCCACCAGTAGCACCCTCTGTGCCCCAAGATGTGACAACCAAAAATATATCTAGACATTGTATAAGATCCTTTGGGGGCAGAATTACCCATAATTGAAAACCACTGCATTAGAAGTTGGGCAAAGTGTATAAGGGAACCCTCAGTACTGTCTCTGCAACACTCCTATAAACCTAAAATTATTTCAAAATCAAAAGCTTAAAGACAAAACAAAACACAAGGCCAAAAATGCAGAAGCTACAATGAGGTAACACTACAACTACTAGAAGAACTAAAATTATAATGACAATACCAAGTGCTGGCAAAACATGAAATAGGAATCCACAGACGTTGGTAGAAATGCAAAATTGTACAGGTAATTTGGAAAACAGTGTGGCAATTCCTCCAAAAGCTAAACATACCAGTCAACCCAACAATTTCACTCTTAGGCCATGTACCCATATGAAATGAAAACCTATGTCCACACAAAGTTGAATGCAAATATTCATATAAGCATTATTTATAACAGTCACGAAATGGAAAACTCCAGTGTTCCCAGAACTGGTGAATGCGATACAAAACAGAGTATCTGTACATACTCAGCAGCAATAAAAAGGAATGAACTATTGATAACAACAGGGATGAATTTCTAATGCATTTTGCTAAGGAAGAGAAGCCAGACATGTAAGAGTGCATCCCATATGACTGAATTTATATGAAATTCTAGAAAAGGCAAAATATTTTGAAAACATCAGAAACAGGGTCAGTGGTTGCCTGGGCCTATGGTGGTCAGGGAGGGAGGGACTGCCAGACAGCCAAGGGGCAAATAAGGGTACTTGTCAGGTGACAAACTTTTGAACTCCATTGTGACAATGGCTGGATTACTGTATACATTTACCACATTCATCCAAGTGAACTATTAAAGTGGGTGAAGTTTATTGCATGTAAAATATGCCTCAATAAAAGCTCTTTAAACAAAGACACTGATGAGGGAAAAAGTGAGGGCCCTCAGCAGTGGCCTGGGGTGATCTGGAGGCCTCCCGTACAAGTAGAGGAACTGCAGCTCCTGAATCTTTCTCTGATCCAGTAGAAAGGGGCCCCTGACTGCTTCTGTCCACTCCTCTGAGCAACAGACCACCCAGGAACAATGAAAGTCATTTCTGGCCAAGCATGCATCAGAAGAATTCACTGAAGCTGAAAACCCACCCTGACTTGCAGGGAAAAAAGGATAGAAATACGGAATTCAAAGGGGCAGTCCTTTGGCCCCGTATACTATAGGAAGAAATCCATCAACTCAAGCCTGTACCCAGGGAGATTTATACCACCCTTGGGATGAAAGATCAAGATCTGGCAGTCAAGAGGTTTGGGAAAGTCAAAATAGGCACTGCAGAGAAAGTCACTAATTACATTTCACTAGACCACATTCATTCAGCTTCCCTTGGGAAATCAAGCAACTAAGATCCCCAATCTGCTTCTAGGGTCACAGAACAGAGAGGCAAATCTACATCCAACCTTAAGTGGTCACAAGGGATCTGCCCTCTTAAAGAAAGCGACGAAATGGGTAAGAGAGGACCCCTGAAGCAGAGACAACTCCACAACCAAACAGGAGAGAGGTAAAGACTCAAACAAATTGGGGCTTTGGAACCACCATTTTGGAAAACCTGGCCGCTCTGCAACGACCTGGAGAGCCCACAGTGGATGAGCAGAGTCCTGAAGCCTCGGCCTCAATACTTCTCACTTGTTTGTTAGCTTTGTTAATAAGATGAAAGAAGAAAGTGGCCCTCTGGAGAGAGAAACTCTGCCTGACTCAGAAGAGTGCAGGGGGACTCAGAGACATGACATGTAGCAAGCACAAAGCTGGGTAGTGGCACACCGTAAGCCCTCTACAGTGCCAGTCACTAGATTACAAGACAAGGAGCTGCCAACAACAAATGAATAGAGAGAAATTAAATAAATTATGATCTATCTATACCCTGGCACGCCATGCAACTATTTGTATGGTCTTAGTACCTCTAGATATGTAGTAAGTTAGAAAGATATCCATGATACATTAAATGGAAAAAGGTGAAAATTGTTGCATATGGTAGGAGCCCATTTCTTTTTTTTCTTTTTTTTTGAGACGGAGTCTCCCTCTGTCCCCAGGCTGGAGTGCAGTGGTGCGATCTCCGCTTACTACAACCTCTGCCTCTCGGGTTCCTGCCTCAGCCTCCTGAGTAGTTGGGACTACAGGCACATGCCACTACGCTCAACTAATTTTTGTATTTTTAGTAGAGACTGGGTTTCACTATGTTGGCCAGGATGGTCTCGATCTCTGAACCTCGTGATCTGCCTGCCTCGGCCTCCCAAAGTGCTGGGAGTACAAGCATGAGCCACCATGCCCAGTCAAGCCCATTTCTTAATACAAGTTACGTTTAGGTATACATGTGCAATACATGTACACATAAACACATTCATATGTACATACACTTATTGAGGAAACAATCTAGAAGGGTACTCACCAAACTTCACAGCTCTTCCCAAGGTTGTAGTCGGGGAGGGAGGGAAACTCTATTTAAATTCCTGAAGTTGTTAAATATTTCAATGGGCATATATTATGTTTGTGAAATTTTTTTTAAATATAAAGAGGATGGCTGGGGAGGCCAAGGCAGGCAGATCACTTGAGGTCTGGAGTTCAAGACCAGCCTGACCAACAAGGCGAAACCCCATCTCTACTAAAAATACAAAAATCAGCCATGGTGACGTGTGCCTGTAATCCCAGCTACTCAGGAGGCTGAGGCAAGAGAATCACTTGAACCCGGGAAGCAGAGGTTGCAGTGAGCTGAGATTGTAACACTGCACTCCAGCCTGGGTGACAGAGCAAGACTCTACCGCAAAAACAAAAAAAAAGAGGATGGCTTAATTTTACGTGGCAGTGTAACCAATGTTCCCTGGAAATCCAACCACGGAAGTAGCCCTCTGTGTCTCTGTTCATTCTTTCCCTCACTCCATCACTCAGTTATAATCATGTGTTAAGCCCAACCAACTTTAGACTCAATGCAAGAAGCCTGTGATACCAGGATAAGCAAGGTCCAGGCCCTGCTCTTAGGAGCTTTACAGTCTAGGCCTGGAAGTAAACAAGAAAATTATGAAGACCAGTAGGGACAGGACCCACAGAGAGTGCCCACAGGATACGACAAAAACACAGAAGAATACAGAGGGACTAGCCAGAGAGATGAGGAGTGTGAGGCTGAGAAGTTAGGCAGAGACCTGGGATGTCGGAAGGATGAGGCGAGGACTTTAAGATAAGCATGAACAGCATGGAAGGTCTAGAGGAAACTCGAGACACACTGGGCAGCTATGGAATGCGGGAACTTCCTGTATTTCCCATCCGACTTTTCTATAAATCTAAAATGCCGCCAAAAATAAAACCTATTAAAGAAAGAATGGAAATGAAATGCTTTTTCAGACAAACAAAAGCTGAGATAATTCACTGACAACAGTCTTGTACAAAACAAAAATCGTTAATGGAAGTTCTTGAGGCAAAAGGATACCTGATGGCAATGAGCATTTTACAAAAAGAAACAAAAAACATCAAAAATGGTAAAAAAAAAAAAAAAAAAAAAAAAAAAAAAAAAAAGATGGTAAATATTTAAAAATATTTTTCTTATTTGTAATTGCTTTAAGATAGTTGCTATATAAAGCAAAGATATTAAAAAGTTATTCTGAAATTTATGAATTGTGTAGAAGTGTAGGAAAATAACAGCACAAAAGACAGAGGGGCAGAGGTGGAAGAACACCGTTGTGAGGCTCTTATGCAACATCTCCAAACTCTACAGCATGCAAAGTGGTATCATTTTGAACATATGTCATGATGAATAAAAGAAGTATACTGTAATCCCTACAAAAATCCATAAAGCCGGGCTCAGTGGCTCACGCCTGTAATCCCAGCACTTTGGGTGGCCGAGGCGGGTGGATCACGAGGTCAGGAGATCAAGACCATCCTGGCCAAAATGGTGAAATCCTGTCTCTACTAAAAATACAAAAAACTAGCCGGGCGAGGTGGCAGGCGCCTGTAGTCCCAGCTACTCGGGAGGCTGAGGCAGGAGAATGGTGTGAACCCAGGAGGCGGAGCTTGCAGTGAGCTGAGATCACACCACTGCACTCCAGCCTGGGCAACAGAGCGAGACTCTGTCTCAGAAAAAAAAAAGAGAAAAAATACAAAGTATGTTCTCTGACCACAAAATAATTAAACTAGGAATCAATAACAGAAAGATATCTGCAAAATCCTCAAATATCTGGAAATAAAACAACACACTTCTGAATAACTAAATGATCAAAGGAGAAATCATTAACATTAAAAATACTTGCGCTGAGAAATAACAAAAATGTTATATATCCAAACTTGAGGTAACATAGTACTTAAGAGGAAAGTGTACAATATAAAATGCAGATGTTACAAAAGAAAAGCCAAAAAAAAAAAAAAAACTGAACTAAATATCCTTGAAGAAAAGAACAGCAATTAAATCCAAAAGTGAAAAAAAAAAAAAGCCAAGGAAAAAATAATACAAATTAGAGCAGATATTACTGAACTATTATAGAAAACAAACATACAACAGAAACAAAGCCAAAACCTGAGTCTTTGAAATAACTAATGAAATTCATAACCTTCTGGTAAGAATTATCTAGGGGGAAAAAAGAAAGAGAGAAGGCACAAATAACAAATAACAGGATGGAAATGGGGACACAACAGATGTCGCAGACAATAAAAAAAAAAATTGTCATTTTCCAACACAGAATGAAATAACAGATTTAAGCAATGATTATTTGTGAACCCTGAAATCATCAGAAGAAAGACTGGTGAGGAATTTTATAATGAAAGAATAAAACACCTGAGCCCACTGCTCAATATGAAATCTCTAAAAGTGTGACAACTAGACATTGTTTCCTGGTGTTCTGTAATAAGAACTTCACAAAACAACATATGAAGTATTGCTTTAAAAAAAATTGAAGCAGAATATAATAAATTCTCCAAATGTAATTTTCCGTTTACAGAAAAGACAGGGAAAATGATACCATGAAAATAATGACCACCAAATACAAAATGTGGAAAATTCTCTAAGCTAATGGCCACTTCAACAAATAAATGATACGGAGAAAGATGAAAGAGAGAACCATTCAAGATTAAAAAGCGTTTAAGACCAAAAGGAAAAAAACCTGTAAACAAAAAGAGACTTAACAGACACATCTACCTGATGAAATGTGTAGACTTTATTTGGATCATGATTCAAACAAATCAACCATAAAAAGGTATTTTTTAAGATAGGAAAACTGGACATAGAGTGGTAAACTAGAAAGCACTGTTGTTAATTTTGTTAAGTGTGATAATGATATTAGTTAGATTTGTTCTAAGTCCTTAATTGGATAAAATATGATGCCTCAAATTTCCTTTAAAATATACAACCAAAAAAAGCACAAAACCTCTGCAGAGAAAATGATCAGACTCTACTGGGAAACTAAAGAAAACCTAAATAAATGAAAAGATGTACCATGTTTATGGATTGGAAGTCTATACATTGTAAAACGGGCAATACTCTCCAAACTGACCTACAGATTCAAAGCAAACCCAATCAAAATCCTAATAGATGTTCTGCTTTGTTTCATTTTGTTAGAATCTGGTGAGCTGGATTTTAAATTTATATGAGAATACAAAGGAACAAGAATAACAAGTCATGCCAAAGAAGAAAAACAAGATGAGAAGACTTGCTCTATCAAATATCAAGACTCACTATAAATCTATAGTGGTGGTATTAGCTGAGGGGACCACTGGAAGAGAGGGGAGAGTCCAGACAAAGACTGTAAACAGAGGCTGGACTGTAACAGAGGTGGCACTCCAGCGCGGTGGGAAAAGAACATACTTTTGATAAATGACATTGTGACAGTTAGGAAAATGAAGCGGGAGCCATTTTTCATATGATAAAGAAAAATTAAGTTCAGGCAGATTGCAGAACTATAGTATATCTATTTCACAGAAAAAAATAAAGGCTTTAAAGCAATATAAAGAAATAGAGGAAAAAAAGCTTCCAAATGCACTATTAAGGATAATGCCAATAAATTTAACCACATTAAAGTCAATAGCTTGTGTGCCTGGTGCAGCGCTCACACCATCAAGGCCAGGACTTTGAAACCAGCCTAGGCAACATAGTGAGACCCTGTCTCTATGCAAAATAAAGTAGCTGGGCATGCTCCTGTCATGGCAGCTACTCAGGAGGCTGAAGCAGGAGGATCTCTTGAGTCCAGGAGTTTGAGACTCCAGCTATGATTACACCACTGCACTTTAGCTGGGTAACAGAACAAGACTTGTGACCTTGTTACCCAAAGTCTCAATCAATCGATCAATCAATCAATAAAAAGAAAAATGAATAGCTTCTGGTCACCAAAAGAACACCATAAAGAGAGTTTAAACACAAGCCACCAGTTGAAGATGTTTATCATACATAATTAATAAAGGTTTGAAATCTAGAATATACACAGAACTCCTACAAATCAATAATAAAAAGACAAACAATCCATCCTCTCCCTACCAATTCAACCAAAGATTTGAACAGGCACTTCACAAAAAAGAAATACAGATGTTCAAGGAACATGAAAAAGTGTTTAAACACATAGTAAGGAAAATAAAAATTTAAATCACAAAGTGATATCGTTATATACACTTCCAAACTACCAGATTGGCTAAAATACAAAAATCTGACAATACCAGTTGGCAGATAAAATGAAGGGCAAAGGTAAGGCCGAGCATAGTGGCTCACACCTGTAATCCCAGCACTTTAGGAAGCCGAGGCAGGTGGATCACCTGAAGTCAGGAGTTTGAGACCAGCCTGGCCAATATGGTGAAACCCTGTCTCTACTAAAAATACAAAACTTAGCCAGGCATGGTAGTATACACCTGAAGTCCCAGCTACTTGAGAGGCCAAGGCGGGAGAATTGCTTGAACCCAGGAGGCAGAGGTTGCAGAGCCAAGATCGCACCACTGCACTCCAGCCTGAGCAATGGAGCAAGACTCCGTCTCAAAAAAAAAAAAAAAAAAAAAAAAAGTAGGGCAAAAGTAGGAGTATAAACTGATACAACCACTTTGGAAAACTGGCGTTATCTATTCAAGCAGAAGATAAGCATACACCATCACGTAGTATTTCTTTCCTGGGTACGTATCCTACAGAAATGCATACTTGTGTGTCCCCAGATACATCTACAAGACTGTTCATAGCAAAACTGTAATAGTCAAAATGCTTTCAGTTCTTTAACAATAGTAGATGGATAAATGTCAGTATATTCAAGAACGCTATTATGAAAAGAACAAATTCAAAATATTAATATATGCGAAATCCATAAAAGTAACGTATCCTGTATGATTTCACATAAAGTCCAGAAACAATAAAATTAAATTACATTATTTGGTGATAGCTAGGTGCCAAAACTTGAAAGACAAAAAAAAGAAAAAAGACATCATTCAGGGTATCACCACTCCCTAACATCAAAGGAGAATAACGACGGACTCATCCTGCAATATTAAATGGATCCATCCAGCAACATCCTTGTGAGCTTTCTATGAGCATCCTTGTGAGCTTTCTCACAACATCCTTGTGAGCTTTCAAATATAGGCTTAGCTTATACTTGGCATAGAATGTAATTTTTATTTTTTCATTTTCTTGTTTTTATAGAATTTTTTTTTTTTTTTTTTTTTTGAGACCGAGTCTTGCTCTGTCACCAAAGCTGGAGTGCAGTGGCACGATCTCGGCTCACTGCAAGCTCCGCCTCCCAGGTTCACGTCATTCTCCTGCCTCAGCCTCCCGAGTAGCTGGGACTACAGGCGCCTGCTACCGCACCTGGCTAATTTTTTGTACTTTTAGTAGAGACAGGGTTTCACCGTGTTAGCCAGGATGGTCTCGATCTCCTGACCTCGTGATCCGTCCGCTCCTGCCTCCCAAAGTGCTGGGGTTACAGGATTGAGCCACCTCACCCGGCCAGAATGTAATTTTTAAAAGTAAGAGCCAGTGAAGGTAAGGAAAGAGGCTAGGTGAGTACCATCAATTCTTGGCAAGTGGTGTAGTTAGGGACTACCTGGGGAAGAAACCTCAGAGGATAGTTTAGAACAAGACAAGCCAGGGTTGCAAGTGGGGTGAAAAGGCACCTGTAACAGACCAGGAGACACAGACGACAGAAGGCAAACCTGAGGGGGGTGAGGGATCAGGGACGGAGGGCCCGTCAAAGGGCAGAACAGGAGGAGAGAGACTTTCTGCTGAGAAAGGAGGGGAGAATGCTTTCAGATTCACAGAAGTTTGGGTAGCACATAAATGGAAAGGGAAGCCTTAGTTTCTGCTTTCTTCAAGATATTAAGAATCAAGGTCATCTGCTGAGCCAATGTGGGCCTGGAGTCGAGCCCTGCCAACACCGCACACAGTGACAACAGAGCGTGGCATGACACATTGCCACCGAAGTCCCTGATGTACAGGGCAGTCAAAAAACAAAGCGGGCAGACAATGCTTCCAACTGATGCTTCCTGGTGCTTCTCAATTAAGGAATGCATGACTTTTCTGAGTACTGCGTATGTGAAAGAAACCCAGTGAGCAATCCTAATCCCTTCAACACCATGAAATTCATCACCATCTCCCTCCTGGCTTACCAGGTGTTCAGCAAAACAATAGCAACAATAATGCAAAAGCCTAGTAAGATGGTACCATTCAGATAGAAGCCCAGCATCCTGGTGACAATCTGTATCCAACCTACCTCATCATTCATGAAGTCTCCTCGAAGCTGTCACAGAGAAGTGGCCCCAAGTGTCAGCTTAAAGCACACAACAGAGAGTTGTCAACATACACAGGCCTGGTTGGGCTTACCGATTGAAGGTGTTCTCACTGAAAGCATACTTCTCCAGGCGAGTGAGTGGAGGCAGGTTATCCTGGCCTGGAATGTCCAAGAAGGCTGTTAATCTCATGTTGTCACAATCTGGACCATAGTCTTCAAATCCATCTAAAAAGGAAGAGTGGAGTGGGGGGAACCCACACTCAAAAGTGTGTATCAACTGTGACGAGTCACACTTGGGCAAAGACATGGCCTTGTGGCATGCGTTCTGCCTTCACAGCTGAAGTCTCTAAGAATTGCAACGTTGAGAATTCAGCCAAAATGAAATGGTCAGCTGAAGAACCCCATAAGAAAAGTAATAGGTACCAGAGTAACAAAGAACAGCCGAACGCCTTTCTTTTAGTGCAGTCTGTCTAATGCATGAGTGAAGGGAACCACTCCCCTACTGAAGAACTCAGCAAGGGAGCAGATGCTCACCTCTAAGCAAGCCCTGCTGTTTAAGAAGCCCTGCTCACCACGCAGGGCTGTGCAAACAGGTTAAAGCAGTTGAAGGAAAAACAAATCTGTTTGGCCTTGTTAGCAAGACTCTGACAGAAAGTCCACTCCACATCTGTTCTGTTCTAAACGTACTCATGTAGCCTCATAGACGCCATGACATACATTCCCATCCATCCATATCTGTGGCCCCACAACACCCAACCACACCTCTCCACACAGGTATCCAACAAGTTCCTCCAACTCCTTCTGGCCAAAAATGAGCCAATCATCATCCTTCCTCTTCTTCTTCTTTTTTTTTTTTTTTTTTCTCTGAGACGGAGTCTCACTTTGCTGCACAGGCTGGAGTGCAGTGGCCCAATCTCAGCTCACTGCAACCTCTGCCTCCCGGGTTCAACTAATTCTCCTGCCTCAGGCTCCCCGAGTAGCTGGGATTACAGGCATGTGCCATCACACCCAGCTAATTTTTTGTATTTTTAGTACAGACAGGGTTTCATCATGTTGGCCAGGCTGGTCTTGAACTCCAGACCTCAGGTAATCCACCTGCCTTGGCCTCCCAAAGTGCTGGGATTACAGGCGTGAGTCACCATGCCCAGCCCCTCTTCCTCTCCTGCTCTTTTCCCTCTTGTGCAGTGGGTAGTTGAATTCCTGGGCTCTGGAGTCAAACACACCTGGAACGGGATGCATCCCACAACTACTACTCACTGCTGTGTGGCCAGAGTTCGTCACGTCACCTGTCCACACTTCTGTGTTCTCATCTTGAGGGTGGGATGAGACCCCTCCCTTGTGCCATCAGGATGCTGGAGTTGGTGGGACCACGCATGGGAAGACCTGCAGGATCTGGCCGACCTTGACATTGTTTACCTCCCTTCACTTACTCCCAGGTTTCACATCCCCCACAGCATTCTGAAGATCTGTTCCCTATCTACTCTCTCCCATTTAGACCTAAGGTCTCAGCTAGGGTGCAGCCTCTTCAGAATGGCTTGCCTTCTCACTCTCCTCACACCTCAAGTGCCCTGGTGATGGCAACCTGTGCCAGCCTCCTGCAACACGAAGTTCACTGTTTATCTGCAAGAAGTCCTTACACAATAAACGCTCCTGAGGGCAAAACTGTGTCCAGTTACTGTTGGATTCTCCAAGCCTAGCACATAGGCTTGGTAAAATGCAGTCTTAAAGTAAATTTATTCATTATATGTTTAATGAGCACCTACTATGTGCCCTGGCACATTACTAAACGCATAATGAGTAAATTCACTTTAAGACTATGCATTTTACCAAGAATGGTCTCCAACACCACCAACCACTGAATTAACTTAATCTTTCCATCCACTCCATAAAACACACTGACTAACCCCAGGGCATAATGAACACTCAGAGCGAAGAGGCTACTCTCTAGGAATAACAGTGGTAAGGGGAGTTGTTGGGATGATATTGATAATAAAAATAATAGCTACATTTTTTGAGTTCTTATAACAGGCCAGGGACAGGGAAGTAGCTTTCACATGTGATTCAGTTCCCACACCAACTCAACCCAGTAAGATTTTTATCCTCATTTTACCGATAAGCAAACCAATACCTAAAGAAGTTAGGCAACTTTTCCTCAGTCACTCTCCCATTTTGCCCTATCCAGAAGGAGGCTCATGCACAGCTATTCCCAACAGGAGTTACCTGCTTACTAAGAGTCAGGTCCTGTGCTATTATTTCTGAATGTTAGTTTGAATTCTTCAGAAAGATTCAATAAAAATGAGTTAATAAAAGACAGCTGTCAAATTAGGAGTAGATAAAACAAGCAGAAAATACTGTAAACACACTGTAAAAAATGACAAGGGCTTACATTTGCATTGCCTGACATATAAGTCTTCTCACTCCACGTAAGACAGTGAACCTGGAAATGTAGATGAGGCCTTATGAGTGTGATCTATGGATGAAGGCAGAGGGTCCACGTGCCAAGCAAGGCAAAGCCTTGGCTCAGATCACCAGGTCAGCCTATGAATATTCATTATTTGATTAAAATTAGAAGTTTTAGAAATGTAGCCATCTTGGCCAGGTGCGGTGGCTCACGCCTGCAATCCCAGCACTTTGGGAGGCTGAGGCGGGTGGATCACTTAAGGCCAGGAATTCAAGACCAGCCTGGCCAACATGATGAAACTCCATCTCAACTAAAATACAAAAATTATCCAGGTGTGGTGGCACATGCCTGTAATCCCAGCTACCTGGGAGGCTGAGGCAGAGAATAGCTTGAACCTGGGAGGTAGAGGTTGCAGTGAGGCGAGATCACGCCACTACACCCAGCCTGGGTGATGGAGCAAGACTTCATCTCAAAAATAAAAAAAAAAAAAAGAAATATAACCATCTTTTTTTAAGAATCCCTGATATGGCCAACTTTTTCTATTAAGCAGTCATCTTCTCCTCCCATTCCTGCTAGAAAAGAGGCCATCACTGAAAGGATAAGGCGGGGGGGGGAACTGCCTGGAGTTGAGAGCTAATTATCAAGAGGACTCTTGCTATTTCAAAGACAGCCTGGCAGAGTTTGTGCCCAGGTAAGAGAAACACACCTGGCAGAGCCCTCCCTTCTCCCACTCCCCCACCTAATCTTTCCATTGCTAACCTAGGAAAATAAACATAAAGAAACAGGCTGCTGAGGACTTCCCTGAGGCTAATTTTGGCAAAATAACAGCCTTAATAGTTAGTTCTAGAAAGGTTAATCGGCACCTGCTCTAGAGGTGGAAATGCATCCCTCCTACCCCTCGCCCTGAAAACTGGTATGAAAAAGTAGAGGAGTGCTACTAGGCAGGTAGAAAAACCAAAGTCAAAGGCAGTAATGAAAAACGGTTCAATCTAGAGATGACAAGTTTGTGCCTAGTACTTACTTTTCTTTGAACATGAACCACATTTTCCCCCAACTAATTCTTTTAGGCTAACAATATGAGCTTATTAAAAATTTACATTGTATAACAGTTACTCAGAGAATGTTAATAAAGAATTATACAGTTACAGAAAAAATATGTATGACATAATCAAATACGCCATTTCTGTGCACAATAGCTGCCTTGGATGAACAGGTCCACACTGGGTCATAGCCAAGCCCAATGACCAGAGTCACTGCATATGAGCTATTTTCAAGCACCTCAGAGTCCTGAAGGAATAGGCAGCCTCGATCCCACAGATAGTTATACAGCATCTGCAGGCCCAGGCTGGAACGGACTTGAAAACATTAAGTTTAAAGCAGTAGTTCCCAAGCTTTGGGGTAACAGATAGTTTTGGAACCTGAAAATATCTATAGTCTAATACATTCAATACTTTTCATACAGGATCATGGGTTTCAAAAGATCTTCTGAGGACCACTGTGTATTTTATGGGTTGAGAACATGGTGTTTTAAAGTAACAGAAAATAGCCAGACACTCTTCAAAAAACTGTCTTTAGTCAGACAACTAACAAACTTAGCAATTAGTTCTACCAAAGAATAGATGTTACTGGAGAATATTAATGATCCTACCACATTAACTATATAAAACTACACTATCAACAAGGAAATAAAAGCTATGTATAAGCCATAAAATAATGAATAATAATTTACCCTTCTTGGTTACTTCTATAAAGAAACTGTGCTAAGAGCTTTCTGTGTAGTAGCAGTAGTTTGTTAAATCTTGATAAAAACCATATTAATCCCATTAAAAAAAATAAAAAACAGACCAGGTAAGGTGGCTCATGCCTGTAATCCCAGCACTCTGGGAGGCTGAGATGGGAAGATCGCTTGGGCCCAGAAGTTGGGGATCAGCGTGGGGAAGAAAGTGAGATTTTGCCTCTAAGAAAAATATAAAAACTTAGTGGTTGTGATGGTGTGTGCCCGTGGTCCCAGCTACTCAGGAGGCTGAGAAGGGAGGATCATCTGAGCCCAGGAGGTCAAGGCTGTAGTGAACTATGATCACAGCACGGCATTCCAGCCTGGGTGACAGAGTGAGACTCTGTCTCAAAAAAAAAATTAGAAAAAAAAAAGCTCAGAGAAGTTAGGAAAATTGCTACCCGGAGAGTGGCAGAGTCAGAATTTGAACTTGGTCAGAATCCAGACACTGCATTGATCTATACTGCTAGAGAGGAAACCTACACTTTAATTTCAATTTTCAAAGAAACCCCTCCTAACTGCTGCTCCGAGCCTCAGGTGCAGGGTCCTTCCCTTAGTCCTGCAAATGCACCAAGAACCTTCATCTCGATGACTCTGTACCTGCTGTCCACTGCCTGGGACTCCCACTTCTCACACCCTCCCTCCCACCTGAGCTTGGGTGTCAGTGTCCAAAGCGCCCTCCCCACCCCCCAGGAGGCCGGGCTCCGGACAGCCTCTCCTTCCTTCCAGACCATGTCAGGCCACCTCCCAGCTGCCCTGGGGCTGCGAGAGGCCCTGTGGCCCCAGGGCCCTGTGCTGTCTCAGACCTGCAGCAGGTGCTCCACAGCAAATAGTTAACTAAAGGAATGACCCCACCAAAAGAAACTTCCGTGAATAAAAACAAATATTTTTTTAAAAGAATGTTATAAAACAGAATCACAAAGAAGAAGAAACCTCAGAACATGCCTTGATAAACTCTCATTTTATAGACAGGTAAAGAGACATTACCCCAAAAGACAACAGCATAGCTGGGATTCTTAGAACCTGAAGGTTCTGCATGCCAGGCCAGTGCAGACAGGCAGAAAAACCAACTCGGATGAAGGCTACAAGAACAACAAAGCCAAAGGGAAGAGTTATGGTCTCTGAGGTAATTGACGGGAAAAGAGAAAGACTTCAGTTTCCAGCCAAGATGGCTAAAGAAGGACCTGACATATGTGTAAGTGGAGTCTCAAAAGAAAAAGAGAGAAAGAGAGAGAGAAAACACAAAAGAGATGAGAAGAAGAATCGCTATAATTTTTTAAAATTTGGTAAAACCTATAATCCTACAGATTCAGGAAACTTAACAAATTCAAGCAAAATATACATAATGAACTATCACACAGGGCACATCATAATCAATTGCTAAAAACCAATGATAAAGAAAAATATTTTTAATTGTTTTATTTTTAATTGACAAGTAATAATCATATATGTAAGAAAAAAACCCTTAAAACTGGTCCAAGAAAAAAGACACATTACATAAAAATGCAGAAACAAAGAAAGAATAACAACTTTTCTCATCAAAAACCATGCAATGAAGAAGAAAATGGAAAGATATTGTGACGGTTAATACTGAGTGTCGACTTGATTGAAGGATGCAAAGTGTTGATCCTGGGTGTGTCTGTGAGGATGTTGTCAAAGGAGATTAACATTTGAGTCAGTGGGCTGGGGAAGGCAGACCCACCCTTAATCTGGTGGGCACAATCTAATCAGCTCCCACCGAATATAAAGCAGGCAGAAAAACATGAAAAGGCAAGACTGGCCTAGCCTCCCAGCCTACATCTTTCTCCTGTGCTGGACGCTTCCTGCTCTCAAACATCAGACTCCACGTTCTTCAGTTTTGAGACTCAGACACTCAGACTGGCTCTCCTTGCTCCTCAAGCTTGCAGACAGCCTATTGTGGGACCTTGCGATCATGTAGGTTAATACATATACATATGTATGTGTGTGTGTATATATCTCTCTATATATCCTATTAGTTTGGTCCCTCTAGGGAACCTTGACTAATACAGATATGTTTAAAATACTAAAAGAAAAAAACCATTAACCAAGAATTTTTTTTTTTTTTTTTTTTTTTTTTTGAGGTAGAGTCTCACTCTGTCCCCCAGGCTGGAGTGCAGTGGCGCTATCTCGGCTCGCTACAAGCTCCGCCTCCCGGGTTCATGCCATTCTCCTGCCTCAGCCTCCCGAGTAGCTGGGACTACAGGTGCCCACCACCACGCCCAGCTAATTTTTTGTATTTTTTTAAGTGGAGATGGGATTTCACCATTTTGGCCAGGATGGTCTCGATCTCCTGACCAAGTGATCCACCCGCCTTGGCCTCCCGAAGTGCTGGGATTACACGGGTGAGCCACCACTCCTGGCCTGATTTCTTAACACTGTACAATGTCCCTTTTTTTCCCTAGCAATATTCTCCTTTTCCAAAGCTTACCGTGTCTGATGTTAATATATATACTCTAGCTTTCTTTTGAAAAGCTGAAAAAAACGCATTGCCAGCAGATATGTACTACAAGTAATGCTAAAGCTAGTTCTTCAGAAAGAACAAATATGATCTGAAGCCACACAAATATAAGAGGAAGACCAGGAATGGCAAATATGTAAATAAATATAAGCAATGCTAGTTTATTTTCTTTTTTTTCATTTAAAAACATCTCTTTAAAAGGTAATTGACTACTAAAATGAAAACAATGGCAATGCAGTGGGGCTAATAGCATATGTAGAAGTAAAATCGCAATAAGGCAAGAAAACAAAATAAAAGGCATTCCGATTAGAAAGGAAAAAGTAAAACTATCTTTATTCACAAACAACATGACTGTCCATATAGAAGATCCCAATGAACTTACAAAATAACTAGAATAAGTGAGCTTTGTAAGATTATAGGATACAAGTAAATACACAAAAAACAGTTGTATACTACCCAAAGCAATCTACAGATTCAATGTAATCCCTATGAAAATAACAATGACATTCTTCCCAGAACCAAAAAAAAAAAAAAAAAAATCCTAAAATGTATATGGAATCAGAAAGACCCAGAATACCCAAAGCAATACTGAGCAAAAAGAAGAAAGCTGGAGGCATCACGTTACCTGACTCAAAATGTACTGCAATGCTACTAACCAAAACAGCATGGTACTGTCATAAAAACAGACATATAGACCAATGGAGCAGAATAGAAAACCCAGAAGTAAACCCACACATTTATAGTCAACTAATTTTCAACAAAGGCCCCAAGTACATACACTGGGGAAAGGACAGTCTCTTCAGTAATGGTGCTGGAAAAACTGGAAATCCATATGCAGAAGCATGAAACTAGACCCCTACCTCACCAAACACAAAAATCGAATCAAAAAGGATTAAAGACTTAAATCTAAGACCTAAAACAATGAAACTACTAGAAGAAAACACTGGGGAAATGCTCCAGGACACTATTGGTCTGGGCAAAGATTTCTTGAGTAAGACCTTAAAAGCCAGGCAACCACAGCAAAAATGGCCAAAAGGGGTAACATCAAGCTGAAAAGCTTCTAGATGAAAAGGAAACAACAAAGTGAAGAAGACAGCCCACAGAATGGGAGAAAACATTTGCATACTACTCATCTGAAGGGGTTAATAACCAGAATACATAAGGAATTCAAATTCAATGGGAAAATAAACAAATAATCCAATTTTAAAATGGGCAAAAATAGGAACAGACATTTCTCAAAAGAAAACATGAAATTTTAAGGATACCATTTATGATAGCATCAAAAATACGAAATTCTTAGGGATAAATTTAACAAAATCCTATGAGAAAAATCTTAAAAGAATGTTGAAAACAGTTATCCCACTTTCAGAAACCAGAAGACTCAATATTGTTATGTGTATTATCCTCAATTTACATATAAATCCAATGTTACCCCAATCAAAAGCCTAGCACTTAAGTTTGTAGAAATCAAAAAGCTGATTCTAAATTCATATGGAAATTCAAAGGACCTAGAATGCCAAAACAATTTTGAAAAAGAAAAGTAAAGCAGAAACATTCACAGTTCTTGACTTCAAGACTTACTATCATGACACTATGATACCAGCTTAAGGATAAACACACGCATTAATGGAACATAAGAGAAAATCCATTAAGAGATCTAAAATCTAAGTTTAATTCATTTTTTACAAAGGTGCCATGGTTATTCAATGGGGAAGGGACAATCTTCCAAAGAGTATTAGAATAACAGAATAAACGTGGGGAAAATGAACCTTGGTCCTTATGTCACATAAAATAATTAACTCAAAATCTGTCATAGACATGAATTCAAAACATAAAACATTAGAACTCACAGAAGAAAACACAGGAAAATATTTGTGCTCTTGAGCAAGGCAAAGATTTCCTAGAGTACACAAAACATAACAGAAGATACTAATGAATCACATTTCATCAAAACTGAAAACTTCTGTTCTTCGAAAGAAGAAAATGGAACACTGAGCCACTGAGAAGAATACGTTTGTAAAACATGTATCTGATAAAGAATTTGCATCCAGAAAACACCAAAAAAATTCTTAGAGTCTGATTTCAATAATAGGTACAAGACTTGAGTCTCACCAAAAAAGATATACAAGTGTGTCGTTAAGCACAGGAAAAGATGTACAACATCATTAGTAATTAGGCAAATGTCAAAACCACAATGAGATAACACTACACACCCACTAGGAAGGCTGAATTTTTTTTTTTAACTATCAAATATCTCAGCAAGAATATGGAAAAACTGGATGTCTCATACGTTGCTGGGGGAAATGCAAAATGGTATAGCCACTAAAGAGTTTGGCAGTTTCTTTAAAAAATAAATATATTTATATGTGACCCAGTAAATCCCACACTCCATAGGTATTTACCCAAGAGAAATTAAAACATGTTTACACAAGGATTTGTACTTGTATGTTCATAGCAGCTTTATTCACAATAGCCAAAAACTGGAAATAAACAAACCCATCAACTGTTAAGTGGATAAACAAATTGTTATACATCCATATAATGCAATGCTTCTCAGCAATAAAAAGGAATGAATTGCTAACATCTACCAACACAGGTGTATCTCAAAAGCATCATGCCAAATGGAAGAAACTCAACATAAAAGATTTCATACTGCATAATTCTACTAATATTCTACTGTATTCTAGAAAAGACAAAAATACAGTCTGTTTAGCAGATCAGTGGTTTCCTGGGCTCAGGGTGAGGAACATGTGCTGGCAAAGGGGCACAAGGAATTTTTGGAGGGGCTGGGAAAGTATTTTATCCTGATTATGGTTGCATGGTTGTGGTCACACAATCCTATTTGTTAAGACTCAGCTTAACAAATTAAACTGGTGAATTTCATTGTATGTAAATTATACACCAATAAAAGTGACTCTAAAAAAAACAAAGATGAGCAGAAGTTGTAACAGCTGTCCATTCTTCTACACATTCTGAGCTGGGTTTTGTGGAGGCTACAGTGAATCTACTTGGCAAGTTGCTGGCATTGCTGTGATAAAATCAACCCTTAAGAATATCAAACTCCCTTTGTTCTGATTGAACATTTAGGAAGTAACCTTGTGATCTTAATTTCCTTGAAAACCCCAATTAAGATCCAGAGAATGCTAGATAACTCATAACTCTTAACAGCAGTGATGAGACTACAGGGAGCTGCATGGCCTTTAGGGACACCTTCCTTTCACTGTAAAGATGTCCAAGAATATACCTTAAAACTGCCAGAAGATTGATATTTGTCACTGAGGTCCTATTTGCTCCTCAACAGTGCTGGGAAAGCACTGTCAACTTCCTACTCCAGACTTTGTCCAGTGGGATGCTACTGACCTATGAACCTGAACATTAGCCTTCCAGGCAAATATTTATCCCAACCATAACAAATAATAAACTGACATTCTGATTTCTATTCTAACATCAGTCCCCAGTTTCCCTCCCCACGGTCACTGCCCTAACCCAGTGTAGTATCCAGGAGGAGCATGGACTTTGGACAACTAGGTTCAAGTCCCAGGGGCTGAGATCTCCAAGAACATGACAGTGGAGTTGAAGAGAATGGAACTCTCTCTCTGTCTCTCAGACACACACACACACACACACACACACACACACACACACACACAGGAATTGCAACAAATTTTTTTAAAACATAGAAAAGCAGGAAGGCAAGAGGAAGGAAGGACATTCCCAGGGCTAGAAAGGAAGACAGAAATCAAAGTGATATCCATCGGCAAAGGTTGACACTCTATCGCCAACACTGAAGACCTACATACAGGTCCCTATGACTGGATTTCTGATGCCCACATGGGGAGAAAAGCTAGAGAGTGTGATTTGAAATCAAGGCCCCGGTATAAGACAGCTGTGGAAAGGGAACTACAGTGAGGGTGGGAGTAGGAGGGGAGTGGGAATAGGAGAAGGGTGGTCACTTGTGAGAAATCAGAACCACAGGCCTGCACAGCTTGAGTGTAGAGTCCAAATTTACACCACACACAAAGTGCAGGAGCCCCAAGCCAAGGTACTAAGAGGATACCGTCAAGACTCATTAAAATTCCAGGTATCCTAGCAGAAGCAAACAAGAAACTGTTCTAAAGAAACACTTTCACAACCCAAGGCCCATGGAACATCATAAAACAATCCCTGAAGACAGACAGACAATAAAAAATTTCAAACTACACAAGGCTGCAAACCAGCATCTGAAGAGTTTAGTAGATAAGACAAGAGAATCGCACCCCAAGATTAGAAATATTAGAAAAATCTAAAAACATTATCAAATAATTATGCCTCAAATGAGTATGATTTCTAAAATAGACATCATAATAAAAGGAGGAAAGTGTGGGGGTGGGTTAAGCATGTTTGAAAAAAGAAGTGGAAATGAAAAACAGAGATAATGTAATTAGGATTCCACTAACCAGCTTAAGTAGCAGTTTAGACACAGCTAAGAGAGAGTTAGTGAGCTGGAAGACTGATCTGACAAATTGTCCAGAGTGCTGCACAGAGAAATAAAGAGATGAAAAACATAGGACAGCAATTAGGACACATGAAAAATGGAATACTAAGTCTAAGTTAAATCCAACAGGAATTCCAGAAGGGAAGATTTCTGAAAATAGGAGGGGAGAATATTTAAAGAAATATATCTAATAATTTTCCAGAACTGAAAAAAAGATGAATATTCAATTTGAAGAAGTACAAAATAATTAATAAGAAATCCATATGTGGATGTACTGCAAAATACCAAAGGCAAAGAAAACCGGAAAATTAAAGATTAAGTACCAGATTTCCCACTGAAAAGATATTAGAGGCATAATTGTATAATCAATAGGTGCGTGGGACCTTGAGTCAGAACACCTCATTCTGAAATGTACCACTGCCTCTTATCAGATAAATAACCTTACCTCTTTGACTGTCTTACCTCTTTGACTCTCAATTTCCTCAGCTTAAAGTGGGTATAACAATGCCTACCACAGACGACTGTGATAGTGTAAACTAAACAATGTAAGATAGACAGGCCAGGCGCAGTGGCTCACATCTGTAATCCCAGCACTTTGGGAGGCCAAGGCAGGAGGCTCACTTTAGCCCAGGAGTTCGAGAGCAGCCTGGGAAACATAGTGAGACCTCGTCTTGTCTCTACAAAAAATTTTTTAAAAGCCAGCCATGGTGGTGCATGCCTGTGATCCCAGGTAACCGAGAGGCTGAGATAAGAGGATTGCTTGAGCCTGGGAGGTTGAGGCTGCAGTGAGCCATGATCACACCACTACATTTCAGCCTGGATGAGAAAAAAAAGATAGACAGATACATAGACAGATAGATGTAAAAGCATCTGACACAGATAAGCACTTTGCAAAGACCAGCTGTTGTTGTTGTTATTATTATTACTATGATTAAATCATTAGCCGATTCTATTACTAATATTGCTTACGTTTATATCTCCAGAGTACAGGGCAACCAGAGACACTACAGAGTGTGGGGAAGGGCAAAGAGGAGGAATCCCAGAAAGGAAAGAGTCCAACAGGGGAAGCCACTGTATTAAACTCTGCCCAAACCCTGGCTTGAGCCCTAAACCAAGCATTTGTGTGACAGATTCCAATCAGTACAGCTAAGACTTAAAGAACTGAACCAAGATTTGGACTATTATCCACTATAGGGATGATGGGTTAATAGTCTGACCCCAGTCAATGTCAGCGTCTAGTAAAATAAAACAAAAGAAACAAAAAGAATCAATACTCTTTGGAGGCATTTAGCAGAATCTAGAGGTTCCACAACATGTAACATTCACAATATCCAGGTTATACTCCAAAATTACTCAACATATGAAGAAAACAAGAAAACCTGAACCAGTTGAAAGAAAAAAAAAATCATAACAAAGTGACTCTGAGAGGACTCAAATGCTGAAATTACAGACAAGGACTTTAAAGCAACTATTACAATAATGCTTACGGATGGAAAGGAAAACATGCCATGAATGAGAAGGAGCCTCAGCAAAGAAACATTAATATAAAAATGCATCAGATAAAAATTTCAGAACTAAAACAATATGTGAAAAGTAAAAATTCACTAAGTGGACTTAATAGAAGAACGAAGATGACAAAATAATGACCAAAAATTCCGCAAATTTGGTGAAAGACATAAATTTCCAGAATCAAGGATCTTAGTGAATCCCAAGAGTTATTAAATACACAGAAAATTGCATCTGGATGCCTTAGAGGCAAACTGCTAGTAACCAAACATGATCATCGGGACAGCAGCAGAGAAAACAAGTATTATATACATGGAGTCATGGCCTGAATGACCATTGACTCTTGACCAGAAACAGTAGGGGCAGAAGATAGTGAAACCACATCTTTAAAGGACTAAGAGACAAAACTAGCATCTAGAACTTGATATCCAGTGAAAATATCCTCCAGGAATCTGACATTGTCCGATTAAAAAAAAAATGCTAAAAATTTGTTTCTAACACACCCTTTTTAACACAGCCAGCCAACGCAGACTACAAGAAATATTAAAAGATGTTCTGTAGGCTGAAGTGGAGTGATACCATTTGGAAGCTTGTATCTTCAAAGGGAATCAAGAGCATTAGAAATGGTAAATATTTTAAAACTATTATTCTTCTTAACTTAAAAATGCATATGATAGTTTAAATCAAAAATTAAAACCTTGTGCTATGGAATTTATAACATATATAGAGGTTCTATATATTTTAAACTATAACATAAAGCAGGAGCAGTAAATGGAACTATGCAGTTGTCAGGCTTCAACATTTTACATAAAGTGGTACAATATTAAATCCAAGTAGACTGTTTCTTTCTTTCTGTTTTTGGTTTATTTTTGTAGAGACAGGGTCTTGCTATGTTGCCCAGGCTACATTCGAACTCCTGAGATCCTCCTGCTTCAGCCTCCCAAGTAGCTAGAACTACAGGCACACACCAACAGACCTGGTTTCCCTTTTTTTTTTTTTTTTTTTTTTTTTTTTGAGACGGAGTTTTGCTCTTGTTGCTCAGGCTGGAGTGCAATGGCGTGATCTCGGCTCACTACAACCTCCAAATCCTGGGTTCAAGCAATTCTCCTGCTTCAGCCTCCCAAGTAGCTAGGACTACAGGCACACACCACCAGACCTGGTTTCTCTCTCTTTTTTTTTTTTTTTTTTTTTTTTTGAGACGGAGTTTTGCTCTTGTTGCTCAGGCTGGAGTGCAGTGGCGCGATCTTGGCTCACGGCAACCTCTGCCTCCTGAGTTCAAGCAATTCTCCTGCCTCAGCCTCCTGAGTAGCTGAGATTACAGGTATGCACCACCATGCCCAGCTAATTTTGTATGTTTAGCAGAGACGGGGTTTCTCCACGTTGATCAGGCTGGTCTCGAACTCCCAACCTCAGGTGATCCACCCACTTTGGCCTCCCAAAGTGCTGGCATTACAGGCACGAACCACTGCGCCCAGCCCAGATCAGGCTTCTAAGTAGACTGTTTCTATCTCTAGAGCTAGACCCGGAGGTCCTTTAAACACTGGAACTATGTCATATAATGCCTGGCACATATCATATAATGCCTGGCACATCACACAGACACCTAATAAACACTGGATTCTACAGAAATCACTCTCCCAAGACTTTGACTACCAGGATTCAATTCATGAAAGCCTATCAGCCCCTGAGAAAGCTGAGAAAATCCAGCTTTCACAAAACCAAACCTGAGATGCAGCACCTAGCCTCAAACCACCTGTAGGTGTACCCACAATGTGAGTTGGAAAGCAGCCAAAGACATTAACTAATTTGCTTCTGCTTACAAAATGAGATATCTCAGTCTCAAAAAAAAAAAGGTCAAAAACGTAACTGTTAAAGTAAAATTAATGAATTTGCACAGTCAATATAACATACATGAATTAGTCAAAAGTATTCAATCATCTTATTAATGAATTTAGTAGAACAAATTTTGGTAATTCATGTTAAGTATATAAGGAAGGGCGGAGAGAGGAAAGATGTTTAAAATTTATCAGAAATGAGAAGTCTAAATAACAGGCATTTCTGTTTTAAGCAATGGAATTACAATTTTAGTCCTATAAAGAACAAAGAACCAGGCTGTCCAGCTGCTACCACCCTGGGAGAGTTCTGCATTAATAGGCCATTGGTGGCCAATCACAGTCAACGAATCCCACCTCCATTCTCTCACTGGTTGGTTCTATACTATCAGGCACAGCTTTGAGCCCAGCCAGCCATGCTGCAAGTGCACAGCCTGGTCACCTGGCCACAGAGTGCGGACAGCTTGAGACAGCATATCCTCAAGTGTGACACACTGAATGTCATTAAATCACACAGTGGGAAAGTTATTCCCTTCTTCATTTTCCAATTAAATCAAGGAAAGTTTCCTTTTGTTCAGGCATGTCTTGAACACCTCCCTAAGACTGGTAATCTTCCTTTTAATACAAAGCAGGTCTCAGGTCAGAATCTTTTGCAGGCACTGTGCCTATATATCTAGAATTTAATGTTATTTTATTTCTGTTTTATATTTTGGTTAAATTTCATTTAGAGCAACTGATGAAAGTTTTCTAAAATGTGTTTAAATAAAAGAAGTTATTTGATATGAAGAAAAATCCAAATGGTATTATCAAAATAAAAATAGAAAAAAGTGGCACACCAATGACTGATGTCTAAAAAATACTGAATTAGCAAAATTCAAGGAAAATATTGCTACTGATACCATTATATTCATATGTAAAGAATAGTACCTTTCATTCCAAGTACTGACAATCATTTATTTCCCCACATATGCAAACATTTTCCCTGGTGTGGATCAACAGTCTGAACTTCCTCAAAATTAGGAAATCCTACTTGAGTCCAAATTAATAAGATTATCAGTAAGATTATTACTATTTACCTGTGAATGCTGTATTTTTTTTTTTAACTAATCCTTCAATGCACCAGGGCTTACTAAAATATACATGGAAGCAAGATTTGGCTCTCCTTTCCTCAAAGTCAATGAAAATAGTCAACATTCGCTTCAATATCAACTGTGAAGGCATTCTAACCAGGTAACGTGATGAATAACCTCTTCCCAAGACGTTTTTATGGTTTTCTTCTTTATTAAATCTTAAAAGACAAACTAAATCAATCAACAATTGATGAACTATATAAAGATAACAGAGCAGGATTCCTCAACCTCAGCACTATTGACATTCCGGGCCAGATTATACTTTGTTCTGTGGGCTGTGTACTATGGAAAGTTTAGCAACATGCCTGGCCTCTACCCACCACATGCCAGAAGCACCCCCTCCCGACGTTGTGACGATCAAAACCATCTCCAGCCATTGTCAGACGTCCCCTGGGGGTGGGGGGAAGTAAGGCAAAACCACCCCAGTTAAGAAACACTGTAAAAGAGAAAGACAGGCCGGGCAGTGTTACCTGCGGGTTATCCGGCCAGTGGAAAAGACCTGGCCCACCATTACTTCTCTCCTCTGCCTCCACCCACAGGCCTTGTGACTATTTCCCAGACGCTCAGTCGCTTCCCCAGCAGAGGGCCTTTTCACTGGCTGATCCCTCTACAAAGAATTCCCTCTCCTCTTAAAAATCTTTGCTCATTCATCATCCTCTCAGTGCGGTCTTCCCTGACCACCTTATTTTAAAATTCCAAGTCCCTCATCTATAGCCCCCTTATCCTGATCTACTTTCCTGTTTTTCCAGAGAACCCCCTGCCTTCGAACACACAAAACATTTACTTCCTGGGTTTACTGCTTGTCAGTTGTGTCCACTCCTCCCACTCCCACCCTTAAGGTAAGAATCTCTGATTTGACTCACTGATATGTCTAGGCCCCTTAAAGGGTTCGATAAAAGTTGCTGAATGAATGAATGGCATGCATGGTAAAGATCCACCAGGCTAGTTTGCTGTGTCCCTTAACAATGGGAGTAGCACATAAAATGATCCTTTCTCTCAAAAAGAACGTTCTACAGGCCAGTGTGATGGCTCATGCCTATAATCCCAGCGCTTTAGAAGGCGAAGGTAGAAGGATGCTTGAGACCAGCCTGGAGGATGTAAGAAGACCTCATCTCAACAAAAAGCAGAAAAAATTAGCAGGGTATGTTGGTGTGCGCTGTAAGTCTCAGCTACAGGGGAGGCTGAGATCCGAGGACCACTTGAGCCTGGAAGGTCAAGGCTGCAGTGATCCATGACTATGCTATTGCACTCCAGCTTGGACTGGGTGAGACCCTGTCTCAAAAAAATAATAATTTTCTAGAATTTACATTTCTAAGGACAGGTGTGGTGGCTCACGCCTGTAATCCCAGCACTTTGGGAGGCCGAGGCAGGTGGATTACTTGAGGTCAGGAGTTTGAGACCAGCCTGGCCAACATGGTGAAACCTTGTCTCTACTAAAAATACAAAAATTAGCCAGGTGTGGTGGTGCACACTTGCAACGCCAGCTACTCGGGAGGCTGAGTCAGGAGAACTGCTTGAACCAAGATCATGCCACTGCACTCCAGCCTGGGCAACAGAAAAAGACTCTCTCAAAAAAAGGAAAAAAAAAAGAATTTACATTTCTAGCCATTGCTAAGTTGGCATGTTGTCTGGCAACTGCTGACAGAAACAACGGGCTAAAGTCTACGAGGCAATATTACAAACAATTACTCTGGGACCCAGCAAGTCCAGACCACACATAAACATCAGGAATCTTAAGCATTCACGTTAGAAATGAAATATGAAGTAGCACATCAATAATTCCTAGTTCAAATCTTTTTCACTGTTTTTTTTTTTACATTTGAAAAACAAAAAAGCTACTAACTCCATTTATGAAAGCATCATATGATGCAGAAGAACAAAGCTTTCTGAACAAAATAGTTTCTAATAACAACTTCAAGTTGTTTTGGCCCAGTGTAAAATATGAAATAAAACAGTGTTGATCATGTTTTGACTTCATTTGTCATCTACACTATAATAAGCTTTTAAGCAACAGCTGCTTTCTATGTTTCTGCCGCTTTGTATATTTCTAGGTTTACTGACAAATCGACACGGGACACTACTGACTCTTTAACAAAAACGATTAATATTTAAAGCTAGCTATGCACAGTAGGAAAAGGGCTTGGAGAAGGGCCAGGGTGATTCACAGGGGTCAGTGGCCTCTCCTACCATCCCGTATGCTCAGCCCCCATCCCCTGGCTCTGCACACACGAGCCAGCTTGAACTGTGTGCCCAACGCCCCTGCAGCTCTGTTACACCCACAGGCAGCAGCTGCGGCTGCCCCTGGTCCTCCAGGGAGATGTAGAGTTTTAAAATCCGCTTTAATAGCTAAGACATGGACAGCTCACCTCTACCATCTAAACCACTTCAGAAGTTAGGACATTGGCCGGGCGCGGTGGCTCACGCCTGTAATCCCAGCACTTTGGGAGGCCGAGGCGGGCGGATCACGAGGTCAGGAGATCGAGACCATCCTGGCTAACACGGTGAAACCCCGTCTCTACTAAAAATGCAAAAAATTAGCCGGGCGAGGCGGCGGGCGCCTGTAGTCCCAGCTACTGGGGAGGCTGAGGCAGGAGAATGGGGTGAACCCGGGAGGCGGAGCTTGCAGTGAGCCGAGATCGCGCCATTGCACTCCAGCCTGGGCGACTAAGCGAGACTCTGTCTCAAAAAAAAAAAGAAGTTAGGACATAGACAGCTTACCTCTACCATCCACTTCAATAGCTAAGACACAGGTAGCTCACCTCTACAGATAGCCTTAGCTCTCAGGGAGGTTGAGGTGGAAGGATCACTTCAGCCTGGGAGGTCGAGGCTGCAGTGAGCCGTGATTGTGCCACTGCTCTCCAGCCTGGGAGACAGAGTGAGACCGTGTCTCAAAAATAATAATAACAATTGTCTAGAATTTACATTTCTAGCCACTGCTAAGTTGGCCAGGGTGGTTCTGAGCTCGCACAACCTAAAACAAGATCAGTTCCTCTTCAGGAAGGTCCTGACCACTTTGCAAAGAATAACAGGGTTTATTATCCTTTGCCCTTGATGTTAGGTGACTACATTTAAGAAAAAAAAAAAAAGGAATTCTTCTCTGACTAAAAGGCCCACCAGAGAAAAATATTTCTGGAAACTACAACATTGAGAAAAAAGGATTTACCCTCCTCTATGTTAACTGGTTACTCAAGGGTTATCCAACCCTGTCAGTATCTCTCTCACTTGTTGGGGCATAAAGGAAATCAGATGAGGATGCTGTAGTGAAACACCCCATGGACCCCTGAGTCCTCACCTGTGTGTCAATGCTTTTCACCAGACACCAATCTGTCCTAAAGCAGGCCAAGTACGAATTAATATGTTAAGAATAACGTTAGGTGAATGTTCATTGAAGGTTCAACTACAGCAGATATGATCTAATAAACAGAAAAGAAACTTTATGGGTCATTTTACAGCAAAAAAAAAAAAAAAATGGATTAGAAGATCAATATAGAAACAAAAAGCATGCCGAGAGCAGACTCACCTTGAACATGCCCTCCTCCCTCATGGTTCATAGTAGGCAACAACAGTAAATCTAATTCAACAGAGTAGTGGTCCCTGGAGACCATAAGCCCCCACGGGAAAAAAGATCATCATGTACATCACCACCCACAATGCCACGGTGGCAAGCACCATGGGACATAAACACAGACAAACAGGAGGGACACAGCTCCACTTGGAAGAGAGTAAAGAGAC
This sequence comes from Macaca nemestrina, assembly GCF_043159975.1. Taxonomy (NCBI): domain Eukaryota; kingdom Metazoa; phylum Chordata; class Mammalia; order Primates; family Cercopithecidae; genus Macaca; species Macaca nemestrina. The sequence goes on along the minus strand of NC_092139.1, from coordinate 6,486,616 downwards.
GCCAGACAGCTTCCCTAGAACACAGGTGGTATGTGATTTGCGCCTTGAAGATTGAACAGAAATCTGCCACGTGGGAAGAGAGAGAGAATCTGGGAAAGGGAAAAAGAATATTCCAGAAGAAGGGAAAAGCAGAGCAAGGTACACTGTCTGCCACCTTCAAGTGGTTCAGGGACACTGAGCCATTTCACACAAAGCCACCAAGCCCCGACTGAGTAGCCACACCATAATCAGCTTTAAGTGGAAAAGGGGAAAAAAATAAACACAATAAAACATACCCAAGGAAATCCGTTTATTGGCCTAGACATAAGCAAAGCTGGAGCTGGAGGCAGAATGTTATGGCATGTTTACCCCAGCAAGCATTTTCATTCAGAGTCTGCTCTCCAGCCATTCCCAATATTTATGATTCTCCATTCAATATGTCACCCTATCATTATAACTCTACATGATATATGCCACTCTAAGCCAGACCAATTATCCATACAATCCAATATTCTGTTTCTGACATACCACTAGGGGACTCTGAACAGGGAACATGACAGACATGGTACACTATGTCCACGTTTGACTCGAAATATTAGAAGATTGGTTGATGGTGGCCAAGAAGGAGTTTAAGCTTTATTTGAAAAAGTTGTACTTAGAATGAATGTAGAATGTATTCATGCAGAACTTATATAAATAAAAATTAATTCTTTAGGGGGTCACGTTAGCCACTCTTCGACTAACAACTAAATCTTTGCAAGGCGTTAGGTGATCTGGGGGCAACTAGAATACACCACTCCCATAATGTGTTATTTGAAGTAGTTTTGCTCTTCTCACTAACAGGCTTGTAAGTACTAATGCAGATTTCTGAATTGGGACTATTTCTAATATCAAGACTAGACAAGCTTGATCCATTTAACAAAGAACATTCTTGATTCTTCACTGGCTTTTGGTGGGAAGTGACCCCCACACACTTCAGGTCCTTGTTAACTAAATTCAAACGGCAAATTGTGTAAGCAAACTTTCTCTATATAAATGTCATTCTCTAACAAGACCCACACTGATTTACTAGCTCTCATATGAGCAGATCCATCCAATGCATAATGTTTTATATTGCAAATCTTTGAGGGCTACTGATGGTTATTACTAGCACTATGCAATGGGCTGGCTGGAAAGACCAGCCTAAATCATGAGCAGCCATCCTTTCTATGCCATGCCGACATGGAAATTCCTCCTTGATCTGTGGCTTTAATCACGGCTTCCAAAACCCGTCATTATTTATGACTCTTTTATTTACTTTTATTTTGAGATGGAGTTTTGCTCTTGTTGCCCAGGCTGGAGTGCAATGGCGTGATCTCAGCACGCTGCAACCTCCACCTCCCAGGTTCAAGCGATTCTCCTGCCTCAGCCTCCTGAGTAGCTGGGATTACAGGCGTGTGCCAGCATGCCCGGCTAATTTTTCTCTTTTTTTTTTTTTTTTTTTGTAATTTTAGTAGAGACAGGGTTTAACCATGTTGGCCAGGCTGGTCACGAACTCCTGGCCTCAGGTGATCCACCTGCCTCAGCCTCCCAAAGTGCTGAGATAACAGGCGTGAGCCACCATACCCAGGCAACTCTGACTTATAAGTTGATGATCAATGGGAAACATTTACTCAGGTTACCTGATAGGAAAGAACTCTGCAGCTCAAAGCAGTTTGTATGCTCCATTTTAAAGTTACCCATCTCCATTCTCCTGCCAATTTGCCCATTTGAGGGATGGAGTTGGAGAAGATGAGGGTGGTAAAGTCTACATGGCATTAATGAACGAATGGAACAATATTACTTACAAATGCAATGAGTTCTCTAGTCAGACTTGAGGTAGATGCAAAAGAAAAAAATGGTTACAGAAGACAGTCAAAATCTTTGGGATGAGTGTTGGGGTATAGGGTCCTCTATTTTCATACTGTTCGAAACAGTTAAAACCATCAAGCAATGCACTCAGACCAAGCAAGATAACTTTACCAGCATCTCCGAAACCACCTCTTGCTATCTTCCACATACCACCTCCCGCAACGGGTAGCAACTCTCCTGCCTTCTAACAGCCGAGATTCCCTTTGCATGGTTTTATAGTTCATACAAATAGAACCATGTAGTGTGGACCCTTTTGTGTCTGGCTTTTCAGATGTTTGTGAAATTACCCGTATTACTGATTGAGTTATAGATCATCCATTCTTACAGCTGCATGGTTTTCCATTGTGTGAACATGCCAGAATTTATAATCCTTTGTAGTCATGATGAATAAATTTGAGTAGATTGCAGTTTCCGACTCTTAAGAATCATGTGACTGGCCAGGCATGGTGGCTCACGCCTGTAATCCCAGCACTTTGGGAGGCTGAGGCAGGCAGATCATGAGGTCAAGAGATCTCGAGACCATCCTGGCCAACATGGTGAAACCCCAACTGCACTAAAAATACAAAAATTAGCTGGGCCTGGTGGTGCATGCCTATAGTCCCAGCTACTCGGGGGGCTGAGGCAGGAGAATCGCTTAAACCCGGGAGGCGGAGGTTGCAGTGAGCCAAGATTGCGCCACTGCACTGCAGCCTGGCAATACAGCGAGACTCCATCTCAAAAAAAAAAAAAGAATCATGCGACTATGAACATGTTTTTTGAGAATATATGTCTATGTTTTGTTGGGCATATAACCAAAGAATTGGTGGGTTATTCAAACTCTTAAGGTTCTCAGAGTACACATAAATCATGCAAATGTGTGCTGGAATCTTCCATCCCTGATGAAAAGCCCCTTGAACCCCTCCAGCTGCTGCTTCTTGAAAGGCTGTGCTTTCTCCTGCTGGGCTGTGAGCCCCAAATGCAGTGACCATTCCTCAAAGTGCCCTGTGCCTAGCCACAGCGTGCTGTATTCCTCGCCTTGGCTACCAGGCACTGGACACTTTGACCACTGAGCTACTGGACTCCAGACCACACCGCCTCAACTTCCAAAACTTTCCCAATTAACTCCAATCTGGCTTCCACTTCTTGGCTGTGCTGAACTACTTCTCACTGAGGTGAATGAAGACCCCCTAACTGCCAAACTCTGTGGCCTGTCTTCAATCCTCATCTTACCTGACCCTTCTGGGGCAAGTGACATAAATAAATGATTATCCAATCAAAACCCTGGCTCCAAGGCTCTCCTGGTTTCCTACCTCCATGGCTAATTTCTAGAAGCCTCTGCTGCCCAGGGAGTACCCCTTCACCTTCTTCTCCAACATTCCCTCTCATCCTGCTCCCATGGCTCCAGCTACCACTCACCACGAATGACGTTCACGTCTCCTCTCCAGTCCTAACTGTGCTCCAGAACCCTACAAGGCGGCTTTCTGGTGTCCTCGACAATGACACCAGGATTTGTGGCATTGCTTCTCATGTGCTGTCCAGTTCCGTTCACTATGTTAGACCAGAGGCACCAAAGAAGCATAAGACCCATTCTAATGGTCAATGCTATCAATAAATTAGCAAATGTTGCCACAGGAAAATACAGGGCTCAGCAAACACAAAGAAGGGGCGCCCAGCCCAGTCTGGGTGGAAGGGAATGGAGGTGTCAGAAAAGTTCTCCATGAGACCCTGTCTCTGAGTTGACCCTTCCTTCACCACCAGAACTATCTGTCAACCCTATTCCCCACTCCCAGGCTCATCTCCTTGATTGAGACCCCACTCCCCCCGCCTGAACTGCAGGAATACACTGGGCATCCCACCCCAGCTTTTCCTCCACCAGTCTTTCCTTTCTTCAAAGCACAGAGCAGCTCTAGTCACTCCCTGGTTCAGATTCTCCAGTGGCTCCCATGACTCCATGGATAAAACGTCAACACTTTACCTTACAATGGACTTAAGGGCCGTGTATGGCCTGGCCCCCATCTCCTCCACTCACCTCCTGTGTCTGTTATTCACTGTTCCAGACACACAAGCCCAGACACACAGGCCTTCCTGCGAGTCCTTGACAAGGAAGAGGTGTACGCAGGAGGCTTTCTCTGGTTCTTCATGCGAGTATCTCCAGCTTGTTACTCAAATCTCCACTCAGAAGCACCTCTCAGGGCTCTGGAGATACCCTCTCTGGCCACTGGACGTTAGCAGCACCAGTATGCATGCAACCACACTGTGCTGGCACCTTCCATCACACTCGCCTGCTATACGTACTTCTGCTTACCTCTTTAGTGTCTTGTTTCTGCTGCTGGACTGAAAGCTTCATATGAGCAAAAACTGGGTTCCTTTTATTCTCTTCTGTGTCCACAATGCCTAACATCATGAATAAATACTAGTTGAATGAATGAATATACCAGTGAATGATGAGTCCTCCAAAGGACAGTGGTTAAGATAAATTCTGCAGCCAGACTTCCTGGTTTAAATTCCACCTCTGTCACTTACCAGCTTTGTTACTTTGCGCAAGTTGCTTAGCCTTTCTGTGCCCGCTGTGAGCCTTGCAATAATAAAACGGGATGAAAAACACCCGGCCCGTGGGCTTTTGTACTTCAGTCACAACAATAACGTGTCACAGCAGAGCTTGACATACTCTTAGTCCTAAGTAAAGGGCAGTGTTTGTACCACTGCCTGGGTTGCATTCCTAAGACAGAAACTCCACAATGCTTAGGGACGCCCTACTGCCTCCCAGGTTAAGCCTAAACCCTGGGCTGGTAAAGCAGATTCTTCACTGACAGCCCCCAGTGCTATCTCCCAGTCTCTCCCACTCCCTCCCTCACACACAGCCCTTGTTCCCAAGTCTCCACCCTTCTCTCTCACCGAGTCCCGAGCAGACCAGGATCATGCAACCCTCTGCCTTTGTACCCACCACCCAAATGCCCATCGCCTTCCTCCGCCTGCCCAAACTCAAACGCCACCTCCCCTTAGAAGCCTTCCCCTCCTACCCTCGTCCTGTCTTCTTTTTTCCCTCTCTTTTGTTTTTTTTCTTTTGAGACGGAGTCTCGCTCTGTTGCCCAGGCTGGAGTGCAGTGGCACAATCTTGGCTCACTGTGGCCTCCATCTCCCAGGTTCAAGCAATCTTCCCACCTCAGACTCCCTAGGAGCTGGGATTACAGGTGCACGCCACCACACTCGGCTAATTTTTGTATTCTTAGTGGAGACAGGGTTTCACCACGTTGGCCAGGCTAGTCTCAAACTCTTGACCCTTAGTGATCTGCCCACATTGGCTTCCCAAAGTGTTGGGATTACAGGCTTGAGCCACCACACCCAGCCCAGCCCTGTCTTCTTACTGGCCCAGATCTGTGTTCCCTCTTCTGCCTGGACCCTTGAGACACCGCAGGCACCTCCCTGCCAGGCTGTGGGTGTGTCAGGAGTTGAGCCCCAGGCTTCCCCACAACTGTATCCCCAACACTTTTGGGAAGGCTGATACCTTGGAAGACGTGGAGAAACATGTTATGTGCATGAATGACTTTCCAAGCATGGAAACTAATATCTGTCCTCACCTCTTATATTTTTCCCATCAGGGTTAAACTAATTGGTATTTTGAAGGTCAAAGCTACTTTCCCTTTTGTTAACTAGGTTTTGTTGCAAAATTTGTTTACAAGAGCTTATTTTGTGATGAAGAAAGCCATTTAAAACTCTTCTTTTTAAACAGAGGCAATTTGTGGGAATTGCTGATGTTCATCTGTTTGCCTCACAGGAAACAGAAAATACAGAGCAACAAAAGTAAAACGCATTACGACGACGGGAAGGGAAGCAAGGTGGATCCGCACCCACCACTCTGACTCTTTTGTTCCTTGCCATTCTCATACACAAATGGGAAAAATGAGACATGAAGTTTGAGCAACTTGTCAAGGGTTATTCAACAGAGGCTTTTCAACAAAGCTCAGCTCTTCCAACTAAACCTAGTGGGAAAGATACTGATCTGGCTGGCTCAGCTGACCAACAGACCTAGGGGCTTTAATGGAAAAAAATCAACTCTGAGCTAGAGGAGTCAGCAAACCACCTTCCCTAGGCCAAATTCAGCCCACCACTTGTATTTGTAAATAAAGTTTTATTAGGACACACCCATGCCTACTCATTTACGTGCTATTTATGGCTGCTTTCAGGCTACAACAGCAGAGCAGGGACCTCCCAGCCAGCAAGCCCTAAAATATCTAATCCTTTCCAGAAAAAATTGCCAATCTGATTTAGAGAATAATTTGATCTCTGGGTTTTCTTCTATTTTCCAAGTATTAGATATCGCCGTTCAAATTATTTCAGTTGACAGGGAGATTTTTATTTTACAAAACTGAACATCTTTGACTCAAGCATATATCATAGTTCAGACAAAAAGTTCAATGGTTTGGTTTAGGACTCAGATTAATATAGTTTCTCTGCTTTGGGGGCTTGGTTCTTGTCCTTGAGAAGGTTTTTACAAACATAGAACAAAGTGGGCAGGTAACACAGAATGCCTTTTGCTCTGGAAAATGTCTTTTACTCAAGGTTGAACATACACTGCTCCTCCTAGCATTAAGATTCCATGATTCTCTCTATATTCCATTGGCTTAGCTAATCCTGTTTTCACCAAAGGTCCAGCTATCATTTGTTGGCACCTGGCTTTTCCCATAAATAGAAGTATATCCTCTTCCAAGTTCTTTAATAGATACCTCTTCAAAGCTAAACATTTGAAAAGAAATACACTGACCACCAAACGCTAACGTATTTTATGAGTCAGTCTTTTGAAGCTAAATGTATCTTACAAGAACTCTGCAGTGACTTCAGAATTGGAATCCAACCTTCCAACTCTTCCCACAGATGTTTGATCATATGTGATACTTTCATCTCCCTTCTTTAAACCTTTTACTATGGAAATTTTCAAACATATAAAAAAATAGAGAGACTAGGCCCCAGCAACCAACTTCAACAAGTATCAACATTCTGCCATTTATTTTTCCATCTATCCCTCTCCTGACTTTGTATTTACTGTTTGTTGCAGTATTTGATAGCAGACTTCACACATCAAATGATTTCACCCACGAATGCTTGTTTCTGTTAGATGAGGCCCTTTTCCTTTGAACAAAACCATGACACTATTATCATATCCAACAAAACAATTCTTAATATTATCTAATACCCAGTCCAAACTCAATTTTCCCTGTCTCAGTTATGTATTTTTATAGTTGGTTTGTTCAACTAAAGATCCAAATATGACCATATATTGTATTTTGTTGATAGGTCTCTTAGGTGTCTCCTTATATTTGCAATAGGCTCCCCTCATTTTTTATTCACCCATCACTGACACACCATTTAAATTCTAATTGGCCAAGCAAACCTTACCAACAATAACACCTCTTCAGCCTCCATATGCTATAAGCAAAACCAGACATTCATAGGCTTGTAGATGCTTAGGCACAGACATACAGCTCCACCTTCCACGTGCAATTCAACATGAAAACCAATACACCAGGCCATCCCACATACTTTCTGCCTTCAAGAGAAGAAATTTAGATTGCTTCAGCAAGCCAATTCTCTGAAATCAAATCTCTTCTGTGCTGCAATGGCCTGAAGACTCTGAATGATTTAAAAAACAAGACATCCATTCATTATGGCTCCCTTCTGAAATTAGCCAAACATAATAAAGAATCACAAAGTAAATCAGACAAAAGCCTCGTAATTCATTATCGTTAACATTAACAACATTAACTGAGCACCTAGATCACCCAAGACATCGGATTATAGAAAGGATGACCTGTGTCCCTACCCCAAGGGACCTACAGTCTAAACAGAGAGGCGTCATTTAGACACAAATGCCCAAGGAGGACCACAGTCACAGTACCACCCAAACTGACATCCATTTCCTATCCCCTAGGTTAAGAATATTTATGAGGTTGATCCATGCGGTGGAATAAAAAGAAAAGAGCAGAAGGAACTGCATTTGACTGAATTCCACCACTGATGAGCTGTGCCACAATGGATAAGTTACTCAACCTGATCCTCAGTTTTCTCATCTGTAAGAGGAATAATCCCACCTACCTCACAGAGTAGCAGCTGGTAACACTGAATCATAAGCTCTTACGTAAAAATCCAGCAAAGATGATGATGATGATAAAAATCACTGAATACAAAGCACTAGACTAGAATGTTTTCTGTCTATCCATCTAACCCTCACACCAGTCCTATGAGACAGCTCCCATTCTCATGCCATTTTCCAAAGAACTGAACAGATTGGGTGAGTGTTTCACCCAACGTAACACGGCTACAGGTGTCAGAGCGCCAGGAGGTAGAGGATAAAACTGCAGGGTTCTTTCTGCCAATAATGGTATGATAATACCTCCCAATACTACCATGGGGAGGTGTAGGGGTAGAAGCAGGGTGGCACGAATGAGCGTGCCCTCGCGTACAGATCAATTATGTTATAAACTCCCAAGGTACAGCATTCCACAGCTCCTACCCTTGCCCAAACAGGAAGCCCCCAGGAGGCTCCTAGAGTTGTCCTACCCAAGGTGTGATTATGTTCAGAGACGTAACGGTGGTTTCCTTCCTTATTGGGGCAAGTCTTCAGCTGTCTGCTAAAGAGTTATTAAGCCTTTTTAATCACAAGTCTCAAACACTAACATTTGTTCAAAGATTTGTCCAAAGATCATAATTTTTTCCTATATAATCCCTTACTTCCTTTTTTGTACATACATAGGCAAAAAAGGACTGAAGGCAGGCAGTTATCAGAAAAGAGGTGCAACTACCCTGTGGCCACTATACTGTAAGAAGGCTTACCTAGCCTAGGTTCAAGTGGAAAGGGCACCTGACGGAGAACTGAGGTCCTGGCCAATAGTCCTGGCAGATCTCCTAGCCAACAACCAGGACCTATGCCACCCATGTAAGTGACATCATTCGGACTTCCTCAGATGAAACCACATTAAGCAGAATCACCACCCAGTCTACCCACAGATTTGTGGGAAATCGAATGCTGTTGGTTTAAGCCATTGAGTTTTGGGGTGGTTAGATAACTGAAACAGCTAGAAAATAGCTTTCCAGTCAGACCAAATACCAAATCTATGAATGAGAAGCACCACATAGCAGCCAAACATTGTTTATCAATGGAAATGATACAACTCCTTCAATCTGAGCATGCCTACCAGTTGAAACATGCAGCTCGGTAAACCTGGATCTATACTGTACCGGGCTCAACAGTGTTAAATAACCACTAATAATGACCACATTAATCACAGTAACAGCAGCCAATATTTACCAAGTATTTATTACATAGTAGGCATTGTGCTAAATCCTTTAATCATTTAATTCCTTACAAAAGCCTTTTGAGGTGGGCTGCTATAATGCCCATTTTACTGATGAGGACGCTGAGGCGTAGAGTGGAACACTGACTTGCCTAGGATCACACTGCTAGTAAACAGTGATACGGGATTTCACTCTTGGCCATTGGATTCCACAGACACCGAGCTCTTAACCGTCAGCTTTTGACCTTTCAAAAGTGTGATGCTACTTTAACAAAACCGCCCCTTGTTTTGTTTTGGTTTTTTGGGACGGAGTCTTGCTCTGTTGCCCAGGCTGGAGTGCAGTGGCGCTCACTGCAACCTCTGCTTCCCAGGTTCAAGCGATTCTCCTGCCTCAGTCTCCCAAGCAGCTGGAATTAGAGACGTGTGCCACCATGCCCGGCTAATTTTTGTATTGTTAGTAGAGACAGGGTTTTATCATGTTGACCAGGCTGGTCTCAAACTCCTGACCTTAAGTGATCTGCCCGTCTCTGCCTCCCAAAGTGCTGGCATTACAGGCCTGAGCCACTGCACCCAGCCGAGACTGCGCCCTCTGAGTTAATGTGTGTCAAGAGTTCAACACTGGGCCGGGCGCGGTGGCTCACGTCTGTAATCCCAGCACTTTGGGAGGCCGAGGTGGGCAGATCACGAGGTCAGGAGATCGAGATCATTCTGGCTAACATGGTGAAACCCCGTCTCTACTAAAAATACAAAATATTAGCCAGGCATGGTGGCGGGCGCCTGTAGTCCCAGCTACTTGGGAGGCTGAGGCAGAAGAATGGCGTTAACCCAGGAGGTGGAGCTTGCAGTGAGCCGACATCCTGCCACTGTGCTCCAGCCTGGGCTACAGAGCAAGACTACGCCTCAAAACAAAAGAAAGAGTTTAACACTGTCTGGTCCATGGTAAGTTTTCAGTACATACCAACTTTTACTATTAGGAAACCTACAGGTATGGAAGGAAAGATGAGAGGAAGTACTGTATATGACTGGCGTACAGTACACCCCCAATTAATGTTAGTTATTTGGATGATTTATATAGGGCTTCTTCACCAGCAGCACTCGGGTGCTTGGTATCTTTCTGTTTCCCACATTCTGTGAGCTCCCTGCGTGTAGAGCTGTTTCCAACACATCCTTGCAAGTCCGGAGCCCAGAGCAAGTAGCTGCTCAATAAATGTTTCTTGACGGGAGAGGAAATGCTTCCTTCCTTCACCACAAATGCGAACTTGGATTTCCAAGATGACACCTCCCCCAGCTACCAGCCCTTAACATGATTTCAAAGAAGAGGGCAAGAAGGGACAAGGGACCCACCCAAGAAATGCGGGGGCCAATGGACTCCATGGGATAAGAGATGGAGCTGGGCTTGTGGCCAGGACACTTGAGAAGTCCGTGAATTCCGTAGCTGGCCACACCGAGAGCGGGACCTCCCCAACCCCCCAGCACTCCTAAAAGTCCCTAGGAAAAGGGCGAGGCCCTGAGAGGGAAGTCACCCAACTCCCAGGTGGCGGGCCCCCCGCCCTGAGTCGACTAGGACTTGGAACTACCCCCTCCGCCCATCCCGGGGCAGCTGCAGGCGTAGGAAGAAAAGAAGTGACAGGAAGTCAAAAGTTTCCCCAACAACAAAAATCCTTCCCTCGAGGGAAGGGCTCCCACCCTCAGCCCGCCCCGCACAGTGGGGAGGGACCGCCCCCAGTGGATCTAGGCAGTTGGGGGTCCCGCTGTTCTGGTCCTGACGAGGAGGGCCTGGCTTGAGAGTTCCCTGCCCCGCGCTTCGTGCACCCTGAATTCTTTGAGAGCGTCCCAGGGAGGGATAGGGGTGCCCCAACTCTTACTTACAGTCGTCTAAGTCATCCTGCAAGTCCACAAAGTACAGGGGGATCTCTGAAAACCAAGAAACACACAAGGAGTTACCAGGGGGCTGCGGCGAGAGAGGACGGGGTCGGGCAGGGGCCCCTCGGCCTCGCGGGGTGGTCACGGGGCGAGAGGGAGGGAAGCACCCCTGGCGTCCCCCGAACCCAACCCCACTCACCCGCCATCTTGGGATGGGCCTGGAGGCGGGACGGACAGGGGTGGGGGAGCCTGTAGACAGGGGCGGGGCCGTAGGTTTCAGGCCCCGCCCCCGGCCCGCGCCGGCCGGTCGGCCCCGCCCTCTCAGCCCCGCCCTCTCAGTGAAGGTGGCTGCCGAGGTGGGCGGGGAGGTCAGGTGACCCGGCCGGCGTCCCAAGATGGCGGCGGCGGCGGCGCCCGGAAGGCCGCGGCGGCGTCCAGGCTGCTAAGGCGGGCCCCACGCGGCTGGCAGCGGACAGGCAGAACCTAGGGCCGGAGGACGGGCGGCAGCCGCCTCTGCGCGGACCGGGGCTGGGCTGTCTGGCGGCAGCGGCGCCAGGGGATGCTCCTGCTGGGCCCGGCCTCTCCTTTCTCAACTTAGGGCGGCGGCGGGCCCGCGCCCGTGGCTCCCGGGCCATGGCGCTGAGGGAGCTCAAAGTGTGTCTGCTCGGGGTGAGTGGCGGTGGGTCTGGCCGGGAGGGCCACGGGAGGCTGGGCTGGCGGGGACCCCGGATCCCCCATGTCCCCTCATTCTTTCCCCCATCCCCCGTCCAAGACGCTGTCTCCAGCCCCGTGGACCCTCCCTCCAGGTCAGGAGCTGTCCCGCCCACCTCTTGCACCCTCCAGAAGGTCCTGGAGGCCGGAGGGACCCTTCCCCTTCCCCTTCCCCTCCCTGGAGCCTGTGGACTCTTCCCGCCCCTTAAAGAGCAAACAGCCCCGCCTTGCCTCTCCATTGCATCTGGGTTAGGAGAGGCTTTTAAATAGTTTTCTCCCAACTTACCAAGGTATTAGTTGGGAGGGAGTTGGCCGAGTCTTCTCAAGCAAAACCCATAACAGGTCTTTAGGTTTTACAAGCAGCATTAGCCTACTTTGTCTCTTGAGGGTGTTTTTGAACTTGTGGGATACCCCTGCCACTTCTCCAAAGAGTTACTTTGCCAAGTAACTCTTCCCGTGGAGAAAGGGGGTGTTCAAATCAGGAAGCCCCAAAGACTAGTTTGAAGCTTCAGCTTCCTGTCTTGTCAGGAAGGACAAGGTTGGCCATTTCAAAGCCTTCTTTCTGAAATTGATGCTGTCATTCCAGTTTCTGCCTTAAAAGATAGACAGGAACTCCATTAACTAATCTTTATTCCCCCAAAATAGGGTGGGGCTAGGATTCTTCAGGGATTACTCAGAGGTAACCCAGGAGTTCAAAGTTTACTAACATATGTTAGAAAGCAAGTGGACTTGTTACTTTTTACACGAAGCAGAAACTTTGGGTCTTTCAAAAGGTCCTAATCTGTCTTAAAAACTGCAAAAACCTCACTCTTTTAGCACATTTGGAATTTCCTAATTACTCCACTGAATTTTTATGACAATCGCTTTTGTGTTCCTCAGTTTATAAAATTTACACATCTAGGGTGATTTTTCTAAAATCCTGAACTTACGCCACAAAGTAGTTTTTGGTGTCTGCCAAAAGGTAAACTTTTCTCAGTCACACGTCTCATTCTCTTTCAGGATACAGGTGTAGGTAAATCGAGTATTGTGTGGCGGTTTGTGGAAGACAGTTTTGATCCAAACATCAACCCAACAATAGGGTAAGAGATTTTTATTTGATACACATCTAAAGGTGCATTGAAAATCCTTCCAAATACGTAGTGTGTTACAGGTGTAGGCCCTGCACTTTATATTCATTGAATTCTGAGTCGCTGGTTCACATCATCTCTGGAAGACTTGAAGGAGTACAGTGAGGATCTGTGTATTTTAGGAAAATTATCTTCAGACTTGTTGGGAGTGAAAACTTAAAAATGCAAATATGAATTGGAGTTCTGCTAATTATTAGAATAGACACAGAAACTTCAATCTATAAATATCAACAACAATTACACCTTGAAATAAGGCAGATGAAAATAGATCCTGGTGCTATTCTTTCAGGGATATCAAGTAAAACACATTTAGATGCTTTTTGTCCTTCCTGAAAGTAGTAGGCTGAGATCTGAACGCTTACACATGCCTGTACTGGTAGTAATAAGAAATTAATAAATTCGTATTGAAATGGAAGGTTTTTTCAGTTCTCTGGTTCTAGGGACAAGTAAAGTTGATTGTTCATATGTTTTTGACTCTATAAGAAAACTTTTCATTTTGCAATACTAATCCTTTGACTACATAAGAAGTTGTGTTTTATAGGCTTTAATACTATGTTAGCTTTATAAAACTAAATAGGTGCTATGCTGTAGTTTTATCATCAAACCCTCAAATGCCTTCCAGCATTTAAAGAAAAAATCAATGTTATCCATCGCTAGGATAATATTGGCCTTTGTGCTCTATGCAGATCATTCTTTGACTAATAGAGATATATTTTACAGCCCAGGAGAGAAACTGCCATAAGATTGTACCCTGAGAAATTATGAGCTCCTGTTATCAGAGGTTATTTATTATTTATTTATTTATTTTATTATTTATTTATTTATTTTTTGAGACAGAGTTTCACTCTTTTTGCCCAGGCTGCGGTGCAGTGGCGCAATCTCGGCTCACTGCAACCTCCGCCTCCCGGGTTCAAGCAATTCTCCTGCCTCAGCCTGAGTAGCTGGAATTATGGGTGTCCACCACTGTGCCCAGCTAATTTTGTATTTCTAGTAGAGACAAGGTCTCACCATGTTGGCCATGCTGGTCTCAAACTCCTGACCTCAGGTGATCCGCCAACCTCAACCTCCCAAAGTTCTGGGGTTACAGGCATGAGCTGCCACGCCTGGCCTATGTGTTCAATATTTTTTTATCTACTTTTTTTTTTTCACCCAGGCTGGAGTGCAGTGGCACAGTCATGGCTCATGGCAGCCTCAACCTCCTGGGCTCAAGCCATCCTCCAACCTCAGGTAGCTGAGATCACAGATGCACACTACCACACCTGGCTAATTTTTTGTACTTTTAGTAGAAAAGGAGTTGCACCATGTTACCCAGGCTGGTCTTGAACTCCTGGGCTCAAGTGATCCACCAACCTCAGTCTCCCAAAATGCTGGAATTACAAGTATGAGCCACTGCACCCAGCCTATCTGCTTTTTTTTTTTTTTTTTTTTTTGAGACGGAGTCACCCAGGCTGGAGTGCAGTGGCGGATCTTGGCTCACTGCAAGCTCCGCCTCCCAGGTTCACGCCATTGTCCTGCCTCAGCCTCCCAAGTAACGGGGACTACAGGTGCCCACCACTACGCCCAGCTAATTTTTTTGTATTTTTAGTAGAGACAGGGTTTCATGTGTTAGCCGGGATGGTCTTGATCTCCTGACCTCGTGATCCGCCCGCTTCTGCCTCCCAAAGTGCTGGTGTTACAGGCGTGAGCCACCGCGCCCTGCTACCTCTCTGCTTTTTTAAACCCTGTGGGGTTTACACATTTGAAGGCATGGGGATGAAATTCACCAATAAGTTTCTGCAATTAAAATGCTTTTCCATATCCTTTAAGAAAGAGCTGGGTATGACACATGTAAAACGTGACCCCATCCATCTCAGGGCTTTCCTGTCCCTACCTGCATGGGAGAGTGAAGTGTTGCGAAGTGACAGCAAGTACTGCAGGTGATTCAGTGAGTGACACACTTCACACTGAGTCAGAGCTGAAAACTCAAAACCCACAAGACACCCAGACACCACCTTGGCTAGAAGTGCTCTCTCAAATAAGAAGAGAGAAAAGTGAAGGGTGTAGCTTCATGCCTCTTGGTGAAGCCTGTGGCCCCTTCCTAAGTGTCCACTGTTCCCTTGTTTTGCCAGTGGCTCCCAGTCTGCCAGATGCCTGTGGCTGCTGAGCTGCCTCTAGTCCACTCTCCACACCAGGAGATTTGGCTCACATTTTTACAGGGAAAACAACATGCAAGGCTTTCTCCTCATTTTCTTTTTTCTGCCTTTCTTTATTTCTTTTTTCTCAGCTTTAGAAGGTGGCTTCCTCCTTTGTGACCAACCCCAAACATACCCCTGAGCTCTGGATCCCCACCTCTTCATAAGTTACCCTGTTTCTTCCTCAGCCCTATCGTCTTGTCATAGCCTGCACACAGGTTCCGAGTCCACCCCACTCCACCACAAGAGCACCCCTCAGACGGTGGAACTCCCGAAAGAAGTTACCACTTCCTCAGCTGCTGCTCACTCCTCAGCCCTCCGTCATCTCAGCGCCACCCACCATGCCACTAAAACCGTCTTCCCCTGGTGCCAGTTTCCATCTAATAGCCAAAGTCAAATGGCCTTTGCTTGGTAGTTTTCTTTATTCATAGAGTGCCTGCTGTATGCCAGGTGCTAGACTGGGTGCTGGTGCCTAGACCTGGGGTGGGCAAACTGGGGTCTTTTCGCCCGCCTCCTGTTTTTGTAAATAGTTACTGAAACAGTCACACCCAATTATTTAATTATTGTCTTGCTGCTTTTGGGCTACAATGACCAACTTGATTAATTGCAACTAAGACTTGATGGCCCACAAACCCAAAAATATTTGCTGTCTGGTACTTTTCAGAGCAAGTTTGCTGACCCCTGATTTAGACAAAATGGACTTCTGTCCTCGAAGACCTTACCTACAAGGAGGAGCTACATTATGACTAGTGTACAGGAAATGATTTATTCTTTTTCTTTTTTTTCTTTGAGACTGAGTCTCTCTCTATCGCCCAGGCTAGATTGTAGTGACACGATTTCGGCTCACTGCAACCTCTGCCTCCCATGTTCAAGCAATTCTCCTGCCTCAGCCTCCCATGTAGTTGGGATTATAGGTGCGCATTTGGGAATCCGCCCGCCACAATGCCGAGCTAATTTTTGTATTTTTAGTAGAGACAGGGTTTTACCATGTTGACCAGACTGGTCTCAAACACCTGACCTCAGGTAATCTGCCTGCCTTAGCCTCCCAAAATGCTGGGATTACAGGTGTGAGCCACTGCGCCCGGCCAGAAATGATTTATTCAGCCTTTTTCTGTGTTACAAAGGAGAAACGTGCAGTACTATGAAAATGTGACGGGGACCTGACCTGGGCCTGTGGGGATAACTGTTTCCTACAGTGATGAGTGGAGGTGTGAAGCACCTAGCAGCACTGGCATGTAAATACTGAAAGATGAATGGATTAGACTTTCAATTCTAAGTTTAAGAATAAAAGTTGGCTGGGTGCAGTGGCTCACACCTGTAATCCCAGCACTTTGGGAGGCCAAGACAGGTGGATCACATGAGGTCAGGAGGTCAGGAGTTCGAGACCAGCCTGGCCAACATAGTGAAACCCCGTCTCTGCTGAAAATGCAAAAATTAGCCAGACGTGATGGTGCATGCCTGTGATCCCAGCTACTTGGGAGGCTGAGACAGGAGAATTACATGAACCCAGGAGACGGAGTTTGCAGTGAGCCAAGATCGCGCCACTGCACTCCAGCCTGGGTGACAGAGCAAGACTCCATCTCAAAAAAAAAAAAAGAAAAGGGAAAAAAAAGTTTTTGAAGAGTGGAAGTGAACTAGGTGGTGGTGGTGAGGGATGGTGGGTAGAAAAGAGCTGGAATGGGCATGAGGAACAGCAGGGACCGTGAGGCAGGAGGGCAAGGGAGGTTGGAAGAGGGGTCAAGAGGCTGGGGTGGCTGGAGGACCCACAGCAAGAACCAGGAGAGACAGCAGGGAGGTTGGTGAGCCAGCAGGGACCAGTCCACAGGGCCCTGGAGACCAGGGGAGGAGCCGACATCACTTACTGCAGGACACATCCCCACTTCTCAGATTGAAGCTCCTCTGTCTTTTCTAGTTCCCTTCCTGCTTCGTAATCGTGCTTCCTCACTGCAGTCTCCTGGTCTCTCGTACTGATTTGATAAATGCTGGTCTTCCCCAAGCTGTGTCCTGACTTCCCATGTTTCTCACCTCCCTCTGTCACCTCACCTTCACCTGTGTCATGTGACCTCCAACCCATGCCTCCAACTCATGATTTGGACCTAGTTTCCTACAGAACTCGGTCTTTGTTCCTCCTTCAGTCCTGCATACCTCACGTGGTATCTGTGTTCTTCCCTAAGAGCTCACCTGTGTCGTATCATGTAGGAGAGCATGGGCCTTGAAGAACCATGCTCCCTAGACTTAGGGCCTTGACTGTGTGCTAGCAGGGAGAATATCCGCACAAGTGACAGAGCCACTCTTTCGGAGGTAGGGGGGTCATAGTCCTGCCTACCTTATGGGGGTTTTAGGAGAATTCCGTGACTCCATACACGGAGTGGGCTTAGGAAGTGTGCAGTAAATGGTGGTGGTGTGTAGGGGTACTGTCAACATATCTCTCTTCACCCCACCCCCAGCCCAATCCCCAAACCCCATTCGTATCCATTTAAGAAAGGGCCCTCTGGGACCCCCTCCTGAAGGAGAGCTTGGGCCCTCCTTCCCATCCTCACATCTAAGCCCTCATCCTATCTTGCCAGGGCTATTCAGCTGATTTCAGAACCAGTTGCTCTGTGGCCTAGCTCTGCCACTTGGAGTCAGTTCTCCTCATTGTTGCTGTGTGAGCTTCATTGAAGACAAGGTTGATCCCCTCAGTCAAAACCATGGCAGAGGAACCCTTTCCTAGCCTGGGCCGAGCCTCATCTCTCCTGTGCTTTGTCCATGTTTTTGTTGCTCACTTCCTCCCCAGCGCACACCAAGCAGCACCCGTCCCACGCCTGTGTTGTTGGCACATGCTGTTCTCTCTCAGGGCCCTTTCTTTTCCTTGTCTCCTTGGCAAATTCCTGATTGTCTGTGCAAACTCAGGTACATGTTAGTGGCCCTAAAAGTTGCAGACTCCAGGGTCAGCAAAGGCCAGGCAAGAATGTAAACAGGGGATGGACCAGGTAGAAAGGCTGGAAGGAGGCTCTCAGGCATGAACTGTCCAGACTCCCTGCCCTCCCTGCACCACATCCCCTCGTTCATCTTCTTACCTCCAGGGACACTTTGCTTTGGTCTCCTTCAGCCTTGTATGTCTAGATCCCACGGTTCTGAGGTAGACTCCTGCCCATTTGCATTTTGTCTCTTCTTGCTTGATGTCATGTAACTCAGGTTGTAACCGTAGCAGAGATTTTCAAAGCTGAGGCTTTTTTTCAGACATATGCATGTCTCTGGTCCCTTTTCCAGGATTCTAGGAACCCCCTTCCTCCACACTACACATGCACTGCAAGAAGAAGAGGCCCCCATTAAAATCACCACCGTAGTGAGCCATTGGGTAGTGAGCCTATTGTGTTCCTCAAGTGCGCTGGAGTAGAAGAGTGGCTACCTGCACGTGGGTGAGTCCTACTGCAGCAGCACCAAATTCCCTCTCAAGCTCTAGAACTACAGATTCTGCTCACCGTAGAGCCTGTGCCCACAGGTGGCCCATAGACACCTAGGGACTGTCCATGTATGTCCCTGAGCTCGTGAGCTCTCTCTCAGAGGCTTGAATCTCTGCTCCTCTTTCCATGGACCTTGGGGTAGAGGAAAGGACCAACTGTCCTCAGGTACTCAAGCCAGCAACCTCAGCATCCTTCTCAAATCCCTCCTAATTCACCATCTTCTCCCTCCAGCCAGTGGTAAGTTCCTCGCTCCTGTCCAAGCCACCTCCCAAATATCCCTCCCTCTCTATTGCTGTTATGTGACCTGTAGGGCTTCATCTTCCTTCGTGGAGGTGAGACATGGACTGTAGACTCTGATTAGATCGCAGCTCTGCTGCTTGCTGCCTAGTTAACCCTGGGCAGCTTATTTTATTTATTTATTTTTTGAGATGGAGTTTTGCTCTTGTTGCTCAGTCTGGAGGCAGCGGCGCAATCTTGGCTCACTGCAATCTCCGCCTACCAGGTTCAAGCAATTCTCCTGTCTCAGCCTCCGGAGTAGCAGAGATTATAGGCACCCACCACCACGCCCAGCTAATTTTTGTATTTTTAGTAGAGATGGGGTTTCACCATGTTAGCCAGGCTAGTCTCAAACTCCTTACCTTAGGTGATCCACCAGCCTTGGCCTCCCAAAGTGCTGGGATTGCAGGCATGAGCCACCGTGCCTGGCCAACCCTGGGCAGTTTAATCTCTGATCTGTTTCTTCATGAGCAAGTAAGGATAATGATAGGACCAGCTCCGTATTGTTAGGAGAATTCCAAGAGAGGTGCATTTAAAATGCTTAGGAAAGTACCATGGATACTGGAACTCGATAAATGATAGTTATTATTCTTTTTTAATTTTTTATTTCTGTTTTTTAGAGACAGGGTCTTGTTCTGTCACCCAGGCTGAGGGACACTTTGAGCTCACTGCAGCCTCAAACTCCTAAGCTCAAGTAATCTTCCTGGCTCAGCCTCCTGAGTAGCTAGGACAACAATAGCACGAGCGGTACGCACCACCATGCCTTGCTAATTCTTTTTATTTTTTGTAGAGATGGGGTCTCACTGCGTTGCCCAGGCTGGTCTTGAACTCTTCGCCTCAAGCAATCCTCCTGCCTTGGCCTCCCAAAGTGCTAGGACTAGGCATGAGCCACACCTTTTTGCCTATTCTTTTGTAAATGTTTAAATCTTTTGAAGATTTTAAAATTATTTGTATCAAAGCAACGTGTATATGGTTTTTAAAACCTGAAATAGTGTTACGAGGCTAAGTATTGTATAACGGTGCTCTACTCTGAGCCATTCCCTGGAGGCTTACTGTTGCCTTCACATTTAGCTATTCTTTCTGATTTTTTGTCCAAATTCTTTCATAACATGCATGCACAGGTTGAGTATCCCATATACAAAATGCTCCAAAATCTAAAACTTTTTGAGCAACAATATGACACTCACAGGAAATGCCCATTGGAGTAATTTGGATTTTTGGATTTGAAATGGTGAACTGGTATAATGCAAATATTTCAGATTCTGAAAAATTCCCAAATCAGAAACACTTTTTTTTTTTTTTTTTCCTCCCCAAAATCGGAAACGCTTCTGGTCAGCGTTTCAGATAAGGGATACTCAGCATATACTGGTAGTTTTTGATCCCTCTCTCCTCCCCGCCTCCTGTTTAAGGCAGTATCTACTGATTATTTTTCTTTGGAAGAAGGGAAATTTGCCATCCTCCTCCTCCCACCTCTTTCTGCACATTTGCCCTCCCTCCATCTTTCCATTAAAGTTCTCTCACTGGGAGTCAATGTGCCGTGGTGTTTAGCGCCAGCCTGTCTGCCTTCACCTCCCAGCTCTAGCACTTAGTTGCTCTGTGGCATTGGACAAGTTATTTAACTTCTTTGTGCATACGTTTGCACATTTGGGAATCCTCCTTGGCATCTAATTTGTGGGGTTGTTGTGAAATTGAATTCAAACACATAAAAATTGCTTAGAATGGTGTATTCCATATGGAAAGCATTTGTTATTTCTTAGCAAATGACAAAATTAAATTTTAAAAGGTTATTTTTTAATAATCTCCCACTATGATTTTGAACTTTATATAAATGGAATTAGTATACACACACACATACATGTAGTGTGCTTCTAGGATGATTAGACTGACGTATGGCAAAAAAATGATTCTTGTCCCTTACCTCACAAAGTAAACAAGAATAAGTAGAAACAGATCACAGACCAAAATTTAAGGCTATAAAAGTTCTAGAACAACATTGGACATATAGGACACACAAAAAAACAAAGCCTAAAAAGAAGCTGGAGTTGATCAAAATTAAACACTTTTGTTGAATTCAGCATTTGTTGAATTAAATCACCTTGGCACCTATGAATTTATATATGTGTATGGGTGTATTTCTGGATTCCCTTTTCTGTCCCATTGGTCTATTTGTCTGTCCTTCTGCCAGTACAATATTGTGTTCATTGCTGTAGATGTATAGAAAGTCTTGGATTCAGATAGTATATGTCATCTAGTTCTATTCTTGTTTTTCATATCTGGATCCTCTGGGTCTTTTGCATTTCTGTATAAATTTTAGAATCACAGTGCCCAGTTCCTCAAAAGAGCCAGTTGAAATCTTGATTGGGAACACATTGAATCTCTTGACTAATTTGGGAAGAATTGACATCGGATCAATATTCCATTTTTGATCCAGGAACATGATATATTCACTGTTAATGTAGGTCTTTTACCATTCTTTCAATCTTTTGCCATTCAATTTGATGGCTGTTTATAGCCCATTATCAGGTTGAGGATGTTCCCTTCTATTCCTGAATTAATGAGATTTTTTTGTCATGAATTGTGTTGAATTTTATTAGATGGTATTTTACATGTTTTGAACTGTTCATATTTTTTTTCTCTGTTAAAATGGTGCATTACAACCATTGAGAATTTAATACTGAAATGTTAAACCAATCTTGCACTCCTAAGATAAATTTCTCTTGGTCAATATACATTATTATTTTTTATATATTGCTGGATTTGATTTACTAAAATTTTGTTAAGGATTTTTATCTCCATGTAGTTTTCTCTTTCTCTAGTTTTGGTGTCAGGACCTCATCAAATGAGTTGAGGAATGTTCTTCTCTTCTGCTTTTTTGGAAGCATTTGTGCAGAATTCAAATCATGTCTTCCTTAAAGGTTTAGTAGAATTCACAAATGAAACCATCTGAGCAGGGACTTCTTTGTCTGAAAATATTTAACTACAGATTCAGTTCCTTCGGTAAATACTGTAAAGGCCTATTCAGGCAACTATTTCTTCCTGAGTAAGTTTTGGTAGTTTGTGTCCTTCAAGGAATTTGTTCATTGTATCTCTGTTTTTTTAATTTATTGGCATAAAGTTGTTTATAATATCCACTTCTTATCCTTTTAATACTTTGGGATCTGTAGCAATACCCCCCTTCCATTTTTGATAGTACTAATTTGAGCCTTTTCCTGAACTGTCCAGCTATAAGTTTATCAATTTTATTCATCTTCTCGAAGAACCAGTTTTTGTTATCTGAGCCTTTAGAACTGTAAATTTCCCTTTAAGTGCTGATTTAGGTGAATTTCACAGATTTTGATATGCTGTGTTTTCATTTTCATTTAGTTGCATCTATCATTTCTCTTGTGACTCCTTTGAGCATTGGTGGCTTAGAAATATATTTTCTAATTTCCAATTATTTGAGTATTTTCCAGAAATTTTTAAATTATCGATTTCTAGTTTAAGTCTATTGCGAGTACAGGCATGGTGGTTCACGCCTGTAATCCTAGCATTTTGGGAGGCCAAAGCGGGTGGATCGCTTGAGGTCAGGAGTTCAAGACCAGCCTGGCTGACGTGGTGAAATCCCGTCTCTTGCTAAAAAATACAAGAATTGGCCGGGCACAGTGGCTCACACCTGTAATCCCAGCACTTTGGGAGGCCGAGGCAGGCAGATCACGAGGTCAAGAGATCAAGACCGTCCTGGCCAACATGGTAAAACCCCGTCTCTACTAAAAATACAAAAATTAGCTGGGTATGGTGGCACACACATGTAATCCTAGCTATTCAGGAGGCTGAGGCAAGAGAATCGCTTGAACCCTGCAGGTGGAGGTTGCAGTGAGCTGAGACCATGCCAGTGCACTCCAGCCTGGTGACAGAGCAAGACTCCATCTCAAAAAATACAAAAATACAAAAATTAGCTGGGCGTGGTAGTAGGCACCTGTAATCCCAGCTACTCAGGAGGCTGAGGCAGGAGAATTGCTTGAACCCAGGAGGTGGAGGTTGCAGTGAGCCGAGATGGCACCACTGCACTCCAGCCTGGATGACAGAGTGAGAACTACGTGTCAAAAAAAAAAAAAAAAAAATCTATTGTGGTCAGAGAACATACTCAGTATTATTTGAAAACCTTTTACATCTGACATTTGTTTCCTAGCCTGAGATGTGGTCTGTCTTTGTGAATGTTCCATGTGCACTAGTGAAGAATGTGCATTCTGCTTCTGATGTGTGGAGTATTCTGTAAATGCTAGTTATTCATTTAATAGCACTGCTCCTATCTCCTGTGTTTTTACTAACTTTTTTCTCTTATTTGTAGTAAAAGAGTATTTGAAGCAGCCCTAATTAAAGATTTGTCTATTTCTGTTTTTAATCAGGTTTTGCTTCATGTTTCGAAGCTTTTGTTATTGAGTGTATATGCATATAGCATTGTTTTATGTATATTTTTATATAACATATATGTTTTTATATATTATATGTGTATTATATATCATATATATGAATTATATATTTCTTAAATGTATATATGTCATATATATATATAAACAGAGACAAGGTCTTGCTCCACCTGCCAGGCTAGTGTGCAGTGGCGCAATCACAGCTCACTGCAGCCTCAACTTCCCAGACTCCTCCTACCTCAGCCTCCTGAGTAATAGGACCATAGGTGTACCTCACCACATCTGGCTGATTTTTTCATTTTTTTATAGAACCAGGGTCACTTTGCTTCCCAGGCTGGTCTCAAACTCCTGGGCTCAAGCCATCCTCCTGCTGTGGCCTCCCAAGGGACTGGGATTACAGGCATGAGCCACCTCACCTGGCATCATTGTTAGATTTTCTTGATGACCCTTTTACCATCATGAAATGTCTCTCTTTTGTCCCTGGTAAGAGTGCCATTCTGAATTCTACTTTGTCTGATATTAATTTAAGCTCTTCAGCATTCTATTCTAATGTCTCTTCCCATGCATTTACATTTAACCTGTTTATAGTTGTATATTTCAAGTGGCTTTCTTGTAGACAGAATTGTAGGTTCTGCTTTTATATCTAATCTGACAACCTCTGCCTTTTAATTATTTAGACCTCCACTGTCTAGTACAGTTGCTGCTAGCCACATGTTAGAATTAAAAATTCAAATCTTCAGTCATGTTAGCTACATTTCAATCCTCATAACAAATTTCTGTTGTATAACACTGATTTAAATCATTTATTATGACTGTCAATATCATTTGGTTTAAATCTACCATCTTGCTTTATTTTTCTCTTTGCCCCATGTTAATGATTCCATTTTATTTCCACTATTATCTTGTTTACCTGTTTGTTTTTATTATTTTAATGATTTGCTAGAGTTTATGATATCCTTCTTTGATACATCAGTTTGTGTTCAAATAATAACAGTTTCACATGTAAGAACCTCACAAGAGTGTCCTTTTGTTTCCCTTCTCCCAGCCTTTGTGCTGCTGTTGTCATGTTTTACTTCTACATGTTATGAAATCCACAACACACTTATTTTTTTACATTAGTGACCTTTCAAAGATACCATTAGTCTTTTTTTTGTATTCTTGTGCCAATATCACGATTTCTAATTTCTGTATCATACTAAGTCTTACTGTCCAGTGGTATAAATTTTCTGTGTTGTTCTTCAGTAATGTCTTGGCTGTTCTTGACCTATTTCAATATAAACATTAAAATTATCTTGTCGTTTTTCACACACACCAACACGCTAATCCCTACTCGGGTTTTGATTGGCATTGCATTGAATTTATAAATTGATCTGGAAAGAAATGACATTTTTGTAATGCTGAATCTTCTAATATATGAACATAGATTAGCCTTTCATGTATATTAGGATTCTTTAGTTTCTCTCAGTGTTTTTTCCTACTTCTCTATGTTATGGACTTGGACATCTTTCCAAGGGGTTTGATATGTTTAGTTCTGTTTTATGCTCTTAATATGGTAGATGGCATTGTTTTGAAATTTTCATTTTCTTTTTATTTGTTGATTATATACAGAAATACGACTTTTAAAAATTGAGGTTTTAGCCAGTAACCTTGCTGAATTTATTCATTAATTTATAGAGCTTATATCTATAGATTCTTTCATGTGTTCTCTGTATACTTTTATATCGCCTGGGAAAGAGTTTTTTTCATCTTTATTCTAATTCTTAAACTTTTTACTTTCTTATTCTATAAGATCAGGTAGGATCTCTAGTACAATGTTGAATAGAAATGGTAATACTAGGTATTATCCTAATCTTAGGGGGTAGCTTCTATCATCATACCATTATGTTTGCTATAAGTTTTTTGTACATACTCCTATCACATTACAAAAGTACGCTTTTCTTTTCTTTTCTTTTTTAGGAGACACAGTGTCACTATGTTGTTTGGTGTAGACTTAAACACCTGGGCTCAAGTGATCCTCCTGCCTCAGCCTCCAGAGTAGCTGGGAGGACTGTAGGTGCACACCACCCTGCCCAGCAGAAGCACCGTTATTTTGTTTTGCTGGGATCTTTGATTTTTTTTTTTTACATAGATAATGTTGACTTTATCAAAATATTTTT
The DNA here is from genome assembly GCF_043159975.1 of Macaca nemestrina. NCBI lineage: Eukaryota > Metazoa > Chordata > Mammalia > Primates > Cercopithecidae > Macaca > Macaca nemestrina. The sequence goes on along the minus strand of NC_092139.1, from coordinate 6,461,323 downwards.
CTACATGTATTTGGCTGATCACATAATTATACTCTTTTATGTTCATGTGGTAAATTATTTCATTTTCATGGGATAAATACACTTAGGTCAGGACATGTTATTTTTATTAAATACATATCACTGACTTTGGTTATTATTTTTTAGGATTTTTATGTATGTTTATAAATGGAGACTATCATATAAATACTTTTTTTTATAATGTGCATGTCAAATTTGGCATCAAGGCAATGCTTGCCTGATAAAACTGGTTGAGAAACTTCTGTGGAAGAGACTGTATAAAATTGCTCTTATTCCTGCCTTAAGTGATGAGTAAAATTCATCAGTGTTGCCATCTGGGCTTCAGGTTCTTCTTGTACGATAGAGTTTGATTAAGGAGTCAGTTTCTTTCATAGTTGTAAGGTTGTTGATACTCAGATTTTCTTTTTGTTCTTGTACTGGTTTTAATACACTGGGTTTTTGTTTTTGTTTTTGTTTTAAGGATTTTGACTCTGTCATATACTTTTTCCAATTTATTGACATAAAGATCTTAAGATTCTGTACTGAGATCCCGTTTTCATTTCTGGTATTAGTTTTGCCTTTGATCAACTCTACGATATGTCTCTTCCCTGTTTCACTAATTTCTACTCCCATCTTTATTATTTTTGTCCTTGTTCAACATGCTGTTCCTTTTCTAACTTCTTGAGATAGACATTTGTCACTGATTTTCAGTCCTCCTTGGTTGTATTCTTTATACCTTAAAACTTTAGGCCAGGCACGGTGGCTCATGCCTGTAATCCCAGTACTTTGGGAGGCCGAAGCAGGTAGATCAGGAGGTCAAGAGATCAAGACCACCCTGGCCAACATTGTGAAACCCTGTCTCTACTACAAATACAAAAATTAGCTGGGCTTCATGGCACATGCCTGTAGTCCCAGCTACTTGGGAGGCTGAGGCAGGAGAATCACTGGAACCCAGGAGTCAGAGGTTGCAGTGAGCCAAGATTGTGCCACTGCACTTCAGCCTGGTGACAGAGCGAGACTCCATCTCAAAAAAAAAAAAAAAAACTTTAGGCCAGGCGCAGTGGCTCACACCTGTAATCCAGCACTTTGGGATGCCAAGGCGGGCGGACCACAAGGTTAGGAGATCAAGACCATCCTGGCCAACATGGTGAAACCCTGTCTCTACTAAAAATACAAAAATTAGCTGAGTATGGCCGCACATCCCTGTAATCCCAGCTACTAGGGAGACTGAGGCAGGAGAATCACTTGAACCCAGGAGGCGGAGGTTGCAGTGAGCCGAGATCGCGCCACTGACTCCAGCCTGGTGACAGAGTAAGACTCTGTTTCAAAAAAAAAAAGGACTTCGACTGGCTTTTGCTGGATCCAACAGGTTTTTTTAGTTCATTTTACCATCATTCAGTTCAGAATATTTTCCAGTTTCTATTTTGATTTTATCTTTGATCTAAATACCTTTTCTATGTGTGTCTCTCAGTTTCCAAACAGGGATATCTTCTAGTTAACTTTTTGTTAATGATTATTCGCCTAATTGTTTTGAGGTGAGAGAACATATTTTGTATGATATAAATCCTTGGAAATCTGGTACTGTTTGCTATGTGGATCAGCACATAGTCAATTTTGGTAAATGTTCCATGTTTATTTGAAAAAGTTGTATTCTCTACGACTGTTAGTGCTATGTTCTCTGAATGGAATTGGGTCAAGTCATGTTCATTTTTTCTGTTATCTTTGCTGGGTTTCTGGCCTACCTGCCTTTGTAAGTTACTAAGAGGAATGAGTTAAAATCTGTCACTGTGGTTGTAAATTTCTGCTTTCCATTCTATCACTTTTGCTTTATTTTGTGGCTACATTCCATACATACAGATTTAGAATTTTATATCTTACTGATAAAGTGAACCTTGTAACATTGTGAAATATATTCTTTAGTTCTAGGAATGTGTTTTGCCTTGTCAGCATTTGCATGTTGGATCTTTTTCCCTTTTTTTTTTAAACTTTCTGTATGTTTATATTTAAGGTAGGTCTCTTGTAAGCAGCTTATGATTTGATTTTGATAAGGTAGATTCCGTATAAGCACCACCACCCTAATCAAAATGCAGAAATTTCCATTGCCTCAGAAAGTTCCCTCTGTGAATCATACTCTCCATAAGCAACTCCCCATAACCACTGTTGCTTATGGGGAGTTGATTTTAATCAATATAGATAAATTTCCCTATTCTTGAATTTCACATAAATGCAATAATACAGTATATAATCTTTGGTATCTTGATTTCTTTTTCATGAAATAATGTTTTGCGAATTTAACTTTGTTGCATGTCCCAGAGTTTTGTTTTGGTTTTGGTTTTGGTTTTTATTAAACTGGGGAGTGATATTCTCTTATATGGATAGGCCATAATTTGTCTATTCCTCCTCCTGGTTGGGGACATCCAAGTTGTTCCAGTTTTTGGCTATTATGAATATACATGCTATGAACATTCTTTTACAGCTTTTTTTGTGGACATAGGTTTTCATTTCCTTTGGGAACTAGGAGTAGAATTGATAGTTGGTAGTGTAGATGCTTATATAACTTAATATGAAATTACCAGTTATTCAAGATGACTGTGTCATGTACCCTTCCACTGGCAATGTCTAGAGTTCCAGATGCTCTAGTCCCCACCCATGTTTGGTACTGTCTTTTCAGTTATTCTACTGGGTATAAAATGGTATCTTTTAATGATTTTAATTTGCATTTCTCAGATAACTAATTTTAAGTATCCTTACAAGTGCCTGTTTGTCCTTCATATGTCTTTTATGAAGTCACCATTCAAGTCTTTTGCTCATTTTTATTTGTTTTTTGTCATATCTCTTACTAAATAGAAATTTTTAATATATTGTTTATATACTCTTGTTAAATATTTATTGTGAATATTTTCTTCCATTTTATGGTTTACCTTTTCATTTTCTTAGTGATGTCTTCTGATGAAGTTTTAATGTTAAGCCCATGTTATTTTGTCTTTGATTTATACCTTTTTTGTTCTCCCTAAGTAATTTCCGTCTGCCCTAAGGCCTCAAAGATATTCTCCTGCATTTTCTTCTAGAATCTTCATAATTTTAACTTTATATGCAGTTCTTTAATCCATCTCAAATTAATTTTTCTGTATTGTGGGAGGTAGAGGTAAGGTTCATTATATTCCCATGTGTTTATCCAGTTATCTTAGCATTATTTGTTTAAAAAAAAAAACTTTTCCTATTGAGTAGCCTGGCACTTTAAACAAAAATTATAATATTGAGGCCAGGCATGGTGGCTCACATCTGTAATCTCAGCACTTTGGGAGGCCAAGATGGGAGGATCGCTTGAGCCCACGAGTTCAAGAGCAAACTGGGCAACATAACAAAACCCTGTCTCAAAAATTGAAAATGTGTATATATATCTTTAATATTGAGACTTTGATCCATGATCATAGTATATCTCTCTTCATTTACTTAGAACTTCTTTAATTTCACTCTGCATTGTTGTGCAGTTTTTAATGTAGAAGTCTTAAGAGTATATTTGTTAAATTTTTTCTAAATATTTCATGTTTTCTTAGCTAGTATAAATGGAATTGTGTTTTCATTTTTATTTATAATTGTTACCCACATATAGAAATACCACTGATTTTTCTTTATTAAACTTGTATACTTTAATCCTATTAAATTCAACTTTAGTTCTAGTAGCTTATCTTGTAGACTTCTTAGTATTATTTACATACACAATCATGTTGTATGAAAATAAAGATGGATTTACTTCTTCCTTTCCTTCTAGCTTTTTCCATGCCTTGTTGCACAGGCTAGGACCACTGATACCATACTGAATAAGTGGTGAGAGCCAACATCCTTGCCTTTTACCAATGTGAGGGGGAAAACATTCAGTATTGTACTAGTAAGTTCGATATTAGTTATAGGCTGCCCATTTTTAGGATGAGGACGTTTTCTTCTGTTTCTGGTTTGCCGAGAGTTTTTATCAAGAATGGGTCTTGTGGCTGGGCACAGTGGCTTATACCTGTAATCCTAACACTCTGGAAGGCCAGTGTGGGAGGAATGTTTGAGATCAGTGTGGGCAATATAGTGAGACCCTGTCTCCAAAAAAAAAATTGAATGGGTCTTGAATTTTGTCTTGATATTTTTTGCATCTGTTTAGATTATTTTGTTTTTCTGTTATGTTAATATGGTGGCTTACTGTTTTAAATATTGCTGAGTAACAAATCGTCCCAGTATTTACCTGCCTGAAACAACAAACATTTATTATCTCACATTTTTTTGTGTATCAGGAATCCAAGGGGCCTAGCTCATATGGTTCTGGCCCACTCTGATGATGTGGCAATCAAGATGTCAGGCCAGGGTGCAGTTATCTGGAGGATCCACTTCCATCAGGGCTCACTCACGTGGCTGTTGGCTGGAGGCCTCAGTTCCACAGTTCTTTGCCCTGTGAGCCTCTCCATAGGGCTGCTTGAGTGTCCTCACAACAAAGGAGCTAACTTTCCCCAGAGCAAATGATTCAAGAGAAAGAGCAAGGAAGAATCTGCAGTGCCTTTTATGACCTACTTTTGGGAGTCATCTACCATGGTTTCTGTTCAGAAGGGAGTTACTAAACCAATCCCAAACTCAAGGGAGTAGGGAATAAGCTCCATGCTTGAAAGTAAGACTATCCAAAAAAAAAAAGAGTGAATTTCGTTGATTGAATTTCAAAACTTTAACTTACAGTATTATCTCTATCTAAGCATGAGTAAACATCAGACAAACTCACATTGATAAACGTTTGACAAAACAACTGGCTTACAATCTTCAAAAGTCTCAATGTCTAAAAAGTCAAAGAGAGACTGAGAAACTGATCCACATAGAAGGAAACTATAAAGAGTCGTAACAATTAAACTCAACATGTGCTTTTGAACTGGATGTTTTGCCAAAGGGATATTATCAGGACAATTGGCAGAACTCAAATGGGTTCGAGGAATAGATGGTAGTAATATGTCAATATTAAGTTCACAGTTTTGATGATCTTACTCTGCTTACATAAGAAAATAATCTTGCTTGTAATTAATGTACACTAACATTCAAAGGCAATGAGGCAACTCACTATCAAATGGATAAATCCTATACCTGCAACTTTTCTCAACTATTTGAGAAAAAAATGTTATATGTATTTTTTGAGACAAGGTCTCACTTTGTTGCCCAGGTTGGAGTGCAGTGGTGTGATCACAGCTCACTGCAGCCACGACCTCCCGGGCTCAAGCAATCCTCCCACCTCAGCCTCTCAAGTAGCTAAGACCACAGGTGCGCACCAACACACCTGGCTAATTTTTTTCATTTTTTGTAGAGACAGAGTCTGGCTCTGTTGCCCAGGCTGGTCTCGAACTCCTGGACTCAAGCAATCCTCCTGCCTTGGCCTCTCAGATTGGATTACAGGTGTGAACCACTGTGTCCAGCTACATTCTTTATATTGTACTTGCAACTTTTCTGAAGTTGGAGATTATTTCAGATTTTTTAAATGATGGCTATTTTACTGTATTCCTCCCCCAACCCCCAACGTCATTAAAAGACAACTGGCTATTTGAGGTTTAAAAAAATATTGTAACATTGTGTTGTGGATGCTCACTTCACAGGATCTAGGGTTTTCCCGACCAGCCCCAGCTCACTTTTTCTCCCTATATAGGTAGTCTTTACTTTAGTCAGGCTTTGATACACCACTCTGGCCACCATGGCTCCATTCCACCCTCCATCCTCAAGAATACCTACCTGCTTGGCCTATGTACTAGCAACTTTTGTACTAAATAATTGTTCAGAGCAGGAAGAAAGGAGGAAGAGCAAAAGTAGTTTTATTTTACACACATATTAGCATTACCTTTGCTCTTCATTCCTTCCTGTAGAATTGAGTTTTCATCTGAATGACATTTACCGACAGTCTACAGAATTTCTTTGAGCATTTCATGTATTCAGGGCTGGTGACAAGATTGCCTCGGTATTTGTTTATCTAGAGTAACGTCTGCATTGCATACTCACCTTGGTTTTTGTTGCTGTTATTGTTGTTGTTTTGTTTTGTTTTGAGGCAGAGTCTTGCTCTGTCGCCCAGGCTGGAGTGCAGTGGTACCATCTTGGCTCACTGCAAGCTCCGCTTCCCAGATTCATGCCATTCTCCTGCCTCAGCCTCCTGAGTAGCTGGGACTACAGGTGCCCGCCACCACGCCCAGCTAATTTTTTGTATTTTTAGTAGAAACGGAGTTTCACCGTGTTAGCCAGGATGGTCTCAATCTCCTGACCTTATGAGCCACCCACCTCGGCCTCCCAAAGTGCTGGGATTACAGGCGTGAGCCACCGTGCCCAACTGCATAGTCACTTTTGAGGTATGTTTTTGCTAGATGTAGATTTCAGATATTTTTTCTTTCAGCACTTTCCTGTGTCATTCTGCTCTATCCTAGTCTTCATTGTTTCTGTTGAGTGGCCTGTCATCTTCCTTCACGTTGTTACCCTATATGTAATAATGTCTTTTCATTCTCTGGCTGCTCTTAAGACCTGTTCTTTATCTTTTGTTTTCAGTAATTTACTTTAATATGCTAAATGTGTAATATACTCTGGGTTCACTGAATTTCTTAGATCTGAAATTTGATTATTTTCACAAAATTTGGGACACTTGCAACCATATTGTTTTAAGTATCTGTTCTGCACCATTCTCTTGGTCCTCTTATGGGATTCCAATTGTATGTATGTTAAACTGCTAGATATTATACCACAGGCCATGGAGGCTCTGAGTTTGTGTTCTTTTCCCTACCCCCATCTTTTTTTCTCTATTCTTACGATCACATAATTTCTCTTGATCTGTCTTTATCTTCAGTTGATTTCCTCTACAGTGTCTCCAAAGCTGTTGGCCCTCTTTAGTCATGAGTTTCACATCCATGGGTTCCACCAACCACAGATTGAAAGTACCTGGGGGGGAAAAGGATGGTTACGTCTGTACTAAACATATACAGACTTTTTTTTTCTTGTCATTATTCCCTAAATGATACAGTAAAGCCACTATTTACATAGCATTTACAGTGTATTAGGTATTGTAAGTAATCTAGAGATTGCTTAAAGTATATGAGAGGATACATGCAGGTTGTATGCAAATGCTATATCATTTTATGTAACAGTTGTGAGTATTTGCAATTTTTTTTCGGATGACTATTCTTTTCGGTATGTCTAATATTTTTTCCCCCAGTATTTAGATACTGTCCTTAATTCTAGAATTTTCATTTGGTTCTTTGATATATTTTACATGCATAGTTCCCACATCTGCTCACTCAATATGAATTTCTTTAAGTCTAGATTATATTTACAGTAGCTGTTTTTAACATCTGTATCTGCTCATTCCAGCATCTGGATCATCTCGGGATCTGTTTCATCTACTGTTTTGTTGTTTTTTTTCTCTTGACCTTGGGTCACATTTTCTTTGGTTATCTAGTAGTTTTTTATTTTGTACTGGACACTGCAGAAGATATGCTGCAAAGATTTTAGATTTTCTTATCTTCCATTGAAGAGTGCTATTTTGTTTTAACGGTACGTTACATTATGGGCTAATCATCTTGAACTTGTGCAAGCTTCATCTTACACTTTGTTCAGACGGTTGTGTTGGGATGTTGCCTTATGGCAAATCCTTATTCTTGGGACACTGTCTCTGCTTCTGAGATATGGCCTACCTCATTATCATTCAAGGTGTCCAGTGGGCCTCTGGATTAGCAGGATTTAAACTCCCAACTTTTCTCCCCTGCAGTTGCAAACAGCTAAAATCTCTGCTCAGCTCTTTTTTTGGTCTTCCAGCTGTTGCTGTCCATTAAACTCGTTGGCGTCTCCCCAGTTGCATGTGCAATTATAGGAGTCAGCTGTGGCTCTGTGAGGAGTCTGTGTATGGATTTGCAGCTCCTTCTTTTCTAGAACATCCCCTCTCTATTTCCAGCCACACTGGCAGCCCGGAACCTCATCCTCTGTCACTTCCAGCCAGCGCTGGTGGTTTGTCCTCACCTTGATTTTTTATCACTGTCTTCCTCTTACTACATTTCAGCCACATGGCCCTTCTTTTCAAACATTTGGTAGTCTCTCCCGACTCAAGGTGTCTGTGTATACTGTTTCCTCTTTTTGAAATGTTCTCCACCCGCTAAATATTGGAATGGTTGGATCTTCTTACCTTTTACGGTTCATCCAAGTTTTTGCTATCATCCTATCTCAAATTGCCACTCCAGTCACTATCACCACACAGTGTTTTTTTATCTTCATAGTAAATATTGAAATCTATAATCATCTATTTATTTATTGTCAGTTCCTGCCACTTGAATATAAGCTGTATGAGAAGAGGAACCTTGTCTGAAATGATCACAGACAGCTGTATCCTCAGCCCACAATAGACAGCTCAATAAAAAATTATTACTGAAGATTTTCATGATTGTATACATTTATTGTCTCTATTTAACCAATCTCTTATTGACCATTGACTGTTCTCTTATCAGCTTTTACCCCCATTATTCCATTGAAACACCATTGTTGTAGAGTTTGACTAAATATAAACCACAAATATAAGTCGCTTTTTATTGTATTTGTCCTCTAGAAGTATTTGGCATTATCTTGACTTTTTTTTTTTTAATCCTTTTGTTTCCTGGGATATGATTCTGATTCTCCTTTCTACGTCTTGGGGCTTCCTCCTTCTTGTGTTTCTTGGCTTCAGTGTCCACCCCTAAAGTGTCAAAACAGTGAGAATTTCTTGCATAGTCTGTATGTCTTCCTAGGTGATTTTATTCACACTCACAGCTTTGATGGCCACCTTTCTCCAATGACACCAAGTGACTGGTATTTAAACAGAAACATCTGAGACTCCACATACCTACTATTGAACTCCTCTTTCTACCCGGTCATCCCCAAGTACCTGGTTCTGCCTTGCCATAAGGGAACATTTAACAAGTCCTTCGTGCAACCACTATAAAGAACAACTTGGCAAAAATTTTCAAATATAAGTAGTAATGATAATGATGGGCATATTATATCCTTTAAATGTAATAACTCAGTCCTTTAAGCAATCCACTGTGCTTTCCAACTCGTAAAAAGTCACAAGAGACCATCATCCTCACCCAAACAGCCAAAACAAGCAAGATAAGTTTTTAAAAGCCCATTAGGCAGCTGAGCACACAAAGAAACCTAAATAAACTGAACTTCAGAAAGTGATAGACCATTCAGAAGAGAGCCATAGCTGCTGTCATCCTCTATTGAAACAGGGACAGGGAAACTGCCACAGATGGAAACAGTTGGGCTCTCAACTGTGGAGACTTGAAGTGGGGCAGGTGAGCTCAGAGCAAACTCTCTGCAGGAATTTCTGCTTTTGCTGGCATAGGGTGACAGCAGCCAAGGTGCAGAAATCCATCGGTGGGGCTGCAAAGCAAAGGAGTGTCTTTAAAATCTTGATCCAATTCACTGACCCTCTTCCTCTGCTGTGTCCGGTCATCTTATAAAATGTCAGTTTGAAGTCAGATAAGTAGAAAGTATCCAAACTGAAATGCAAAGAGAAGAGAAAGATTTTTTAAGACATCCAAAATCTGTAAGGTGCTGTCAGTTTCACAATTGGCTTCCCTGAAAGAAAAAAAGAAGGGGAAAGGAAAAAAATTCAAGAGATAAAAGTTAGAAACTTTCCACAGTTGATGGAAGTGATCAATGTATAAATCTGAGAATTTCTGCAGACTCTTGTCGGGATAAATACAAAACAAACCACAACTCCACAACCTGGGTATATCATAGTCAAACTGCTGACAACCAGAAATAAAGAGCAGATCTTAAAAGCAATCAGAAGAGGGATAAAAACATGTTATATACAGGAGGACAGTGATAATAATTATCTCTGACTTTTCAGCACAAACAGTGGAGGCCAGAGTATAATGATACAGCGTCTTTAACATAGTTAAAAAAGAAATAGGCGGGATGTGGTGGCTCACACCTGTAATCCCAGCACTTTTGGAGGCCAAGGTGAGTGGATCACCTGAGGTCAGGAGTTCAAGACCCAGCCTGGCCAATGTGGTGAAACCCTGTCTCTACTTAAAATACAAAAATTATCAGGGCGTGGTGGTGGATACCTGTAATGCCAGCTACTCGGGAGGCTGACGCAGGAGAACCACTTGAACCCAGGGGGCGGAGGTTGCAGTGAGCCAAGATCATGCCATTGCACTCCAGCCTGGATGACGGAGTGAGACTCTGTCATAAATAAATAAATAAAACCTGTCAGCTAATTCTGTATCCAGCAATAATTAATTAATTAAACCTGCGTGAAAACTTTCTTCAAAATTAAGGTGAAGACATTTTCAGACAAAAACTGAATTTGTCTACAGTAGGCCCATATCAAGAAATATTAACAGGAGCCTGGTTCATCCAGCTAAAAACACGATTGGCTTTAAATATATATGTAACAATTATATCATTTGTTTTACTAACATATGAAGAAGTTAAGTATCAGGCAACGGGAGCACAGTGGATGGGAGGGGAATATATGAAGATGAGGAATTCAGCTGGCAGAGTCTTAACATTGTTCATGAAATAGTATAGTATCCTTTGGAAGTAGATTGAAATTTAAAGATGCATAATGTAATCTCGAGAGAAACTATTGAAAAAATAGACACACACAGAGAGGTATAGCTAAAAATCCAATACAAGAAATAAAATCGAGGGTCCAGCGCCATGACTCACACCTGTAATCCCAGTGTTTTGGGAGGCCAAGTTAAGGGATGATATTTGAGGCCATGCGTTCAAAACCAGCTTGGGCAGTGTAGCAAGACCCTGTCTCTACAAGAAAATGAAAAAATTAGCTGGATTTTATGAGTGGCACCTGTAGTCCTAGCTACTTGGGAGACTGAGGCGGGAGGATCGCTTGAGCCCAGGAGTTCAAGGCTACTGTGAACCAGTATTGTGCCACTACACTTCTTTAAAAAAAAATTTTTTTTTTGGCCAGGCGCAGTAGCTCACACTTGTAATCCCAGCACTTTGGGAGGCCGAGGCAGGTGGATCACCTGAGGTCAGGAGTTTGAGACCACCCTGGGCAACGTGGTGAAACCATGTCTCTACTAAAAACACAAAAAACGTTAGCTGGGTGTGGTGGCGGGTGCCTGTAATCCCAACTACTTGGGAGTCTGCGGCACGAGAATCGCTTGAACCTGGGAGATAGAGATTGCAGTAAGCAGAGCTGGCACCACTGTACTGCAGCCTGGGCAACAAGAGTGAAACTCCATCTCAAAAAAAAAAAAATTCTTTTTTTTAAGAAGCAGAATACTGCCCTCAATATTTGATCTATCCAAAGAAGACAGAAAAAGAAGAGCAGAGAAATACCAAAATGGGAAACATTAAACCTGCCGTATAAATTATTATATTGACTGTAAGTTTTTTTTATTTTGAGCTTTTTTTCCTTTGTTTTAAATTATAGACTTCATGTTTTGCCTGGGATAGGGACAGGAGTTAACCAGAAATGGGCATGAGGAAACCTTCTGGTCATTGGAGATGTCATGCATCTTATTTTGAGCAGTAGTTACACAAGATTTTTTATGGACTCCATGATATAAAAAATATGATGTCTGTGAATATAATGTCTGACAATTTTACTGTGTTTACCAACTTTGTACTTTTTTTTTTTTTTTTTTTTGGCCTTATTGTATTGGCTAAACCCTGTAGTCCAATGTTAAATCGAAGTGTGTGAGTAAACATCCGTGCCCTGTTCTTAGGGAATAGCTAAAATTTAAAGAGTAACAACCAAATGTTGGCAAAAATATGGAATCACTAGAACTCCATAAATTTCTAATACAAGTATAAATGGTTTAACTACTTTGAAGGACTCTTTTTATGTTTACAAAAACACTTGTACAAAAATGTTTATAGTAGCCTTGTTCATTATAGCCAAAAACTTGAAACAACTTAAATCCCTCAACATAAGAATGGGCAAAGTGCAAAATATTCACACAGTTGAATAGCATCCAGCAATAAAAAAGAATGAACTACCAAACACTGTAGATGAATTTCAAAACCATTGTTAAGTAAAAGAAGCTAGACACAATAGAGTACATATTTTATGACTCCATTTATTTGAAATCCAAGGACAGTTAAGCCTCACTGCTGAAGTGCAAGTCAGAAACGGCTTGTGTGGGGTGGGGACACTCTTAGTACGCTGTTATGCTGTCGCTTCATTCCCTTTGCCTCAGCAAGCAGTTCTGCTTCTAGGTCTTTGTCCTACAGATAAACTCACATCACTTCTAAACCGATTAAAAATTCTCCAAGGTTAACACTTGCAGCATTGTTGATGAGTGGGGGTCTGATTATATCCATTATGGTGCAGGTACTCAATATAATAAAGGAAAAAAGCCATCTTCAGGAAACTTGATATACTTAGGTTGGATGATCTCCTAGGTATAGGATAGAGAAAAAATCAAAGGTATGTGGTATGTATTGCCATCCGTGTTTAAAAATAAAAGACACAGGGGAAACTGTATATGCATGTGCTTTATCTAACCCTAACGTATTTCTGAAAGGAGGTCTAAGAAACTGCTAAGATTGAGTTTCCAGGGAGAGGAATTCAGTGGCTGGAAAGGAACATGGGAGATGTTTGGGTCTATCCTTGTTTTGTACATTTTGAATATTGAAACATATGAATGTATTACCTATTTAAAAAATTAAAGAATACAGTTACAGTTTGGAAATAACTGAAATAGTTCATCACACACAGAGTTGCCTGAACTGACAGAAGCCTGCTACATAGACTTGCTGAGAACTCTCCCTTTCCCTCACCCCAGTGATACCTTGTGGATTTTGTGTGTTAGTCTTAAGTTGTCCCTTTTGTCCCTTACTGCCCATCCCATCTTTGTCCAGAATCATTTCCGTGGGCCACTCAGCTTGCTTCCCCTCCTTGTGTTTGTTTTCTTTGTTTGTTTCTTTGTTTTTGAGACAGAGTCCCGCTCTGTCGCCCAGGCTGGAGCGCAGTGGTGCGATCTCAGCTCACTGCAACCTCCATCTCCCGGGTTCAAGCGATTCTCCTGCCTTAGCCTCCTGAGTAGCTGGAATTACAGGTGCCCACCACCATGCCCAGCTAATTTTTTTGTTTTTTTAGTAGAGATAGGGTTTCACCATGTTGGCCAGGCTGATCTCGAACTCCCAACCTCAAGTGATCCACCCGCCTTGGCCTTCCAAAATGCTGGGATTACAGGCATGAGCTACCACACCTGGCCACTGGCTTTTTTTTTAATCATCCAGCCCAAAATGTCAGCCTTGCTGTTCTTTTTGACCCACTTGCCTTCGTCTTGTCTGTGCCCTCACGAGGCTTGCTATTCCCCAATTTTTGCCTACATCATCTGTCTCTACTTCTGTCCTGGAGGATCCTTAAAAGTAGAGACTTTAAGGATACTGCCTGGAATCTGGGGGGATAAAAAGTAGTTTATTGTCTCTTAGGAAAAATAAAACTAGTTCATGAAACTAGTAGGTTTTTAATTTTACCAATATTGTTGCTCAGGTAAGGCTCGGTTTAAAAAGAGCGAGTGATTTTTTTGAAATATTCAGTAGTAATTGAAACAAAGCAACATAATGCAAATGGTACATAGAAATGTACCATTTTTTGAATATTTTTAGAATATTTCTGAAATATTCACTGGTAATACAAATGGAGCAGCATAAATGGGGTGGCGGAGCTCTGGCCTCCAGGAGATGCTGGCTTATAAGGAACAGGGCCTCACACCAAGGAGGTGCTTGTTACCAACCTTCACCTGCCTGGAGCCTTCTATGTGGTCACCTAACTGCACTCTGCCCACCGCACCCTCCAAGTCTAACCCTGCAGAGCAGCCAGGCTGCTTCTTGACATTCATGATTCTCTACTTTGATTCCTGCCATTGTTCTTCATTGAATGGGACCCCCCTGGGGGTCCTCGCCCATCTTCTCCCTCAACTTTCTGGCTCAGCCCCATACTTCACCTTTTCTCTGAAGGCTTCCCTGATGTATTTGTTTCCTCTTGCTGCTTTAACACATCACAGCAAACTGAGCAGCTTTTAAAAACACATACTTACTCTTTTATAGTTCTGAAGGTGAAAAGTCCAAAGTCAGTTTCACAGGATTAAAGTCAGAGTATTGACAGAGCTGGTCCTCTGGAAGTTCTGAGGGGAGAATTCATTTCCATACCTTTTTCAGCTTCCAGCAACTGCCTTGGCTTGTAGCCCCTTCTTTCATCTTCAAGGCCCATCATTCTGTTCTCCATTTCCATCTTCACATCACCTTCTTTTCTGGCTTCACTCCACCTGGTCCCACCTGGGTCCTCTCCCCATCACAAGATCCTTGATTTAATCACATTGGGCAGGTCTCATTTGCCATGTAAGGGAATCTGTTCACAGGTTCTGAGGTTAGGGTGCAGATCCTAGGATGTCATCACCATTCTCCTGCTCACACTCTGTCCATTCTTCACTTACCTCATAGGATAATTAGCTGGTAATTATTCACCTGACTTGAGGGCTGTGATGGGCTCTTTCTATCTTGCCTGCCTGGTGCTCCTGCCATGCTGCCATGTGGTAGAATCCTGGTGTTTGAAGGAGTGAATAGATTGCCCAGTACAAATAGCACTGGAGTTCAGAGCACAGACTGCCTGGCTGTGGATCCTAACTGCAACTCTCACCAGCCCTGTCTACTCTGTGTCCCATCTGCAAAATGGTGATGAAGAATGAAAACCAGCCTGGAGCCCACAGTAGAGGGGTTCAACTGGGTCACATGTGAAATCATTAGAAGAGTGCCTAACAATAAAGTCAAGACAGTTTTGCCATTGTTGTTACTGATTTTGTTTTTCATGTGAAATGGTATATGTTATGTAAATTATTATGACAAGTTTAGGAAAGGATAGGCTTTTTGCTATTTAGTTATGTTTGTTTATTTATTTTTATTTTATTTTTATTTTATTTTTTTGAGATGGAGTCTCGCTCTGTCGCACAGACTGGAGTGCACTGGCACTATCTCGGCTCACTGCATCCTCCACGTCCCGGGTTTGAGTGATTCTCCTGCCTCAGCCTCCTGAGTAGCTGGGACTACAGGCGCCCACCACCACACCCGGCTAATTTTTGTATTTTTAGTAGAGACAAGGTTTCACCACGTTGGTCAGACTGGTCTTGAACTCCTGACCTCAAGTGATCATCCTGCCTCAGCCTCTCAAAGTGCTGGGATTACAAGCGTGAGCCACCACACCCAACCTGTTTAAAGAAATCTTTTCCTTGATTTTAAATATTTTCCAAAAAGTTTTTAGACTGTATGATAAGTAAAGGTGATAAAGGATTTGCTTAGGATGACCGTGAACCTGTGGAACAGTCCATTGTGCGCCACTCTTCTTTAAGTGGGTGTCGACTGCTCAGGAGAGATTACTATGCAGAGTTAATCCTTAGATCTCATTAGCCTAAGAGATGGTGGAGACTCCAGGAAAGGTTAAAGGTGTGTGTGACTATGGAATGCACATAATATTTCACTGAATTTATGGATACACTTGAGACTTCCAGCTTTTTGAAGCCACTCTACTGTAAGCCAAATGTGCCCTTAAATTCAGCTAACCCTCACTGAGGACCCATCAAGTTCTTTGCACCATTCTAACAGAGATAACTTTGTGAAGGTCCCTTGATACCTCTTGTTAGGAACTTCTAGGTGTCATGTGCCTTTGGTCTTTTTATGTCTCAATCTTGGTATTCAGTGGTGTTTCCATCAGTATACATAATCCAGAAATCCAAGGGTTGTTTGCATGAGATTTCTAGTTTGGGAAGTGAGAGTCCTTTGTTAATTGTAAAATGTGCTGGATTGGTCAGGTGCGGTGGCTCACGCCTGTATTCCCAGCACTTTGGGAGGCCAAGGCAGGTGGATCGCGAGGTCAGGAGATCGAGGCTAACACGGTGAAACCCTGTCTCTACTAAAACTACAAAAAATTAGCCGGGTGTGGTGGCGGGCACCTGCATTCCCAGCTACTGGAGAGGCTGAGGCAGGAGAATGGTGTGAACCTGGGAGGCGGAGCTTGCAGTGAGCTGAGAATGCGCCATTGCACTCCAGTCTGGGCGACAGAGCGAGACTCCGTCTCAAAAAACAAAAAACAAACAAAAAAAAATGTGCGGGATTGTTCATCCTCGGGAGGCACTATATGCCATTATGGGGGTGACAGCATCCCATATGCCATGCAAAGAAAAAGCCATATCCCAGTAAAGAGAGGTGCTGGAATGTGATGTCAGAGCACACCTGTGTTGCAGGAGAGCTAAACAAGTCTACTGCAGTTAAAGAAATGTTTAAAATACCTTGCAGCAAGTTTTTCATTGAGAGCACGTACTCTGACCAAAGATCGTGACTACTTGGTGTGCGTGAAAGTCATATTTTTAGAATGCCATGAAAAATGGAGAAGTATATGAAAGGCATTCTAGCTTTAGGAAATAATGGTAGTAGGGATTTTAGATTAAAGACATAATAAGATCTGCCTAGGCAGAGTGAAGAGAGACAGTTTAGTAGTGAAAAATAAGGTTATCAGACAAGTAAATGGCAGGCTGGAAAATAAAAATGTATCATTTGAATGGCAGGGAACCATTGCCAGTTTTTCAAAAAGCAAGATATTGAAATACCCTCTTCATCATTTAACTTGATCGTTAAAGGAGTGATCCAAGTGATCCTAGAGTTCTAGTGACAATGGAAGGAAAAATTGTAGTAGTCCCACTTGAAGATTAGGGTCCAATTTATGAATTTATTTCAGGGATTGAGGTTCGAGTGTAGATTAAATATAAAATGAAGAACCAGACAGCTCTACTTCAAAATTGGATGCAAGTAACAAAGGACAAAGAATAGTTGCAGACTCGATTCTGTTCTGTGGAAGGCAGACATAATGTTCTGTGATTGAGATCTTGGAATTTGGGGTGATCGTGGGGGTAGAGTGGAAATAAAGCCCTTTTTTCACCATGTTAGGTGGGAAGGGTGATGAAGTATCTAAATTGTGTAGTTAAACTAAATCAAGCAGATTTGGAAAGGTGCTGTTCTCAACGGATAAAGACTTGACCATAGGAAGGAATCCATTGTTGAGCCCTGCAGGAGGCCTTCTACCTGGGGCTAGCGCAGAGCTCTGGAGGAGCCATAGGCAACCACCTCCTCCCGTCTCTCACTCTGAATCCAGGTGTTACCACTACGGAAAAGAATCCAATCCTAATGCTGAGGAGGAAGTGGTTCTTACAGATATGATAGGCCAAGATTTCCACCTCTCAGAAATCAGCAGAGTTGCATTGTGGAGTTGAGGGGAGAAAGGTTGGCCACTTGAGCTGTGACCTGGGGGTAGGAAAGAGCTCCTGATTCAAATGTGAGCTAGCAGGAAAGAGACACCCCCTCCCTCCAAAAAGTGATACGACTTCTTTCTTAGCAGAATTCCAGAGCTCTGAGTGAGAGAGGGACATAGTGACTCTTTGCTCTAACTCCTGGATTTTGCTGGTCACCTGTGGGCTAGAAGGAGTTGGAGCTGGTGGCTTGGCAGGAGAAGGCAGGAAGGACATTGCTTGGGCATACTCAGCCCTGTGCTAGTTGAACCACTTCCCGCATACCCTAAAGGCCACATGCCTTGCTATGGTTGCAGAGCCCAAGTCTGCTCTAATCTCAGTGTTTTACCTGCATTTCAATAGTACTTCTCACTTCATGCTTCAGGAAGTACTTGGCCAAGACACCCTATATCTGTTGGTATAATAGACAGCCACCTAGCATGTAGGCTACATGATAATTGTTTTGTTGGAGTTCTAGGATAGCAAGGAGTTGGAGAGATGAGGAAGATACCCATATTACAGAGGAAGAGTTACAGCGAGGCCCCTACGCTCAAAGAACTTAAAATTCTCATGGGTGCGTCAGACACTGAACAGGCAAACTTTTAAAAGAAGAAAACATAAATGGACTACTCAGATGTTGTGAAAGGTGCTCTAAAGACAAAGTGCAGTGGTGAGTTGGGTGGGAGGCTGCCTGGTCGGGTAGATGGCACAGGTGTCTATGGTCATTAACATTTGAGCTGAGACCCAAAGGGTGGGGAGCATCTGGCCAGGGGAGAGCCAGTGGGAAAGCATCCAAGGAAGAAGAGCAGTCAGTGGTCAGTGGGAAGGTGGACGCAGTGACAACTGAAAAGATTTGAGACTTGAGAAGACCAGTGTGATGACTGCAGTGGCCCATGCAGGATGTGCTGGGTCATGCACCAGGGCAGCATTGACACATGACGCAAAGAAAAGACATCTCTGACTCAGCGAAAGTCAGGAAAGTGAAACTCACAGCAAGTATGAGTGGAAATTCTTCTGTTCTCTAGTTGGAAGTGTTGACTGGGGGAGCTTGTTGAGAGTCTTGCTTGGGGCTTACAACCTGTTTTCTCTGAGAAGGCTAAAACAAGCTGTTGTCCTGAAGAGACAGGTAGCTGGAAGTGGTAGGGAGCTAGAAAGGTGGAGAGAGAATGTGGGATAATTGCTGTGTGGAATGGAAAAAGGCCTAAGAAGCATGCCCAGCAGACAAAGCATAGAATCTGCATGCCCGTCCACATAGTGTTGTAATTTTTCCTCCAGCGAGGCCACCACCCAACCTTTGGGTAGAGGAAGCAGGTGGAGAGGCTGTTGGAGCTTTTCTGGGTGGTTGAGACAAGACAGGCAAGGAGGCTAGAGAACTGGTGGTGTGGGCAAGTGGCGCTGATGATCAAAGCACAGGAAGCCAACAGACAGAGATTTAGACCCAAGAAGGGAGCTTGAGGTACAAGAAAACCTCAGGGTAGACAGGAAGGAGGCGTGGTGAAAGTGATGAGAGGGAAGAGTAGAAGGGTGGTCCAGGGTCAGACAGGGAGTTAGATTTAATCCTTCAGGGCACTTTCATTACATCATAGCTGCCATTTTGTCTTTTATCTGACTCAGTAATAAGTAATGTTTTCATTAAAGGGAAGTGCTTGGCAGGTAGGTTAAACTTCGTTGAGTTCTGATCCTGTCATAATTATTGTGTATACCTTTCTCAGCTTTTTGTCTACTTGAGACATATTTCTTCTTTTGTCCTTTGAGCAGCCAAAATGGAAGTGTTGGATGTGTTGGCTCTGTTGGTAGGCTCCTGTTGGATGCCTGTTGTCACTCATAAATGTAACACCACAGCCATAATTGATGGAGAGTTGAGTTGCAAGCTTTTAGGACTAATTGCAAAGTCTAAACTAAACCATTTCCTGGCGCTGCCTTTAAATAATAATAATAATACCTTGTATAGATATAGTGCTTTACAATTTACAAAGCACTTCCACATCCATCATCTCATTTAATCTTCACAATAAACAATGCTTTTTGAATGCTTAGATCTTTCCTAAGTGAGAAATCATGTTGCACATCCTGCTTTAATCATAGTGAGTCGCCAAAAGTTCTTGATACAATAACCATTTATGGAGTACCTTCTATGTACAAAGCACTTTACTAAGGATACCAAGGGGTAAATTTTCAGTAAATAAATATCCAGTAAGTAGTACCTATCAGTAAATATGATCTTGCCTCCTAATTTACGTTCCCTTCCTAGTCACAATCACTATTTTGGAGGCTACTTGCTATGCCATAAATTTATATAAATATTGCCAGGAATTCATTGTATCAGAGTTGAAGTTTTAAAACTAAGGATTCTGATACTTGTCTAAGCTTATGATTCGTCAGAAAGCCATCTTGTCTATTTCAACTTGCACTTTTCTTGAAGATTATTACTTGAATCTCAAGAAAAATATTTCAAGGCCTCAGCATATCTGAAAATGCCAGTCATTGAGTTCAGTGTCCTCATTGGAGTGATTTGGGTACAACTTGGCAAAAAAAAAAAGAAAAAGAGTACAATTTGGCAAAAAAAAAAAAAAAAAAAAAGGTATAACTTGGTACTTGGTTCCAGAAGGCTTATTATTCATTAAAATAGAAGACACGCCCATCTCTGGGCTCTACTGGCCAGACTGGGATGCTTTGAGGAGACAGAGGACTTCCTGGGAGGCTGCCCTCTGGGTGAGGGGGAATGGAAGGTCATATTGGAGCTGGGCCCAATCCCAGGGCAAGAATCCTGAACCTGTGTCCTGGAGTCCCCCAAAGGTCCAGGCGTGTCTTCTGGCCACCATGGCTCTTCAGAGGATACACAGACTTTGATGTCGTATTCAAGATCCTCCAAATGTAGAACCCCCAAAATAATAGGAACCCTGCCATCAAAGTCCCGTGGTCAGAGTAGCTCCGTGAAAGGGAGTGGTGTGACCTGCAAACCATGATTCCTTCTCCCGTCCGGGGCTGGAGGAGGCCCCAAGGTCTGATGTTGAATTTCAGCTGAGAAACCTCTTTTGTTGATGAAACGCAGGTGGTCGTCAGGGGTGCTGATGATGAGTCGGGTCCCCTTGGTGCAGCCGTTACCTCCCCAGCCATCTTCCTGCTCCTTGTTTGACACCTTCATATTATTAATTCGCATGTTAACACTAGCTCTCACTCACCTATTTACATGAGCATGTGGTTTGGGAATTGGGGGAGGACAAAGCCAGATCCTAAATTTTTTTTTTTAACTAGTGTATACATTCTTGGACATAGATTTTTAGGAATATTTTCCCATGATAACATCTTTTTAAATAACAGGTTCTGTGTTTTACGAGGGAGGCTAATGTCTGTATTGCCGAACTCTCTCTTGATTCTTTTGATGCGGAGCTTAGAACTCGTCCTTCTTGGTGTCGGGCAGATGTGCCTAATGCTTTGTTTTGACAGAGGATGTGCGCTCAGCATCTGAGCATCCCATAAATACTCCAGAGAGGAACATAATTAGGATACAGTGTGGTGCTGGGAGATTGAGCGTTGGTTGAGTCTAAGTGATGTTTCCGACTGGGGCTGGAAACGTGCTTTATGTAATTGTATTCTGATCATTGAGGTCTCTCTTTATAGGGCATCTTTTATGACCAAGACTGTCCAGTACCAAAATGAGCTACATAAATTCCTAATCTGGGATACAGCTGGACAAGAACGAGTAAGTCACTCTTTAATTTACTCTGTTTCTCTGAGGCCCAAATGAAAGTTCCAACTAAACTGTCAGCATCCCTGTCATCTCACGTTACTCACTTCTCTTCTGTGCACCGGAAACACATTTATTTCCATTTGCGTAGGCCAGCCTTTGCCTTTGCCTTTTCAATTAGAGCCACGGAGTCCCCCGATGGAGAAAGTGATAATGGGCACTGAAGGCATTTTTATGCCTTATAGTGTCTTAAAGTAAATGCTGA
This sequence comes from Macaca nemestrina, assembly GCF_043159975.1. Classification (NCBI taxonomy): domain Eukaryota; kingdom Metazoa; phylum Chordata; class Mammalia; order Primates; family Cercopithecidae; genus Macaca; species Macaca nemestrina. The sequence continues at coordinate 6,440,094 of NC_092139.1, read as the reverse complement.
CCAACAGGCCTGATAAAATCCCACTCAGAGCACTGTGTATAATTTGGGGCTCCCTCCTCTAGTAAGGATATATAAAGCAATTAGTGATAGGGTAAGTTAAGCACAACTCATTTATCGCTGCCTTTTAAAAGCTAAAGAGGGAACTTTACAGCATATAAGTGTGAGATTTAAGTGAAAAGGATAAGCTAACACAGTACCTTGCAGTAGATACTTAATAAATGCCTGATGACAAAATTGGCCACAATGGTTATCTACTTAAGGAAAAGCCTGAACCAGAAGTGGGGCCTGGACATAGCAGCACGGGGTCTAATGGAATTTGGGGAAGCCCACCCAAATCAGAAATGGCCGGGAAGGCAGGGCTGGGGCAGACACTTCTGCCTACTCCCCTTTACTCTGGATTCTGAGACACATCCGCTGCCTCCCCTTTCCTCTGGGTACTAAGACACATCTGCCGCCTCCTCCCCTTTCCTCTGGGTACTAAGACACATCTGCCGCCTCCTCCCCTTTCCTCTGGGTACTAAGACACATCTGCCGCCTCCCCTTTCCTCTGGGTACAGACACTTCCGCCTCCTCCCCTTTCCTCTAGGTACTAAGACACATCTGCCGCCTCCCCTTTCCTCTGGGTACAGACACTTCCGCCTCCTCCCCTTTCCTCTAGGTACTAAGACACATCTGCCGCCTCCACTTTCCTCTGGGTACTAAGACACATCTGCCGCCTCCTCCCCTTTCCTCTGGGTACTAAGACACATCTGCCGCCTCCTCCCCTTTCCTCTGGGTACTAAGACACTTCCGCCTCCTCCCCTTTCCTCTGGGTACTAAGACACATCCGCCTCCTCCCCTTTCCTCTAGGTACTAAGACACATCTGCCGCCTCCCCTTTCCTCTGGGTACTAAGACACATCTGCCTCCTCCCCTTTCCTCTGGGTACTAAGACACATCTGCCGCCTCCTCCCCTTTCCTCTGGGTACTAAGACACATCTGCCGCCTCCCCTTTCCTCTGGGTACTAAGACACATCTGCCGCCTCCCCTTTCCTCTGGGTACTAAGACACATCTGCCGCCTCCTCCCCTTTCCTCTGGGTACTAAGACACATCTGCTGCCTCCTCCCCTTTCCTCTAGGTACTAAGACACATCTGCCGCCTCCTCCCCTTTCCTCTGGGTACTAAGACACATCTGCCGCCTCCTCCCCTTTCCTCTGGGTACTAAGACACATCTGCCGCCTCCTCCCCTTTCCTCTAGGTACTAAGACACATCTGCCGCCTCCTCCCCTTTCCTCTGGGTACTAAGACACATCTGCCGCCTCCTCCCCTTTCCTCTGGGTACTAAGACACATCTGCCGCCTCCTCCCCTTTCCTCTGGGTACTAAGACACATCTGCCGCCTCCCCTTTCCTCTGGGTACAGACACTTCCGCCTCCTCCCCTTTCCTCTGGGTACTAAGACACATCTGCCGCCTCCACTTTCCTCTGGGTACTAAGACACATCTGCCGCCTCCCCTTTCCTCTGGGTACTAAGACACATCTGCCGCCTCCTCCCCTTTCCTCTGGGTACTAAGACACTTCCGCCTCCTCCCCTTTCCTCTGGGTACTAAGACACATCTGCCGCCTCCTCCCCTTTCCTCTGGGTACTAAGACACATCTGCCGCCTCCTCCCCTTTGCTCTGGGTACTAAGACACTTCCGCCTCCTCCCCTTTCCTCTGGGTACTAAGACACATCTGCCTCCTCCCCTTTCCTCTAGGTACTAAGACACATCTGCCGCCTCCTCCCCTTTCCTCTGGGTACTAAGACACATCTGCCGCCTCCCCTTTCCTCTGGGTACAGACACTTCCGCCTCCTCCCCTTTCCTCTGGGTACTAAGACACATCTGCCGCCTCCCCTTTCCTCTGGGTACAGACACTTCCGCCTCCTCCCCTTTCCTCTAGGTACTAAGACACATCTGCCGCCTCCACTTTCCTCTGGGTACTAAGACACATCTGCCGCCTCCACTTTCCTCTGGGTACTAAGACACATCTGCCGCCTCCTCCCCTTTCCTCTGGGTACTAAGACACATCTGCCGCCTCCACTTTCCTCTGGGTACTAAGACACATCTGCCGCCTCCACTTTCCTCTGGGTACTAAGACACATCTGCCGCCTCCTCCCCTTTCCTCTGGGTACTAAGACACATCTGCCGCCTCCACTTTCCTCTGGGTACTAAGACACATCTGCCGCCTCCTCCCCTTTCCTCTGGGTACTAAGACACTTCCGCCTCCTCCCCTTTCCTCTGGGTACTAAGACACATCTGCCTCCTCCCCTTTCCTCTGGGTACTAAGACACATCTGCCGCCTCCTCCCCTTTCCTCTGGGTACTAAGACACATCTGCCGCCTCCCCTTTCCTCTGGGTACTAAGACACATCTGCCGCCTCCACTTTCCTCTAGGTACTAAGACACATCTGCCGCCTCCTCCCCTTTCCTCTGGGTACAGACACTTCCGCCTCCTCCCCTGTCCTCTAGGTACTAAGACACATCTGCCGCCTCCACTTTCCTCTGGGTACTAAGACACATCTGCCGCCTCCTCCCCTTTCCTCTGGGTACTAAGACACATCTGCCGCCTCCACTTTCCTCTGGGTACTAAGACACATCTGCCGCCTCCACTTTCCTCTGGGTACTAAGACACATCTGCTGCCTCCTCCCCTTTCCTCTGGGTACAGACACTTCCGCCTCCTCCCCTTTCCTCTGGGTACTAAGACACATCTGCCGCCTCCACTTTCCTCTGGGTACTAAGACACATCTGCCGCCGCCTCCCCTTTCCTCTAGGTACTAAGACACATCTGCCGCCTCCTCCCCTTTCCTCTGGGTACTAAGTCCAATTTCCCTTCCAAGGTGTCTCTGGCAGCCACCCCATTATTCAGCAGCCGTTTAATTTAGTTTTCAAACAATACGATCCAAACAGCACATCTGATAGATTCACGGTGCTATCTTAAGCTCTTAAAAGTGTACCAGAAGTAATCAGGAAAAATAGTCTGTCATCACAGCCTTATCTAAGACGCCATAGATAGTGTGTGTAGTATGAAATCTGACAAGAATCATCACAGACAAATGGAGGAAAACAAAACAAGCCATTACTGTTGTCCTAGACATAGACTCCATGCATTTGTACACACTTAACGTCTTAAGTTTGCTCTGTTTGGTTTCTTCTGTTTTTAACACTGGATGTTGTTCCTCTGTCCCATTACTCATCTGAGATACTTCTGCTTCCCATCTTCCACTCCCCATTCCTTCTCCTTTGCTCCATCTAGAATGGAGCATTTAGAACAGCCGGACCTTTGCTAACCATCCCTCTTCTGTCCTTCAAAAGTGTGTTGCTTACCAGAATCCTCCTGAATATATCTGTAGACACAGCCCTGGGTTCTTTCCCTCTTAGCCACAAATCCATGTGGCCCTTCCTACTAGTAATATATGTACCCTCCACTAAATCCCAAGTTTCAATTACCCCTCACATATATTTGATGATACAGCAAAGCCCTCATCATAAAGAATCATGCTGTAATACAGATTCCATTATGCTTTGAATCAGAGCCTGTCCTGGTATACGCAGTGATGTATAACATCTCTTTTTTTCTGAAACACACAAAAAAATAACACAAGGGTGTTTGCCTCTTTCCCTTTCTGCCAGCATGGTAGCAGAAATCTGTGAAGTTTTATATTTAGCTGGTTTTCCTGCCTCTTGCTTGTCCACTTCTAATTGGTTCTGCAACAGGAGTAGTTGCTCTGAGATGCAAACCTGCCTCCAGCCTGCCTGACGCCCTATCACGCAGCCCAGAGCTGCACAGGAGATGCTCATGAGGCCAGGCCACAGGCCAGGGGTGCTGACCGGGAGGCCCTGCATGAAGAAGGCAGGAGAGGAGCACCACCTGATGAGCACTCACTCCAGCCAGTTGTTGCTGGGCATGAGCACATGTCCAGGCTGGCCAAAGTGCAGTGCTAAGGAAAGCCACACACCTGACAGCTACCCACAAATTGTTTGAAATGCTGGGAGGATCACACAAGACACATCTTGTAAGCCTGCCTGGGTCAGGGACTGCCTGTTTATCCTGGCAGTGCAGTGAAGGTCCAGAATGTGCCATCCACAGCCAGGATCTATTTTCACCTCCTCCCACCAATCTGTCCTCTAGCACAAACTGCATGCAGTTCTCCAGCATGCCATAGTTTCACGCCCTCATGCCCTTCCACAACTCTATTCAGCCTTCAGAACCCACCTCTGATGTCACCTAAAGGGGGCTTTCCTGCCATCCCTGCTCTCGGACAAGAAACCACATCGCCACACTGCTGTGTTGCTCAGACCCACATCTGGAGGTGTCCCTGGGTTCCTCCCTCGCCCTCAGCGCTGGACACCTGCTCCATCCGGATGTTCTGACAGCTTCATTCTCTAAATGTATCACACTTGGATTCACTTCTCCGTCTCCGCTCCCAGCGCCCTGCTCTCAGCCACCTTGGCCATTCACTGAGTACTTTAGCCTTTTCATGGGTCCCCTGCTTTCCCTCTGTCCATTACATGTCCTCATAGGACCCAGAGGAATGATCTGGAAACAAAAATCAGCCCGTGTTATCAGCCTGCTTAATATCCTTCAGCGACTTCCCGCTGCACATCTCATAACAACCACACTCTGAACAGAGACCTCTCAAGCCCCACGTGACTTGCCCAGACCTCCCTCTGGGCTCCTCTCTTCTCAGGGCCTCCAGCACTCCTTGGCCTCATGCCTCTGGATACACTGTTCCTTCTCACCAAAACTCTCTGTTCCCTCCACTGGAGCCCAGCTGGCTCCTTTCCCGTCTTTTAGTCTCAGGTTAAATGTGACACACTCAGAGTTTTCTCTAAACCCCCTGCATCTAAGCAGGGCCCCAACTTTGTTCTTCATTACTGCCCTTACTTGTTTTCCTCAGAACATGCATTAGAAATTGTCCTTAGATACCTGTCTACCTACCTTCATTGACAGAATCTCCCATCAGACTGTAACTCCAAGAGCTGGGACCACAGTGTCTTGTTCACTGCTGTACCCCAGGGCCAGCATGGTGCCTGACCGAGAGCTGATGTTCAGATATTGGTTGGTTGTTTGAATCAGCACATAAACTCTTTGGAGTATTCCTTTGTATCCTGAAGTCTTTGATTGCACTCATCCATGGGATTGTCACCTATTTCCTTACCTGTCTGCCTTTCGTTAGACTGTAAGCTCCTTGAGGGCAAGGACTGCCTTCATGTCTCTGCTCTCAGCCCCTGGCACATGGTATTGATGCCCGTAGGTTTATGTCTACTGATTGCCAGCCCTACTTAGACACAGATAAGGACAGCTCCTCTACCTACTTTTACCATGTGAGTAGTGCATGACTCAAATTATAAATTTCTGGCGTTGTATGTTTATTATTCTTTGTAGTTAGGAGATTTATTGTAGAACCAGAATTGTCATAAAATGAAAACCCTTTTGATGAACTGACTATTCAAACACCCTCCCCAACCTCCCCATTTGACATCTCGTACTGCACATAGTTTTGGCAGATGGGTTGTCTTTCTGATGGTCCAGCTACATTTGATTGCAAAGTGATTTCATTAAGTCAATGAAAGTGATTTTGGAGAATTTCTCAAATGTCCTGTGAAGCCCTTGACGGTAGGGATCTTGTTAACTGAAATGAAGAAGAAGAATACTGCTCAGGATGATGATATGAGTGCTTCAGAAGATAATGGTTTGTGTATCAAAGGGTTAAGAGGGGCCTAGGGAAAATTGATGAAGCCCTCAAATATTTTTGTAAAAATTTGTCATTTTTATGATAAGACTATGAAAGTCAAACATGAAATGAAGGATATCGTATTGTGCTAGCATGTAGTTTTATCAGAAAACTCCTAGCCAAGTTAGCAATCAAGTTCGACTCGGTGTTCATCCAGAAAATTAACTCCTGGCTGCAACAATAAACCTAAGGTTTTTCAAATACCAGATAAAATTAAACTTGATTTTACGATTTTGAATTTATCTTCTCAAGATAGAGCCTTTGTGAGACCATTTTGTCCCTATTATTTGCTATCTTGAATGAATGCATTTGAAGTCACCCTTTCTCCACCAATGATCCTTCAGTAACAAAGACTCCTGCAGTAGTATTGAGACAGACACAACACATACATTCAGAAGCATCATAAAGACACCGTACATGTAGTAAGAACATGCCAAATGCTTGCCGTCTGTATGTGATTGTATAAAAGAAAGTTTCTTGGCCAGGCATAGTGGCTCACGCCTATAATCCCAGCATGTTGGGAGGCCAAGGCAGGTGGATCACTTGAGGTCAGGAGTTCAAGACCAGCCTGGCCAACATGGTGAAACCCCATCTCTACTAAAAATATAAAAATTAGCCAGGCATGGTGGCGCACACCTGTGGTCCCAGCTACTCGGAAGGCTGAGGCAGGAGAATCACTTGATCCCGGGAGGCAGAGGTTACAGTGAGCCGAGATCGCACCACTGCACTCCAGCCTGGGCCACAGAGTGAGATTCCATCTCAAAAAAAAAAGCTTCTTAACCGGAGTCTAATAGACATTGCATCCAGTCTTGAAAGATTTACATTCCTACATCTTAATGTGGTTTCTCCCAATGACTGTTTTTACAGAGATAAGAACACTAGGAAGACTCGGACTTATTTATTGTCACAGTAGTCATGTGAGGAATTGTTCTCCTGTTTAAAATCAGGAACAAGTGTAGTGGCTTAGTATCATCTAGAATTGGGGCAGACAGTCCCAGAGACCAGAGTCTGCAGTGCATCATCCCCACTGGCCAGTGCTCAGTTACCATCCACTTGAAGAGCAGCAAGACCTGACTCTGTGAGTAGAAGCAAACCCAAAAGTGATCCCATTATTAGAATTTGCAGACAGAATTTACACATATATTTTTGGGCCAAATCCAACCTGCTGCCAGTTTTTGTAAATAAAACTTTCATGGAACGTAGCCAGGCTTGTTTGTTTATTATCTATGGTGGGGATGTCCAGTCTTTTGGCTTCCCTGGGCTACATTGGAAGAAGAATTGTCTCAGGCCGCATATAAAATACACTAATGATAGCTGATGAGCTTTAAAAAAAGAAAATCACAAAAACAGCTCAATGTTTTAAGGAAGTTTATGGATTTGTGTTGGGCCACATTCAAAGCTGTCCTGGGCCACATAACAGGCCGCAGGTTAGACAAGCTTGGTCTACGGCTACCTTCACTCTACAATAGTAGAGTTGAGTAGTTGCAGCAGAGATTATGTGACACATAAAGCCAGGATATTTACTACCTGGTCTTTACCGGAAAGCGTTTGCCATCACCTGATTGAAAGCCAGGTTTGGAGCAGAAATGTGCTGACGTCCTTTGAGTCTCTTATATGCCTCCACCTTCCTTCTTTGCATCAAAAGGACATGAAAGTTTCCATGTCAGTAATAGCAGAGTGGCTTGCCCTCCCACAGATAACAATTATGTATAAACTCTGGACAAAACATTTAAAAAACAACTGTTTGAAGGCACTGCAGAGCAACCAAATGCAGTCAGGGACTGCAAAGGGGAGCTTTCTTGTGTAAGATCCACATTTTTACAGCTTTTCCCCAGTGGGCACTTCCCAGTTCGTGTGGCACAGGGTAGCTAGGACTTAAGCAGAAAGCTTGTGATGAGTGCAGAGTTTAGGACTGCTAGAGCAGCCAGAAAAATAGGAGGCAAATCGCAGAAAAGAGGGATTCAACAAGGAGGGACCCCGTAAAGTCTGTTTATAAATTTCCCTGAAGTTTTTTTGACCCCCAAATTGTGAATTCACAAGAGAGATGGTATAAAATGCAACAGAAACCAGTAGGTGGAATGGGTGACAAGACAGCAGAGATGTCAGCTGCTCTTCATTACGGCAGGGCTAGACTTCAGAGTTTGAATCCAATCCTACTGTGGTACAGGGGATCACTGAACACCTTGGGCATTCCAGTGAAACTTCAGAAGGGCCATGCCTTGGGAGTAGAAACGGTGTCCTAGGACTAAGGGCAAATCCAAAAACCCAAATAGACCCACCCTTACAACATGTAAAACCAATCTCAGGATGAGTCACCAGTAGCTTAATACTCTGCAGAGAAGATTTTAAAAAACCAAGCATCTACAGTGCATCATCCGCACTGTCCAGTGTACAGTCAGTGCTACTACACATATGAAGAAACAGGAAGGTGTGACCCAGTGAGCAGAAGCAAACCCTAAAGTGACCCTTTTCTTGGAATTTGCAGACACAGAATTTAAAGCACATATTTTACATATGTTCAGAGATTTAAAGAAAAATAGGCCAGGCACAGTGGCTCACGCCTGTAATCCCAGCACTTTGGGAGGCCACGACAGGCATATTGTTTGAGTCAAGGAGTTCCAAACCAGCCTGGACAACATGGTGAAAGCCCATCTCTTAAGGGGAGAAAAAAAAAAAAAGGAAGTGTTAATGACTTAACTGCAAATGGGCAGTCTCACACAGAATGGTAATAAAGAATCACATGAAAATGCTGAAACTGAAAGCTGCAGTATCTAAGATGAAACATCCACTGGAGGGTGATAGAACAAATTCATCAGAAGAATAGGAAAAAAGTAGAAAAATGTGGACAGAGTCTCAGTATTATAGGGACAAATTCAAACAGCCTAACATATGTGTAATTGGAGAACCAGGAGGAGCAAAGAGAGAGATAGGAACAGAAAAAAAAGATTTCAAGAAATAATGGCTGAAAATTTCCCGAATTTGGTGAAATATATCAACTCACAAATTCAAGAAGTTCAACAAATCTCTAAGTACAAAGAAAACCATATCTAAGTAAGTCATAGTCAAACTGCTGAAAAGCAAAGGTAAAGAGAAAATCTTGAATGCAGCCAGAAGTAAAAGACACGTAAACAGGAGGAGAACAATATGACTGACTTTACACATGAACACTGGAGACCAGAAGCCAGAGGAACAGGATTGTTAAACTGCAGAAAGCAAAAACCTATCAATTTGCCAGACTTCGTTTTCAAATCTAAAGTCAAAGTAAGAACATTTTTAGAAAAACAAAAACAGAAATCAACAGCAGCGGTCCCAGAAAGCTTTTCACACTAAAGGAAAATGACAGTGCGTGGTAATTCAGATCCATAGGAAGAAATAGTAACCACTAGAAATGGCAAATAGAAACGTCTGTTTTTTCTTCTTAAATTATTCAAAAGTTAACTGACTAATTCAAAAATTATAACACTGGATTGTATAGTTTATAGCGTATGTAGATTTAGATTATTTGACAGTGGTAGTACAAAGAATGATAAGATAACAGAAATTAGACTTTTGCAAGTCTCTGATATTTTACATAAAGTGCTACATTTTAAACTCTAAGTAGACTGTAGAAAAACGTGCAGTAGTCCAGACACAGTGGCTCACACCTGTAATCTCAGCACTTTGAAAGGCCAAGACAGGTAGATTTGAGACCAGGAGTTCAAGACCAGCCTGTCCAACATGGCAAAACCCCGTATCTACTAAAAATACAAAAGTTAGCCAGGCATGGTGGCACTTACCTGTAGTCCCAGCTACTTGGGAGACTGAGGCACAAGAATTGCCTGAACCCGGAAGACAGAGGTTGCAGTGAGCCAAGATCACACCACTGCACTCCAGCCGAGGTGACAGAGCAAGACTGTCTCAAAAAAAAATAAAAATGTGCAGTATATATTATAGTTACAAAAACAACAACTTAAAAAATAATACAAGCAAGTACAGTTCAAAAGTCAGTAGAGAAGTTAATATACTAAAATTGAACACTAAGAAAAATTCAAGCAACACAAAACAGGAAAAGAAAGGAGGAGCAGGAATTTTTTAAAAAATGGAACAGATACAGGCCAGGCACGGTGGCTCACGCCTGTAATCCCAGCACTTTGGGAGGCCGAGGCGGGTGGATCACCTGAGGTCAGGAGTTCAAGACAAGCCTGACCAACATGGAGAAACCACGCCTCTACTTTAAAAAAAAAAACACACACACACACACAAAATTAGCTGGACAGAGTGGCGCATGCCTGTAATCCCAGCTACTTGGGAGGCTGAGGCAGGAGAATCGCTTGAACCCAGGAGGCAGAGGCTGCAGTGAGCTGAGATCACGCCATTGCACTCCAGCCTGGGCAACAAGAGTGAAACTCCGTCTCAAAAAAAAAAAGAAAAGAAAAGAAAAGAAAGAGAAATGGAACAGATGTAAAACAAAATGATAGACCTAAATCCAAATATATTAGTGAATACATTAAATGTAAAGGAGCTGAACTGCTGAACCTTCCACTTAAAAGGCAAAGGTTGTCAAAAATCGGAACCCAACCATGTGCTGCTTATAAGAGGACTACTATAAATATAAAAACAAAGTTAGAAAATTATAGAATGTAAAAGGATATAGTATGCAAATAAAAAACAAAAGAAACCCATGTGGTTATATAATATCAATAAAATGGACATGAAAACAAAGTGGAAGAAGGACATGGTGAGAAGAATTATTGAGGAACTTTCTGTGTTGATAGAACTGTTTGACATCTTAGTGGATGGTACTCACACAGATGTATGCATTTGTCAGTTTATCAGATTGTACTGTGAAGATCTTTGCTTTTCTCTGTATGAGTTTTACCTTACGAATTTGAAGGAAGAAGGAAAACACGACCCTGTAAAGAACATTGCCAATATAAGTACATCAAAAATGAAAGCTAACACCATAACCTTTATTCCGTCTGTGCACTTCTGTCTCATTTTCTCTTGTGCTGTTGAAGTCAACCCAACACTTTATCTCTTTTTTACTCAGTAGTATAGTTTTCTTTTCTGTGGTGCTTTCTTGCTTATAACTTTTATTTTTGTTTTCTTCTCTCTAAAACTTAATGTCTCCTTTATTGGAAGTTAGTAGGCTTTCACCTCAGAGGCAGGGGTTTCTCACAAAGACTGGTAACAGTTTCTGTGTATGGACAGCGAGGTCTGACACTTAGTTTGACAGCTCCCCACACTCATGCAGTTCTTACTCATTTGTTCACCAATTTTTGATAACCTATAGCATGTCAGATGCTAGGCCCTGAGATAAAATGGCGTGCCCAGCAGACATGCTGACATCCCTCATGGAGCTTACAGTCACAACTTCACTTTCTTTGGTAAAACTCAAATTAATACAAAACTTTAAAAGCCAAAAGGTCAAACTCATTGGATAGGGAGTTCCAGAATCCATAGTTGTGTATGTGGTTTATGTATGTGAACCAAATGCTCGTCTATGATCATTCCTGCCTGTGTTCAGGGGTAAACCACCATTAACAACAGGATGCAGATACAGTGTCATCAGGTCATAAGTAGGGGTCAGGCTTCAGAGTCAGGGTGTAAGACAAAAATTAAGTATAGGCAAAATTCTTGTCATTAAACATTGGCATCATATTCAGTGGGTGAGATGCTCACACAGGACGTGTGCCCAAGAACCGAGGTTGACTGGGGAAAGAACTTCGCAGCCTCCGTCTCACACTCATCGAAACAGCTCACCAAATCACGCTTGTTGTTCGGATGGTTATTCCTCTCCCTTCTCTTTCCTCCCTGTTGTGTGTCACGGGTGTGGAGGCCAGGGTGATGAGTGGGAAGAAGCTGTGTATACAGGGTTAGATTCATGTAAATGAAATGAGATCTGTACCCAGCATTTGGGAATTGCCACATGCATGGAGATATCAAAAAAGCAAGTCTCAAACTCATCCAAGTAGTGAATGTAAATGTGTACTCATTTCTGAAGGACAATCAGTGTTCACATTCCAGGGTTTTCTTTATGACACCCAAATGCAGCCACTTCTCTGGAGAACTATGTATAGCATTATTTTTATCTCCGTGATAGTTAGGGAAGCCAAAGTTTAAAGGACTATTGAACAAATGAATTTGGGAATTATAACACTGAGTTCAATTAAAAAGCCTTTTGAGCTGAAACAATTGTTTATAGCACCATATTTAAGTCCTATAAAACTGTATTCTAAACTATCTTCTGAGAGACATTTCAGTGTTACGTTGAAAGTTTTTGCCTTTGGTAATTACTGGTTCATTTGCTTTAAAGCAGCATGTCATTTTCTTTGGCTTAAGAGAAAGATTACTTTTTGTGCAGGGATAATGGGCTTGTAAGTCTAGTGTAAAACGTATTTAACCGATTCTCCCAATTTTCTTTATTTTCCCTCCTCTGCAGTTTCGTGCCTTAGCACCAATGTACTATCGAGGGTCGGCTGCAGCTATAATTGTTTATGATATCACAAAAGAAGTAAGACTATATAGCTTTCTTTAGATTGTTTTGAAAACTCTCTTTTGGTTGGTTAGATCTCCAGTTGCTCTCCTTTTTTTGTGTTACAGGAGACATTTTCAACATTAAAGAATTGGGTGAAAGAGCTTCGACAGCATGGCCCACCTAATATTGTAGTTGCCATTGCAGGAAATAAGTGTGATCTTATCGATGTAAGGTAAGTGATTAGAGCAAGAGATTACAATACCTATTATGTGTTCCTTTTCTTAATGAGCAATATCCAGAATAAGAGTCTTGCTTTTATTTTGTCTCTGACATTGAAAAATTCCTTTTGGTTGTGTGGTTGGAGTCCTAAAGTTTCAAACTAAAATTAAGATTTCAGGCATTTGGAGCTAATTATATTATATATATAGACAGGTGTGCAATTTACGGAAATGCTGGTTGCTTTGCACCCGACATTATCTGAGATCAGAGCAGCCCCCAGGCTCCCATGACTTAGAATACTTGAACGCAGAAAGCACATTTATTGGCAGTTTCTCTGGGCCACTTCCATCATTCCCAGAGCAAGGGCTTTTTGAGAATTGTGGCTGGAGAAAAAACCCTGCCAACCCTAATCATTCCATTAGCTACATTACTAGTGGTACCGAGTTTTGTTTCATTTTGTTTGTTTACCCATGGGTGTGAGGTAGTCAGGAAGACCATGTCTCAGGGCCCAGCCAGCAGCCATTTAGGTCATCCTTTGTCCTCATAAATCTGGTTAACTACTGGGTAGGTGGGGGTACAACTAAGATCTTTGTGGGTAGAATTTCTGATACGTAGTTGTTGCCTTTCAGAGAAGTCATGGAGAGAGATGCAAAGGACTACGCCGACTCTATTCATGCAATTTTTGTAGAGACCAGCGCAAAAAACGCGATAAACATAAATGAACTCTTTATAGAAATTAGTGAGTATCTCTGTGCCTTATCCATTTCCTCTGTAAAAGCAACTTAACACAGAATGATCTTCCTAGTTAGAATTCCCATCTTACTTAGAGCAGTCTAGTCTCTGATACTGCGATCAGTGAAACGAGATTGGAGAAGGTAAGAGTAATGGCCGGTTTTCATATCATGTTACAGTTGCTGAAGAGCTGTTGCCCTTCTGGAAAGAATGTTGCTACTGAATAAATAATGCACAGGGTATTGAGGTCATGAAAGCAGTCCCATTTCTTTCTCTATTTAAATTTTTTTTAATTTTTTCCATTAGTCGTCCAAGGTCATTGAAAATGAACAAAATGAATAAAGGAAAATGAAATGCAGGTATACTTGCACTGTAAGAAAACCCTCAAAAATAATACTAGACAAGTGAAAGGCAAGATCTGTTTTCCCTCTTTCCCTTCCCTTTCCAGAAGTGTTAATATGATGATACTAGACAGGAGAGGGGCTGCTGCATGCCTTTGGGATCCTCTGAAGATTGTATCTATGTTTATTCATTTCATTCAAATTCATCAAAATATTTATTGGGAGCTGTTCCAGGCTCAGGGGAAATAGCCATGAAGAAGATAGACGCAGCCCCTGCTCTCCTGGAGTGCACATTCTACAGAGGGAAACAGACAGTGAACACCAAATAAATAGGATCATTTCAGATCATAATAACTGATACGAAGAAAATAATTTAGGATGAAGCGAAGGAATGTCTGCAAGCAATCAGGGAAGGCCTCTCTAAGGAGATGCTATCAGAGCTGAGGTCCAAGGGAGCAGGCCCTGCAGAGGTATGGGGAGTCACATGAACTGAACATGTCAGACTTCCAGGTGGAGAAAAGCAGAACGCCGTGAGAGCAGGGTGGATGTAGCGTTAAGATCCACCATGTGGTTGAGAGCCAAGGGGACTGAAGCAGAGTGGGTCCTTTGCCATTGGGTCAAGGAGGGGCATGCACTCCAGAGCCCACCAAGGCCAGGCAAGGATGACCCATGAGCAGAGCAGGCCCAGGTGAAGCCCTGGGAACCCCACTAAGGCCAGGCCCAGCTCTATCAGCTGGGACCACACTGGAATGTGGGCCCCTGGTTGGTAAGGTTCTTTTCACATTTTTTTTTACGTGTCCCATTGTTTAGATCTGGCCAATCATTTAAGTATTTTCAGAGTCCTTTGCAGGCCTAAGGAGCCCATCTGCTGCCAGATATGGCCAGTGAACTACTTACTGCACCCTCTAGGCCAGCGCCTTCATTTCAGTGTTAAAAAGTCATGATGTCCCTGGGCATGGTGTTTGTCACTTATAATCCCAGCTACTCCAGAGGCTGAGGCAGGAGGATCACTTGAGGTCAGGAGTTTAAGACCACCCTGGGCAACAGTATAACCCTATGTCTTAAAAAATAATAAAATAAAAATACTAGGGCATTGTAGCATGCACCTGTAGTCCCAGCCACTTGGGAAGCCGAGGTGGGAGGATGGCTTGAGCCCAGGAATTTGAGGCTGCAGTAAGCCATTGATTGCACCACTGCACTCCAGCTTAGGTGACAGAGCAAAACCCTCTCTCTTAAAAAAACAAAAATCATGTTTATTGTTGTCCTAGATGTAAATAGCAGGTACCCAGATGAATTTTTGAAAGGCAACATAAAACCAGTTGGGAATTTTTCACAGCTCAAGCTAAAATACCTAAGTGTGTGGTGTCATGAGTATGTTAAAATTACCGCTATCTTTTTGTGTTCTTTACTTTAGTGGTATTAAAAACAGGAAGGTAGGCCAGACATGGTGGCTCACACCTGTAATCTCAGCACTTCGGGAAGCCAACGTAGGTGGATTACCTGAGGTCAGGAGTTCGAGACCAGCCTGGCCAACATGGTGAAAACCCATCTCTACTAAAAATACAAAATTAGCTAGGTGTGGTGGTGCATGCCTGTAATCCCAGCTACTTGGGAGGCTGCGGCAGGAGAATCGCTTGAACCCAGGGGGTGGAGATTGCAGTGAGCCAAGATCACGCCATTACACTCCAGCCTGGGCAACAAAAGCAAGACTCCATCTCCAAAAAAAAAAAAAAAAACGAAGGTAGTAGTAAACCAACAATGAAATTCTTATATAAAAACTAGTGTGTACATATTCATTTTAACTGTGAAAAATAAAACCTGTATGTTCACAAGGATTAGAAAAATTGAGAGACATGTACATAGACCTTATTGTCCGCTGGTTTAGTAAAACTGCCTGAGCACAGCGCCTGGCACACTGACTTTGTATTGAAGTGTAGTAGACATACAGAAATGGGCACATATCAGAAGTACAAAGCTCAGTGAATTTTCACAAACTGAATATACTCCAGTGCTTGGCACTCTGGTTGGGACATGGCCATTCCTACACCCAAGGGTAACCGTCCTGATACTAATTCTCAGATTGGTTTATCTGGTTTTGTTTTACATATATTTTGTACTTTCTATTTTTAAAAACATACTCTGTTTCCTCTGTGTATCTGGCTTCTTTCATTCTGCATTACATTTTTAGACCATCCATGTCATTGCATCTAGCTGTGAACGATCCATTCTCATGACTGGTTTGTGCGTGTCAGTGTCAGGGTCCAAGTTGTGGGGATAAGGGGGCAGTGAAGAATACCCACAATATAATTATCCATTCTGCTGTTGCTAGACATTTGGGTAGCTGTCTCCAATTTAGAGTTATTACAAACAGTACTGCTCTAAACATTCTGATCATATTCTTTGGTGAACATCTGTACACATTTTTGTTAGGTGTATTTATACCCACAAGAAAAATTGCTGGTCGTTGAGTATGCATGCATTCAGTACAGCTTTACCGCCAACCAGTTTTCAAAGTGGTAGTTGTACTAGTTGACACCCACACCAGTAGTGTATGAGAAGTCCGGTCACTTTCTGTCTCTGGTGGGTAGGCAGTGATCTCCATTTTCATGACAGTTAATGAAGTTGAGCACATTTCCGAATATTGATTTACATTTGTCATATCTACATATCCTCCTTTGTGAAGGGCCTGTTAAGTCTTTTGCCTGTTTTCCTGTTGGCTTACCTGCCTTCTTCTTAATGTTTTATAGTTCTTTATTTTGGAGATGAGTCACTTATTGACTATGTATATTGGAAATATCTTCTAATGTATGGCTTGCCTTTGTTTTCTTAGTCAACTCCTTCAATGGATTGAAGTTTTTAATCTTCATATAATCTAATTGATCCTTGTTTTCCTTTGTGTTTAGCTGCTTTCGGTTTTTTGCTTGCTGTTTTAGAAATCATTACCTAATCCCAGCTCATGAAAATAGTCTCCTCTTCTTTCTTTTAAAAATATTATTTGTTTAACAATTTTTTGATGTCATACTTCACAGATGTCTCTTAGATACCAGCTATATTTCAATATCCATTTATTGAGAATAATGACAAGAAGCTTGGGTAAAACTTTTAAACGAATTTGTAGTATATTCACAGCGGTGTCTAGTCATTTGAAAAGTAGTTACAAGACACTGGGAGATACTTTCTTAATATGGAAACCATGCTGTGTACTCCCCACACAGATCTGCAGACAGCTCAAAGTGGTGGAGGCTCAAGGCTTGACAGAACCTGAAAGTCAGTGGAGAGGCCATCTTAGCCTTGTTAATGCCAAAAAATGTGCATGTCCATTTATTCCATGTTTATAAAATACTTCTGTGTCATGTATTGTGCTGATAAGGTACTGGAAACATAAAGATGGGCAAATAGGATCTCTTGCCTAGAAGAGCTTAGGATCTAATGCGAGGGAGATAGTCATGTAAACAGATATGAGATATGTGTTGTAACCTATTTCTGGTGTCCTGATTGATTGTAGTGTCTGAGATGTTAGAGAGTAAGGAAGTGGGAGAATGTCAGGAAAGCCTTTGTACAAGAAGCAACCCTTGAGTTATCAGCCAGGTAGGTAGGTAGGTGATTTAAGGATTCTCTCGAAATTGGCATTATGCTTCACGGAGCAGTGAAGTGAAACCTGTTCATTGTCATGCATTGTTGGTAGGAGAATGTAGTGGCACAGCCTCTTCAGAGAGTAATTTGGCAGCATCTGTCAAAATGTAAATTGCACATTCTTCCTGCGTTTACGCTGGATAGACACTGGAATACAACGTATGTGTCAGACAAACGCCCAGGAGTAGAATGCCGTGACCTGGCTCTTCTGCTCCTGGCATTAATCCTGCACATACACTCATAAGCTGACAGAGATGCTTCTTGCATCTTTGTTAATAACATCAAAATGTTGGAAACAAACTAAACATCCATCAGTAGAGAAATGGTTAAATGAATGGTGGTCCATCTGCAAATGCAGTATTGTAGAGCTGTTAAAAAGAAGGCAGCAGGCCAGGCACAGTGGCTCACACCAGTAATCCCAGCACTTTGGGAGGCTAAGGCAGGCAGATTGCTTGAAGTCAGGAGTTCGAGACCAGCCTGGCCAACATGGCGAAACCCCGTCTCTACTAAAAATATAAAAATTAGCCGGGCATGGTGGTACATGCCTGTAGTCCCAGCTACTTGGGAGGCTGAGGTGGGAGAATCGCTTGAACCTAGGAAGCTTAGGCTGCAGTGAGCCAGATTATGCCACTACACTCCAGCCTAGGTGACAGAGCAGGTAAGCCTGTCTCAAAAAAAAAAAAGTAGGCAGCTCTTTCTCCATGTACTATGATGCCACAATCCCCAGGATGTGTTGAGTCAAAGTATCATGGTGGAGAATGGTGCCTATGGTTTGCTTTATTTCTTGCCCCATTTGGCCTTGGAAAGGGGAGATGGGTAGGGATGTAGGTGTGCCTGAGCGTTTGTGCATATATGTCTCTGGAAGCCTGTACGAGAAATGGGCCACAGTGGTGGCCTTGTTATGAGACAGAGGGACAGCCATGTTCTGATTGAACTTTTTAAAAATAAATCGTATGTATTACCTACTCAAAACAAAATGTTTTTAATGTGTGGCTTTTTTTAATCAAAAAGCTTTTATTAAGTGCTGTGTGATATCCTTGTTTGGATCCTGGGGCAGAAACACGACATGCGGAAAAACTGATGCTATCTGAAAAGAGTCTGGAGTTAATAGTGATGTGGCAATGTTGAACTCTTCATTTTGACAAATGTCCCATGGTAATATGTCAGCACTGGGGGAAACTGGGTGGGAGGTACCCAGGAGCTCTATCATCTTTGCGACTTTTCTATAAATCTAAAATTATTTGAGTATAAAAAGTTTATTAAACTTTTTTTTTTTTTTTAACTTCAGTGAAACCTGTCAAATTGCATCAGCAAAATTGTTGTGTCTGAGAAAGTTAAAGCTCACTCCCTTCCCTCTTCTCATCTTGGTTTAGGTCGAAGAATTCCATCCACTGACGCCAACCCGCCATCTGGCGGTAAGGGCTTCAAACTCCGAAGACAGCCTTCAGAGCCAAAGCGGAGCTGCTGCTGACCGAACCTCAGCCCCTCAGACTTGATGATGAAGTAGGTGGTCCTGAAAGTTAACAGGAGGACTGGGGTCCCTACCACCAGTTTTCACCTAGCCAGTCTTGAGTCTTCTCCGTACAAAAAGGATTCACAGAAATTGACCAGTTCTGTTCTCCAGAGACTGCAGCAATGATATTTTAGTCTGTGAACTTCTATTATGTAAAGAATCTCTAATGTACAAAGGGACTACATCGTTGGCTTTTGACCTTGCTGAAAAGGAACATATAACTTTATGGATGGTAGGATTAAGTTGTTGAGTAGTTTTGTAATCAAGATTTTATGTAACATTTGTAAAGGGAAAATTAGCACTTTCGTGGTTCTTAAGGGGAAAAAAAGACCTTGTGGAGATTATAATTTCCTTCGTTTCTGTTACCACTGTTAGAGGGAGTTGTATCATTTAAAATATAGTGGGATAGTTTAAGTGGAGGGAGGACAATTATTATCTGAAGCTAAAATGGGTTATTTATAGGACTGAAGGAAATGATTTCATTTCTGCCATCTCTAAAGCACTTTTCATTGAACATGTTAGCCTAGGATACGTACAGTAAATTAACAATGATAGCAGCAGATGCCTAGCTCACCCTGGGTTTCCTTCTGACCTTGTCATGGTGTGTGCCACCAAACACGTTATTGGCACCTTTTTAAATAAGCTCTCATGATCAAGATGGTGATGGTAGAGAAGCTGCCCAGGATAAATTGAATTTCATATGTTCTGAACTGACTAGCAATGGTTTAAAAAGAAAGAAAAGAGGAAGTGAAGAAGGTGGTGTAAATGCTGTCAATTATTTTTTAACCCAAGTATTTTGGTGGGGAAAAGCAAGTATCTGTTGCTTAGCATAGGTAAAGTTGTAGTCTATATTTATGAGGCCATTGCTTAAAGATTATAAATTATGTAAATACATTAATAAACTCTAAGTTTCATTTGACATTCCATTGAATCTTGCACCCAGTCTTGCATATGCCTGCCCAGTTTTCAGCCTGTTAACGGGAGACTCAGGCACATTGGTATTGTATAAAGGTATACAGTCTTTAAAGGTTACAGTCTGCCTTCCCTTCTACCCACCCGCCTTCCACCAGATCCCATCTGGAAATGGTAATAAGGACATATGCCACTTTGACAAATCTGACTAGTCCTTACTAGCCTGAGGGTCAAAGATGAAGCTCCAACCCCAAGTCATTTACCTGGTCTTGGTAATAAGTTTCTTTTAGCTTGTACAGCATCCTCAGACCAACTGAGGAGCTTTCCTTGTTAACAATTTAGCTTATCTTTTTGTTTCCTTTATTTTTGCCTGCCTCTGTTAGTGGTTAACACTCTTTCCCCTCAGGGAGCCTAATGAGGTTTTTAATATAATCTAAAAATAAAGCATTGAAGTGAAGTTGGTGAAAATTTGTTCCTGGTCTAATTTGGCACCCTTCCAACCTGAGTATTGTAGGGGAAGGAAATTTACAAGATTTAATAGGAAATGAAACAGCTTGAATTTCAAACTAAATTGTATTTTCAGAGCTATCCTTAAACTGAACAGCTGAAACTTTAAAAAATAATTGTTATTATTTTGTGCCCCCCACTTAATATGGATAGATTTTAATGGGAAGATTATAATTCAGATTAAGTAAAAAACAATTCCCTTTTCCCTGTTGTATATCTTAAGAATTTGGAATTTTTTTTTATCTTCTGAAATCATATAGAAAGAATGTCGTTAGTAAAAATTCTAACTTCGTTTTGTTTAAAAGACACGTGGATGCTCCATCCCCCTAGGATTTTGCTTCCTCCCCAGTGCTAAATTAGCAAGCTCCTAGAGAAGCCATGTGATTCCCAGGGCCAGGCGCTTTACAACTGAAAGTAGTTTGACTTTCTTCTGTATACATCCAGATGGATCCCAGGCATCTGGGCACCGCCCTAGTATGTCCCTAGAATTCCCACTGCTGGGCCTCTATCTCCATGACAACAAAATAAAAACAGGTTGCTTGACTCATTACCGAAGAGGCAAAGCATGTGCGACCCTTTCTGTCTTATTTTACCAAAAGATGGTGCAAATCTATGACCTTCACATTTTTTCCACCAAACCCAGCAGTGGCTGTTGGTGATTGTATGGTATCTCGGTGCATGGGGAAAGGCAAGGTCTTCTGAGCTCATCTTAACTGGTGAGGCATCTGGATGTCTCTGATATTACTGTGATGTTTTACTGTACCAAGCCCAATGTGGGTCCATCTCATCAGCCCTTTGCTGATTTCATGATTTCTCACACTCCCTCCCATATGTAGGGTGTGATTCTGTTTTATTGTAGCCACGTTTTATTAACAGAATGAGTGATACGAAGCTTGTACTTAATGTATTTTTCGGGCCTCTTCTCTCATTTTCATCAGTCTGTCTAAGAAGTTGACTCAGCACTGTTTCTCATGTAATATCCTTTTAATGCTTAGCAACAACAATAAGAAAAAATTGCTGTCTCAGATCCGTAATCCATACTCCGTGAAAGCAGGAAAAAAATGTTTTTACTTATTTCATTTGCTTCTAAAATGCAAAGATGAATATTAAAGTCAGAAGCAGTATTTTATTTTGAGCACATTTTGGATTATTAACCTGACTAAGCAATGATCTAGTACACATTTCATATTTTCTTTATAATAATTTATTATGGAGAAGAGGCTAGATTTCAAAGGAATTGAGACATATGCCCATCTATAAACATTTTTTGGTTTTCTTACGATACAGGGCCATTTTTTAAAACTCTCAGGACTGAACAGAAGAGAAAAATTATTAATTAGCTGCTACTTTATGTTGATTCTTTTCAGAGAAATTGAAATAAGCTCTTTGCAGGTGTCCAATCCTAGAAACCAATGGTCTCCAGAACTCTCCTTTCACACAAGTGTTTTTCTGATTCTATGATAACTAATTAACTATCATCTGGTGATTAAAAGAACATAAAGTAAGATTATGATTAAGCGTCCGTCACCTGCTTGTCAGCCTCAGTCAGGATACGTTTTACACGAAGCAGCTGAAAGATTTAGTTCTTTTCAAAGTAATTTATTTTCTTGTGACCGTTTATGATGTTGTTTGAAGTGCCTGTTTCCCGTTGTGCACACACTTTCTGGATGTCTGAAAGGATCAGGACTCTTGTGTTAGAGGCTTGCCTCCTCTCTGTGGGCTGGTGTCCTTCTTGAAGTTATCAATTCCTCTTATTCTTAAATATCTAAAGGGAAAGGAAACCACCTTTAATTTCAAAACTTCTCTTTAAGTCTTGTATGTATTTCTTTTCTGTTCTCAAGGAGGAAAATTGGTCTAGGAGGCCTTCCAAATTAAACTCTGGGAAATATAGTAATGAAAATATCCTTTAGCTAACTTTCCTGTAACTGTCAAAACAAAATGTCAGTATTTGTAGGGCACTGTGTTAAAATAAGGGGTTTAGATTCCAATGACACTGTACTAATTGGCATGTCAGCCTCCAGCTCAGAATGGCATTTGCTCATGGTTACAGGCATCTTTTAGATTCTAAGAGTGAGTTACAGAATTCGTTTTGGTACTTTCACTTATTCTTTCAGAATACATCAAGGACGTGATTCATGGGCCCTTAAGAGTATAAGATATAGTTGCACCGTATGTTGCTTAAGTAGCAGATGAGCCCCCCTAAACATCCACATGTCTCTGCAGGAACCTGTGTAAGTATTGCGAAAACCCTTTTCTTCCAGGGAAAAATTACTGGAAATTCCTTAACTGAGGTACACTCGGTACTCGCTCTAGAACATTTGGGAAATGACAGCGCACAAACTCAGGCTGGCTCTCCCCTCTAACCTCACTGGGCTGTAAATGTTCCTTCTAACTCTGTAATGAAAGTTAAATGACAATGACAAACTAGATAGCGAACCTGTAAAAGTCATTATTTACATTTGTTTTAAAGGGACAGTTTTACCGTTTGACTTCAAGAGAGTTTCTACCTCTTAACAGTTAATATTTTTTAAAGGAAGAAATGGAATGTACCTTCAGGGGTCAAGCTGTTAACTGTATACCTGCCTCCAGTTAGCTTGGTTTATCAAAAGGATTTTTAAATGATTCAAGATGATGTTTAGGATATTTGTTTTAACTCCTGCTGTGCTATGATTTTAAAAAAATAGTCTAAGAAACAAATTTATCCATGAGATAAACATTATATTTTATAGTTTTAGAAAAAAGAGCTGGGGGTGGAATTTAGCCTAGAACTTAAAGAAACAACCTCTGCCAATTTCTCTTGACAGTGGAGTTGCTTGTCTTGACTTCTAATAATAGAAATCCAGGCAATTTGATTATCCGGTTTGCAAGAAACTTTAATGGAATTCTGGGGCATTTGTCCTGTTTTATGTGCAAATGAAAGTCTAAAAAATATTAGGATATTACATTTTTCAGGAGCCTCCATTTTTTCAGTCTAAGAGAACGATAAGTGAGAGACCGATTGTGATGAAGTTTCATTAGACATAATGTGGAAAGTGAATAAATAGAACCAAGAATCTTCATATTTCTGTCTTTCAGGATTCTCTTGGCATATAGGAAAATGATTTACTTTCCAAATCTAGGACTTCCAGTAGCATAGATCAAGTTTAATTTGATGGTCTGTACCGTCACAAATAACTAATATCTGTTTTCTTTCCTTTTAGAGTATAATCAATTATTGACAGGCCAGAAAATTTTTGGCTTCAAAACAAAAGGATTCATAAGCTTAAAAAAAATAAAAATTCCCAAACCTTCCGTCTATTCCTTTTATTACGTTGAACATTTTACATAGTAAGAGTAAGATGTATCATTAGTAGATGGTGAAATTAAAACCATGGTGTCTAACAGATTTAACAAAAAATGTTTAATTTACTACAAGTTCATTTTCAGATCTGTATGGTGCCCAGTGCTCCACAAAATGCATGATAATTGCAACAACAAAATTATTTTCATGAACAAGAATTCAAGTGCCAAAGTCCTATCAGCCAATTAAAAGCCATAAGAGAGGAACAATTTTTTTTTTTTCTTTTTTTAGATGGAGGCTCACTCTGTCGCCCAGGCTGTTGTGCAGTGGCGCAATCTCAGCTGACTGCAACCTATGTCTCCTGGGTTCAAGCAATTCTCCTGCCTCAGCCTCCTGAGTAGCTGGGATTACAGGCGTGCACCACCACACCCAGCTAATTTTTGTATTTTTAGTAGAGACAGGGTTTCACCATGTTGGCCAGGCTGGTCTCAAACTCCTGACCTCAGGTGATCCACTCGCCTCGGCTTCCCAATGTTCTGGGATTACAGACATGAGCCACCACGCCCAACTAGTAATGATTTTTTTAAAGGGCTTTTCTTAATTGACAGTTTTAAGTTGTAGACATTAATAATCTAACAAACAAAACATGCCAGTTTTACTGATTCCAGTTTTTGCTGGATTGAGGAACTTTTCATTACTTAGGGAAACTTTTGAATGTAGTACTGTGGAGGAAATCATCCTTAAAATAGCATTTCACACATAGGGCCAATAATTTTTACTTAGAACTGAAATTGTCAAGGAAACCCCTGCAGCATGTAACGTCGTATTGTAGAAGAGCTGGGCATACCTCTTCCTCTAGGCCAGTTCAGAGGCCACTGGCGGCCCAAGGAGAGTGGGGCCCACTGGCGTGAGCAGTCCCTGTGCCCATGCCCATGGTGGTGCTTGACTTTGCTTTGGGGCTTAATCCTAGTATCATTTGGCCATTACTTTTTAATTAAGTTTATACTTGAATAATCAGTTTTACTCCTGAAAAATTTTGAAGCCAGCACTTGAATTTGTTTATATTCACTTACTTTGTATATGAACTTATGACATTAGAGTTTGTAAAACTACCTTAACGTGGCTCATGCATCTGATGTTAGAGGGACTGGTCAGTTCATTACAGGGCGAATTATTGGCAGCTGGCTAGTCAGAGCAACTGATGGGTGGCTTTGTGTGTGTGTGTGTGAGACGGAGTCTCACTCTGTCACCCAGGCTGGAGTTCAGTGGCGCGATCTCGGCTCACTACAACCTCCGCCTCCCGGGTTCAAGCAATTCTTCTGCCTCAGCCTCCTGAACAGCTAGGATTACAGGCGCCTGCCACCACGCCTGGCTAATATTTTTTGTATTTTTAGTAGAGACAGGGTTCCACCATGTTGGTCAGACTAGTCTGGAACTCCTGACCTCATGATCCGCCTGTATCGGCCTCCCAAAGTGCTGGGATTACAGGCATGAGTGGTGGCTCCATTTTTAAACCATTTGTTATCCTATGTAGACAGAGCTTTATTGCCCTGGAAAAGATTTTTTTTTTTTTTTTTTTTTAACTCTCATGCAGTTCAGTCTTTTCATCATTTCACTTTGTGAGTCACTCACATAATTGTCAATCATCCCTCTGACCTTTTTAAGAATTTACATCTTACCATCTCTGATTGAAGCAGCCTTCTCGCTTTATTTCCTTTATGTTCATTTTCCTGTGGGCTCTCCCTTAGAGACACACGGCCGCAGCCACCTCCTCCACATATGTAATACGCCTTCTCCTGCGGCCTTCCGTGGCCACAGCAACAGGGGCTGCTCAACCGCTCCAGCTGGGCTTTTTTAACAAGCACTGTCAGAAATGCACAGGCCCGGGGTGGGGGATGAACAGAAGTTGATTAGTGGGCACAGAAATACAGTTAGATAGAAGGAATAGTTGGAGCATTCGATATTACAGTAGGGAGACTGCATCTAACAATAATTGATTGTGTATTTGAAAATAGCTAGAAGAATCAGAATATTCCCAGAACAAAGAAAAGATAAGCGAGGTGAAGGAAATCCCAGTTACCCTCATTCAGTCCATTACACATTCCATACAGGTCTCAAAATATCACAGGGACCTCAAAGACATGTACAGTTCTTAGTTTAACATTTTTGAAAGAAAAGAAAACCGGCCAGAGCATTAAAACAAATAAAATAAGAAACACAAAGACCAGTGTTAGGTGAAGAACTCCAGTGCTTCAGAAAGAGAATAGCAGCACTCCCTTACCCTGGGAACATGGCCAGTTGACAAAATGGGTTTTGGTTTTTTTGTTTTGTTTTGTTTTACCATTGGTAATAAGATAGTTAACATAAGTGGTCAGAACTTCGCTGAATTTGTAATAAAGCATTTGTTAAGCGTGTAGAAGTCTAAATCAAAAGTCTTGAAGAAAAACAGCTATAGCAATGAGCCTGGACATTTTTCAAAAAAAAAGAAAAAAAGAAAAAAGGAAGCTAAGCCGTCCTACCAGCAGTCTCTTGCTCCTAAGAATGTCATGCCTTTTCAAGACCTGATGCAAGGAATAAGATATTTGTGCCTTTTTATAATAGCATCTATTATGAAAGTAAAATTCAGTTGCTTACAGTTTGGCCGCTTTGTAGCACTATTATAAACAGCCCCAATGTATGGTCTTGGCCGTACTGCATGACACATGGCCTGGCCACCTGTAATGGAATGCTGCAGTGGTGGTTTGCCAAGCTTCTGTGGATGTCTGAAGACTTTATTTTTACAGTCTTAACCTTGGGCTGGACCTAAGTGTATACAAACCATATGGTGTCTGTATTGTTTATAGATGCTGACAAAAGAAAACTAGACCTTTTGTTCTTTGTTGTAAGATTTTTGTTTTCATACCTATGCTCATAGGAGATAGTTTGCAAATGAAAGTTGATTTGCCATACCTTTAAATAATATTGTTTTAGCTTGAATATTCTATAATACACTTTTATAGAGTATAACATGCTAAATCACTGTTTTGTTGTAAGAAAGGTGTAAACATTTTGTTAATAAAATGCTATGTTTACAAATATATATATATTTGCCTGCCAAATGGTTTCTCTTTGTGATATTACTCATGATATGTTCTTCTTAACCAAATATTCTGAAGTCGTTTTTAAATGATCTTTGGATACTGAAATACCAGAATTTTGACAGCTGTAGTGTCTGGTGAGCAGCAAGTTATTTGTACCAAGGTATCTGAAGCTTCCCAGCTTCCCATATCCTTATCTTATACAACTCCTCCCTCTCCTTGCTCTTCAGTAGTTAAGATGGGGGTTCTAGAAGCAGGTCAGCAAGGCCACCAGTGAGCATTTAGAGGGAAGTTTGCTGCCCCTGGAAGAAAGGAACAGTGTGGTGCCCTAGATCATAGAAGAAAAGGTCTTCCCTTGTCTTCCATTATTTTGCGGATTTCATCGAAGATGCTAGTCTTTCCATCCAGTGCTGACTTGAACCCTGCACCCCCAGTACCGTTCATTGCCAGCAGAAGCACTGGCTCACACACATCCGTGTTCTCTTTGCTGTTCCTCTTAGGTAGAAGCACATTTGCCTGTACAGTGTAGTTGTGCCAAAGAGTACCTTACCTACAAGTTCAAGTGAGGGAACCAGAGAGGGCTTGAGACAAACAGGCTTGGATTTGAGTCTCATCAGAGCATCTTTTCAGGCTTTGTGGCCCTAGACAAGGCCCTTAACTTCTCTGACCTGTGTTTCCTTTATCTTCACAAAGGGAAGATAATAAGAGCTTATCACATGTGGCTGTTTTGGTGGGATACCTATAGCTGTCAAATATTTAACACAGCATTAACAAAGCATAAACATCTCACATAATTTTTTTTTTGTAAGCTGTCTCCCTGATAATCATTTTCTGATTCAGTTAAAATAACTTTGCTATAAGTCTGGTGGTTTGCTGTTTTGTTTTTTCCATGTTTTTAAGTATAAAACCTACAAAAAATGCCATGAATCTTGGGTATAGCTCAATTAAATTTCACAGAGGTTACCCACATAACCAGCCCTCAGATCACACAGTGGGACATCTGCCACACTTCAGATGCCCCACCTTGTGCTCCTTCTCTAACATCACTGATGAGTTTTATCTGGTTTCAACTTTATATACATACCATATGGTTCCATGGATCTGGCTTCTTTCACCCAACATGGTATGTTGTATATTCTCATTCATTCTTACTGCTATGTAGGATTCCACTGTGTGAATAAACCACCATTTATTTATCTAGTCTGTATTGATAGGCATTGGATTATTTCCAGATTTTTGCCATTAAGAATGTACCACAATGAACCCTACATACATCTTTGGTATAAAGTCTTGTACAGGTTTCTCTTGGTCATGTGCCTGGGAGTGGAATTACTGGGTCATGAGAAATACACGCATACACACACATTCTCAATATGTATTTGTTTTTGCTTTTGTAGATAGTTTTCTAAAATGGTGTATCTGGCTGGGTGTGGTGGCTCATACCTGTAATCCCAACATTTTGGGAGGCCGAGGTGGATAGATCACTTGAGGTCAGGAGTTTGAGACCAGCGTGACCAACGTGGCAAAACCCCAACTCCACTAAAAATATAAAAATTAGCCAAGCATGGTGGCAGGCTCCTGTAATCCCAGGTATTTGGGAGGCTGAGGCAGGAGAATCACTCGAACCCAGGAGGCGGAGGTTGCAGTGAGCCGAGATCACACCATTGCACTCCAGCCTGGGCAACAAGAGTGAAACTCTATCTCAAAAAATAAAAATAAAGTGGTGTATCAATATAACTCCCCCCAGCACTTGCAAGAATTGTAGTTGTACAGCATCCTTGCTAACACTTGATATTATTCTTTTCTGCTCTTAAAAAGTCTGGAAATCTGTGGTGCAAGCTGTTAACAGAACTTACCTCTGAGAAGAGAGGCTTGGCCCACAGAACTGTCGCCTGGTTTTCACTTTCTCCTGTATACATACTTCTGTACTTTTAAAATTTTTTACCATGAGTGTGTGTGGATTTTATCTTTTTTTTGAGATGGAATCTCACTCTGTCACCCAGGCTGGAGTGCAGTGGCATGATCTCGGCTCACTGCAAGCTCCGCCTCCCGGGTTCACACCATTCTCCTGCCTCAGCCACCCGAGTAGCTGGGACGACAGGCGCCCGCCACCATGCCCAGCTAATTTTTTGTATTTTTAGTAGAGATGGGGTTTCACTGTGTTAGCCAGGATGGTCTCGATCTCCTGACCTCGTGATCCACCCACCTCAGCCTCCCAAAGTGCTGGGATTACAGGCGTGAGCCACTGCACCCAGCCGAATTTTTTCATATTAAAAAAAAAAAAAAAAAAATCAGGAACTCTTGCACTCTAATCCTGTCTTCAAATCCTTAATGAACATTGGCTCA
This sequence comes from Macaca nemestrina, assembly GCF_043159975.1. NCBI lineage: Eukaryota > Metazoa > Chordata > Mammalia > Primates > Cercopithecidae > Macaca > Macaca nemestrina. Next base: position 6,411,324 of record NC_092139.1, on the reverse strand, counting down.
ATAGATACACTGAAGTTGCATTTGTCTTATTTTTCTCTTTTAAACACACACACACACACACACACACACACACACACACACACACCCTATTCAGCTTGGTCAGTAAAAACCTTAGAGCCAGATTTGGGGCAAGTGTAAAACTTGATAGCACACATTCATTTCATTCTGAAATTTAATATGTAATCTTTTCAAGCTGCCCTAAATCCTCTTGGACAACGGGGGATGGAGGGAGCATAAATAATACCTGTTAAGAAGGAGAATATCCAGGTGCCTCCCACTTGGGAAAAAAGAGGAGAATATTAATCTACACCCGGTCAAGATAGTACTATGGCAGAAGCCAGTCCCATTTGTTATTGCCAAGAAAAAGGGAATCACGACACCAAAAAGGAAGACACAAATTAGCATACACCCAAAACAAACAGGGATGTTGTAAATGCATACACAAAACAGCCTTGCTTTATTTTTCTTTTTTTTTTTTTTTTTTTTTTTTTGAGACGGAGTCTCGCTGTGTCTCCCAGGCTGGAGTGCAGTGGCGTGATCTCGGCTCACTGCAAGCTCCGCCTCCCGGGTTCACGCCATTCTCCCGCCTCAGCCTCCCAAGTAGCTGAGACTACAGGCGCCCGCCACCACGCCCGGCTAGTTTTTTGTATTTTTAGTAGAGACGGGGTTTCACCATGTTAGCCAGGATAGTCTCGATCTCCTGACCTCGTGATCCACCCGCCTCGGCCTCCCAAAGTGCTGGGATTACAGGCTTGAGCCACCGCGCCCGGCCCTTGCTTTATTTTTCTACAAGCATCTAGCTGCTTGCCTTGGAGCATATAAGAACTAAATTATGGACCTAGATTTCTAAGTAACTTCAAAGTTTACTGCAGATTTTTTTTTCCATTAGAATTTAAGAGGCAGATTTCCATTGAGATGGTAAACTATAAAACACAGAGCCTTTTAAATCTGTCAGTTGTTTGGCTTATAATAACACTGGCCAAAAACATGTTCTCCACTAAATGTCAGTGTTGGTTGGGAAGCCAAGCCTCATCAGCCTTTTAGAATTTACCCACCGGGAGTGTTACTGCTTTTCATTATAACACCAGTGGAGCTTGCAAGAGAGAAGAAGGGAAAAAAAGAAAGCTTTCGGCTAGCACCTGGTCAAAATGAATCACTTTGTTAATTATGATCTTAATCAGGCCTCTTTTTGCCTTTTTTTTTTTTTTAATTTTAAACACAACTTTTCAGCATCTTCCAGTAAACAGTCTAAAAATCCAGAGACCACATTTTGAGAAATGTGCTTGAAGATAATAGAACCTCGGATACTGCTGTTAGAGGGGTGGGAACAGAACAAGGGGGTCAGATTTCTCTTTATTAATATTCAGCCCAGAATGAACCTTCAGGCCTCTGTTAAATAAAATATATGGAAAATATAACGGGAAAGCTGCAAGGTTCCACTCCGTTTGAAAAGGGCATTTTTAAGAAGAAAGTTGTGGGATTGTGAATGTAAATTAGAGGCGAATGTACAGCGTTGGGGCATGGAATATGCTCCAGTGGTATACTATCATCAGCATTAAAGTTGCCATCAGCCGCTCAAGTGATAAGGTCAAGTCATATCTTGTTTGCATATAAATGAGAACACACAACAGTTAAAACACACACACAAATAAACATGACAACAGACTGGGCTGGGTGACGACGTGAAAGCTCTCTACCAGCTGGGCGGTTTGCTATCTGAGTCAGTCCTTAATATCCAGGCCCTTGAATCATGAACTATCCCAAGAGTGTTTTGCCTGCTTAGATTTATTTTTATATTTCCTATTTCCAAGATGATAAACCTCTTATTAGAGAATTGAGATCCCTGTGGGTTTCTTTCCCTGTTCTTAAATTACTTCTTCTGAAGGTAATAGGAGAAGGCAGTGTTGGTGGCCAAGTGGCAGGTGTTTGTTGGTTTGTTTGTTTGTTTTGAGATAGAATCTCACTCTGTCGCCCAGGCTCGAATGCAGTGGCATGATCTCAGCTCACTGCAAGCTCCGCCTCCTGGGTTCATGCCATTCTCCTGCCTGTAGCTGGGACTACAGGCGCCCACCACCATGCCCGGCTAATTTTTTTGTATTTTTAGTAGAGTCGGGGTTTCCCTGTGTTAACCAGGATGGTCTTGATCTCCTGACCTCGTGATCCACCCGCCTCGGCCTCCAAAGTGCTGGGATTACAGGCGTGAGCCACCGCGCCCGGCCTCAAGTGGCAGTTTTTATAAGCGACCTGTGAACGACCTTGTGGGTGCTGAAAGGACAGCAAGTTTTGAAGCCTCTTACAGCACATGTATGAAGATGATTATTGTGTATATCAAAGTCTCCCCCCCCAAAAAAAAAAAAACAGCCACCTGATCGAAGGAAGAACCCAGCCAATATGGAAAGGAAAAAAAAGAAAACTTTACAAGCTCTTCAGCATTCGATGTAGTGGAGGGACGTGCCAGTTTAAGTTTAAATCCAGAAATTGTGAAGAGAACATTTCAAGAAGTGGAATAAAATTGGACTTACTGGGGATGGTCTCCGGAATGAATCACGGGTGGCGTTATTTATCAAAAGGGGCTTCAAGGCCAGATGGAAGACATTCCTCTGTCTTTTGCTGAGTCAGTGAATGTACTTAAACTTTGCCTACCTCTTCTGTGAGTTGGTGTGTGATTTTACATTGCGAAAGGATAATGTTGCAAACTTTATGAGGTTACTGTGAATAGCTAATGAGGGCAAGCAGTCGGGTTATATAAATCAATATTATTAATTGCACCAATAATAAACATACAAATTCCATTATTAGCCTTAGCATACAACTGCTTGTACAAAACCATTTACATTTTAGTGCCTGCTTTTTTTTTTGCCATGGGTCCATTAGGGACTTCTTTATTGTTTTTCTATTAAAGCCTAAAAAATATAAAAGCTTGTCTTTATTTTTCATAATGCCATCATTTCAAAATAGTACACCCACACATGCATGCATGTACACATATAAACACGAAATGAAGAAAAGAAAAATGGCTTAAGTTGCAAAGTAAAATGAGAAAAAGACAAAAGATTCCTTGTAGCCCCAGCTGCAGGAGAATAATAGGTTCAAAGGGGTTTCACCGAGAGAAATGATGCTCAGAGCAGGGAGCAGAGAGGCTGGGAAGGAACACAAGGACAGCCGAGATGGCGGGGCGCCCTGGAGACTTTGCAGAGAGCACAGCAGCCGCTGAGGCCAGGCAAAGGTTGTATTCCTGCCCTCGCAGGTACCTGCTTTCAAAGGCAGAACCCTCCTCATTTATTATTTGTTTTGTCAAACATTAAAACATTCCTGCCACTGCGAAGTCCTACATCTCAGACTCCCAGGAATAAATAAATGAAAATCCAGGACACGGTTTCAGGACTCCTACCATGTGCCATACACTATCACAAGACAAATAAATTAGGACCCCAGTAGGGAATTAATTAATATTTCGAGAAATGAAGAAATGGGGAGATGGTTCTTTGGGTGATACCTTTCCCGTAGGAGGAAATAACAGAAAGTATTTATGACATTTTTCTTTTCCTAGTTGCTGCAAATTAAGAATCATAGGCTTTTACTTAAAAACATGTAAATATTGGAGGAGAGGGAATGTCTTCACAGAGTTCAAAATGATCATGAAGAACCTGTTTTCGGCCGGGCATGGTGGCTCACGTATCGTGGTGACTGGTATCATGGTAATACCAGCATTTTGGGAGGCCGAGGTGGGCTGATCACTTGAGGTCAGGAGTTTAAGAGCAGCCTGGCCAACATGGTGAAACACCATCTCTACTAAAACTACAAAAATTAGCCGGGCATGGTGGTGCACACTTGTAATTCCACCTACTCAGGAGGCTGAGGTGGCAGGATCGCTTGAACCCAGGAGGCAGAGGTTGCAGTGAGCTGAGATTGTGCCACTGCACTCCAGCCTGAGTGACAGTGAGACTCCGTCTCAAAAAAATAAAATAAAAAATAAAGAACCAGTTTTCGGTGCCCCAATTCCTGGATGTACTTGGGGTATTGGTACAAGAGGGGTTTACCAACCCCAACTTCATGATGAACTTACTTCCTTCACCAAGTACCCAAAGACAGACACAGCCAGCTGCAACAACAGTCTCAGAGAACACAAGAGCTCTCGGGCTCACACACCACACAACCCCCAGATTCTGACATAAGAGATCGATTTAGGGACCTCATTGACATTCCTGGTGATGTGAGACCCCATGAGTGTGCCATCCTCGTGATAAGAGCTAACATCACTGCAGCAAGAACTTTACTTGCATCCATTCACTGAGTCCTCCCCAGATCGAAGAGGCAGGAACTTCCATTATCCCCACCATACAGATGAGGAAGTGGCCGAGGCTCAGACGGTGAAGAATAGATAATCAGCCAGAAGCTGGCCTGGCCCTGGCAGCTGGCCTTGGTATCCTGTCTCCTGTCGAAGAGACGCTGCCATCAACACAAGGCCACAATTTCACAAGACAACTTCAGCAATGTCACAGGACACTGACATCACACAAGGCCACTCTGACCATGGCGGGCCAAAACATAAACAAGACTTCTCCATCACTCTAGTCCTTGTGGATGCAATCACAGTATGACCCCAAGTCTTGGTCCCGACAGCACCTAATGCAGAGTAAAGCTCACTTCCTGGACCCCTGCCCTGAAATCACCAACGTTATTCCCAATCCCCGAGTCTTTTCTGACCCCTCTTAGGGAACCCCCTCTGCTTCACACTCCCAAAGTCCCCAGGCGGTGAATTTATTCCCCCATAGATGTGTCCTGGGGGTCTTTGTCTGGAAGGCATTGCCAGCAGCCTAAGGCCACACATTTGCTGAGTCACAGCGCTGTGAAGGGCAGCTTGGGACCCAGGCCATCGGTCTACAGAGCCCATAATTTCCCTACTGCCTGATCGGCACAGGGAGGGCTCATAGCAAAGACACATTCCTTTCTCAGCACAAAATGGCAGGGCCTGCTGCGATCATTTGGATTTCAGGAGAGCGCTGTGTGTACTTTACCTATTGCAATCACCCTTGTTTGGGGTTTTCCCGCAGATACAAAAGCAAAGTTGTGACAGTCACTTGATAATCTGCGGCTCTAAGCATTCCCGGGAGTGGGGAGCAGAAAAATGAAAATGGAGAAACCGAAACTTACAACGCCATGCCATGGTCTTCCCTGCACCCCCACATTACATCCCTCTGTCTCTCTTCCTCCCTCCCTCTCTCTCCGTCTGTCCCCGTCTCTCTCTCCCTCCCTCTCTCTTTCCCTCTCTCTCTTCTCCCTCTCTCTTCCCCCGTCTCTGCTCCTCCATCTCTCTCTCCTTCCATCGCTCTCTCTCTCCCCACTTATCCCTCCCTCTTCCTCCCTCTCTCTTTCTGTCTCTTCCTCTTCCCTCTCTCTCTTCCTCCGTCTTTCGTCCTCTCTCCTCCCTCCCCATATATATAATATACATCTCCCTCTCTCCCAACTCTCCCTCCCTGTCTCTCTCCCCCTCCCTCTCTCTCCTTCTTTTTCTCCCCCTTCCTCTCTTTCTCTCCCTCCCTCTCTGTCTCTCTTTCCTTCTGTCTCTCCCATCTCCTTCTCCATCTCTTTCTCTCCCTCTTCCTCCCCTTCCCCCATGCTTCTCTCTCCCCTCCCTAGCTCTGGCATTCAGGGATTCGTATTTGCTTTCTGATGCTGACAACCAGAGGCTGCTGCACAGTTTCTCTTCTCAGACACCCTGGGGTGGCTGAATAGTCGGAAGGACAGTGGAAGAGGGGATTTGAAGCTGCATTTGCAGAGTAAGCACAGTTTCTAATCAGATCAATGAAAATAACAAAGTTTTCCAATGATGCTGTCACTCACTGGTTGCATAATACTTTTTTAATGTTTATGTATTATTGTCATTTCTTTGGGGTGACCTGGGGATAGGCAGACAGAAACAACAGGGAGAGGTCTGAGGCCCTCGTCCCCAGCCACTCCTTGGCAGGGTCACTCAAGGTTCTGTCTTGCTCTGCTTTGTCTCCTAGATAGACAGTGGGAGACAGGGGTCTGCGTGTCTTTTGTCTCTGGGTCCTCGGTGTTCTGCCCCTGTGCCCCTCCACAAATGTCTGCTCAATGAATGAAGGCCGTGAGGTGGAAAATCACTAGGGCTCGGAGAAAAGAGAGATTTGCAAATTTGACATACACACTAACAAAACGCATCCCCTGCCCCCTCCCAACTGCCTCAACACACTGGAAATGATCTGTGGGGACCCTGTAAAATTTCCTCACAGTTAAGACCATGCTCGCTCACTGCCTCATCAAACATTTATCATACAGTTCTTCTGCCTCACACTGCCATGGGGGAACAATGAGGTAAATACGCCGTTCTTACCCCTGAGAAGCGTGGAATCTAATTATCTTCTAGAGATGCTTTGGGGATCTGCTTACTAAATCAATACAAATGATTTGTAATTAGAATATCAATTATTTGTATGCAAATGTGGTCTTCTGGGTGATTGGGGACAAGTTCTAAGGAGCAGAAAAAACTCCTCCCACCGTGCCCCCTCAAATTCTTACATTATTTCGTTCATTCATCAAACATTGATTGAGCACCTTTTATATGCCAGGCACAGAGATTGGGACCAAGAATCCATCCCCTGGTTGCTCACAGTCCGGAATGAAGAATCAAGGTGTTTGGGACCTTGGGAGAGAGCTTGCTTCTTGGGGGCAAGGAGAGAAAGCATGAACCTTCTTCCATCCATCCTGACTGACAGCCACCTAGTTTACTGAGACCCTCAGCTGAGGAGCCAGCCCTGCCAGACTCCTCCTGCCCAAGTCTGGAGGAGCCTTCCTCAACGTGGGCAAGGGTTAGCAATATGATCGCACCCCTTTTTGCAAAGATATGGGAGTGCCTGGTTCTATGACTACCCCATCCCCCATCCAGGCTGGTTCTGAGCTACTGGGTCTGAGTGGGGATTTTTGTTTGTTTGTTTGTTTGTTTTTGTTTTTGAGACAGGGTCTCGCTCTGTTGCCCAGGCTAGAGTGGAGTGGCACGATCACAGCTCACTGCAGCCTTGGCCTCCCGGGCTCAAGCAATCCTTCCACCTCAGTGTCCTGAGTAGCTGGGACCAAAGGTGCGGACCACCATACCCAGCTAATTTTCATATTTTTTTGTAGAGATAGGATCTCTCTATGTTCCCCAGGCTGGTCTTGAACCCCTGGACTCAAGCAGTCCTCCCACCTCAGCCTCCCAAAATGTTGGGATTACAGGCATGAGCCACCTGGTCTCTGAGTGGGTTTTTAACAAATCCCATGTGTCAGCTTGTCCTGAAACGTCAACCCTTGGTGATTCTGAATCTTCATTCATTTCTTCATTCATTCATTCATTCATTTCTTCATTTGTTCACGCATTCTTCCATTTATTGAGACTTTGTTATGCTCCAAGTCCTTGCCAGGTGCTAGAGGGTAGAGTGTTCGGAGATGGATCACTCATGGGGCTGGCTCTCTAGTTGGGAGACAGTAAAAAAAATTAACAAGTAAGCCCATGCCCCCGACTCTCTCACCATGGCCCCCACTTCTGAACAACGTCCCTTCATCTGCCCCATGGTCTATTTCATCCAGGTCCTCCATCTCCGGCTTCTCACTGCTCTGGGGCAAGTTACTAAACCTCTTGGTGCCTCAGTGTCCTCATTTGTACACCAAAGAATATCATAATATTACTACCTCTTTGTTGTGAGACTGTATGAGGAACACACACGCAGCTCTGAGAACAGTGCCTGTCGTGGAGCACTTGACCAGTGGTAGCTGCAATTGTTGTTATTATTAGTGCATTCTCTACGATAAAAAATAAAAATAAAAGCTGGGTGTGATGACATATACCCGTAGTCTCTTGGGAGGCTCAGGTGGGAGGATTGCTTGAGCCTGGGAACAACCAACACTGCAGTGAGCTGTGATGGGGCCACTGCATTCCAGCCTGGACGACAGAACAAGATTCTGTCTCGAAAAAAAGAAAAGAAAACAAAAAACAAAAAACCAAAACAAAACAAAAACACCTACCAAAGATGCTACACTGCTGGATTTGAAGATGGAGGAAGTGGCCATGAGCCAAGGACTGTGCGTAACTTCTAGAAGCTGGAAAAGGCAAGGAATGGGTTTTTCCTAGAGCCTCCAGACAGAACACAGCCCTACCATTACCTTAATTTTAGCCTTATGGGACCCAGTTTTGGATATCTGACCTCCAGAACTGTAAGATCATACACACGTGTTGTTTTCAGCCACTTCATTTGTGGTCATTTGTTACAGCAACCATAGGAAACGAAAACACATGCTAATGAGGTGCTGGACCCAGAACAGGAGAACAGGAGCTCAGTCCATGTGAGTGGCTGTTAATCCCCTTGCATTTCCCCATGCAAGCCCCTGCAGCCCACGGACGCCACGACCTCTGCAGCTGTTGTTCCTCGGCTGGGAGAACCCTTCCTTTTTTTTCTGTCTGGCAAGATCTTTCTTAAGATTTTTTCCCCCAGAACTGTTCTGCAATATCCTCTGAGGTTCTAAGTTTTCTCTCAGTCCCTAGAGCAAAGTCAATTGTCTCTTCATAGCTTTCTTCTCATCTATTTTCATGTTTATCACGGATTGTGAGTATTTTGTTTTTCTTCAACATCCCCCGCTAGACAGTGAGGCTAAATGCATCCAATGCTGGAGGCTCACACAGTAGATGCTGAGGAAATGCAAATAATAAATAACAATTTAAATACATAAATACTATAAGTAAATAAATAAATTCCATTCAAATCTGATTGCAAATTTTATTAAAAACCTCGATGAATGAATGCATGAAAGAGAAAAAGAGAGTGATGAGTAAGTGACTGAGGCCATGAAGGATGGGGGCACTTGGACAACCAGAGGTGGCGGTGTTTCCAAAGGAGGAAAAGGGATGAAGAGGATGACAACAAAGTCACTCATTTCCTTAACACGGTTCAGCATTGTGTGTTCTGGTTGACCAAAGTGTCTGAGTGCCTGAGAGCAACAATCGGAGTTTGGCCTACAGAGAACACCACCAACATAGGAGGTTGGAAATTCTATTTAAAAAATGTTAAACAAGTTTAATTCTAGAATAGCACTTTTTTTCTTTATTTAGAGTACTTTTGGAGTTACAGAAAAGTTGCAAAGATAATAAAGAGAGTTTCCATGTACGCAACACCCAATTTCCCCATTCTTAACATACATTAGTGTGGTACATTTGTCACGACTAATGAACCATTGTTAATATGATGAATACATTATTGTTAACTCCATATTTTATGCAGATTTCCTGTTTTTCCTCTAATGTCCTTTCTTTGCTTCTGGATACCACCTTACATTTACTTGTCATGCCTCCTTGGGCTCCTCTGAGCTGTGACACCTTCTGACACTTCCCTTGTTTTTTATGACCTTGCCCTTGAGAAGTACTAGCCAGGTGTTTTATAGAATGTCCTTCAGTTTAAGATTTTCTGATGTTTCTCTTATGTTTCGACTGGGGTGGTGGGCTTTGGGGGTGAAGACCGCAAAGGTGAAATGCACGTCTCATCACATCATATCAAGAGTACCTCCTATTGCTGGGTGCGGTGGCTCACACCTATAATCCCAGCACTTTGGGAGGCTGAGGCAGGCAGATCATGAGGTCAGGAGATCGAGACCATCTGGCTAACACAATGAAACCCCATCTTACTAAAAATACAAAAAATTAGCTGGGCGTAGTGGCGGGCGCCTGTAGCCCCAGCTACTCAGGAGGCTGAGGCAGGAGAAAGGTGTGAACCCGGGAGGCGGAGCTTGCAGTCAGCTGAGATCAGGTCACTGCACTCCAGCCTGGGTGACAGAGCAAGACTCTGTCTCAAAAAAAAAAGAAAAGAGTACTTCCTATCAGCAGGACTTATCAGTAACCATGTTGACCTTGATCACCTGGCTTACCAATGACTTCCCAGAGTCTCCCCTATTAAAGTTGCTTTTCCCCCGACTTTCCATCCTGTAGTCTTTGGAAGAAAGCCGCTAAGTATAGCCCTTGGTTGAGGGGTGGAAGTTATGTTCTGTGTCCTGGAGGGAGGAGTATCTCTAACATCAATTATTGACAATTTTTCTGTCTGGGAGATGTGTCATTTCTACTCTATTTATTATTCAATCATTTATTTATGTCATTGTAGACTCAAGGATATTTATTTTCTTTTTCTTTTTTTTTTTTTTTTTGAGACGGAGTCTCACTCTGTCGCCCAGGCTGGAGTGCAGTGGCGCGATCTCGGCTCACTGCCAGCTCCTCCTCCCGGGTTTGCACCATTCTCCTGCCTCCACCTCCCGAGTAGCTGGGACTACAGGCACCAGTCACCTCGCCCAGCTACTTTTTTGTATTTTTTAGTAGAGATGGGGTTTCACCGTGTCAGGCAGGATGGTGTCCATCTCCTGACCTCGTGATCCACCCGTCTCGGCCTTCCAGAGTGCTGGGATTACAGGCGTGAGCCACCGCGCCCGGCCTAGGATATTTATTTTCTACTTTGATTTGTTTATTTATTTTTGTAGAGATTTGTTTATATATTTATTTTTGTAGAGACAAAGTCTTGTTATGTTGCCCAGGCTGGTTTTGAACTTCTGGGCTCAAGAGATCCTCCCGCCTTGACCTCTCAAAATGTTGGGATTGCAGGTGTAAGCCACTGTACCCGGCCTATTTTCTACTTTGGGTTATAATCCAATACTATGTTATTTATTTTGTTATTCAAATTGTGACAGCTTCGGCCATCGGGAGCTCTTCCAGTTGGTGTCCCTTTGACATGTTACCATTGTTTTATCTTTTGAGCACTTCCTTAAATTCTACCCATACAAGATGTTGCAAGTTTACTTCAGATATTCCCTACCCCAGGCCAGGAATCATCCATGCTTCCAAAAAGTCCTGGTTTCCATTTCTGGGGAAATGGTATGAGAAACTAACATCGGAGGCATGCGTGCAACGAAGTGTTTTTAACATGAAAACTTTACTCTGGTGACTTCTGTTTCTGGCAATATGGAGGATTAGACATGCTGAGTAACCCTTCCCACCAAAACAGCTCACATGCTGGATAAAACATTTTAAATGCATTGATGAGCCAGCACAAGGAGTGTTCTGAAACCAAACAGTGAAGGGAAGATTAAGCCCTTAGGGATAAGCTGAGTCCCGAGGCTGGTTTTTTATTTTTATTTTTATTTTTTTTTGTCCTGGGGAACGGTGGAAGCCTGTGAACAAGTGATTTAATTTTCTCAGTACTTTAGGTTTTATAGGACAAAAGACAAAGCTCAGGGCCCATTCAAGTTGGGAAGTCTAGCAGTATCCTTCAGTGTACAATGATCCCAAAACACTGCCCCCAGCCCCAAAGGAAAAGTGTCAGATGTAGGCACTCAGTGAGGGGAAAAGGCCAATTCTTCTAAGAGTCAGGAATACAGGGTAGGCTTCCCAAAGGTTTGCAGCCCAAATTCACACTACCTGGGTGGTCTGAAAATCTTTAACCGAGACCTGAAATCTACTGGTCAGTGCCCACCCTCCACTTCTACCTGGAATAAGACAAGGCAAAGGCAAATTCTTTCTGGAGAAGCCACCTTCAGCCCAGGTGTGGCTGATTGTACATTCTGCAGACAGCTGAAACAATATTTCCTACAGGATGTGCTCTCCTAGAAACTTGCCATATCCCACCAGGAGGTAGCGTTTCCATCCCCACCCTTGCAAACTGGACAGGCCTCTTGACTGCCTCAAAGGATAAAAAGCAGTGAGCAAGTGACCCCGCATGACTGCTAGGTTAGAAAATGTGATACAGCCTCCATCTGGGACTCTCTCTCTTTCTCTTTCTCTGTCTCTCCTTCCCTCTCTCTGACACTAGCTTGCAAGCCCTGAGCTGCTGTGTAAAATGTCCTGCTACCTGAAGCCTTGATCTGGAGAGACAGCTCCAGGACAAAACATAAAAGTCATAGAGAAATGACCACAGAGTCCCAGGTGTTCCCATTGGCTGAACTCTTCCAGCCAGGGGCCAGACCTGTGAGCATGCAAGCCTTCCAATGATTCCAGCCTGGATAATGAAGACTTTGGCCTCACCCAGACAGATCTGGCTTTTGTCCTGGTGCTTGGGAAGTAATCTCTGGGTCCTTAGAATGTTTTGACTGATAGGAGTGTTCACCTGGTAGCCTTGTGTTATACTGAATAGTCATAACAAGGTGAGTTGGGGTGGAGGCTGGCCAGATAGCAAGGGGTTGGCTCCCAAAGACCAATAGTGTAGCTTAGAGTGGAGACTTGGGATCATGTGATATCAGTTGACCTGGAGACTGAAATCAGTCATGTGGGCAATCAATCAATCATACCTACATAATAGAGCTTCAGTAAAACCTCTGGACACTGAAGCTTAGGCAAGCTTCTATGATAATACTCCATGTACTTTGTTACACACTGACACTAAGAGTCACACATCCTGTATTAGTCTGTTCTCACCCTGCTAATAAAGACATACCCGAGACAGGGTAATTGTAAAGGAAAGAGGTTTAGTGGACACACAGTTCTACGTGGCTGGGGAGGCCTCACAGTCCCATGTGACTGGGGAGGCCTCACAGTCATGGCAGAAGATGAAGGAAGAACAAAAGGATGTCTTACATGGCAGCAGGCAAGAGAATTTGTGCAGGGGAACTTCCCTCTATAAAACCACCAGATCTCGTGAGACTTACTATCATCAGAACAGCACAGGAGAAACCTGCCCCCGTGATTCAATTACCTCCTACCGGGTCCCTCCCACGACACTTGGGGATTATCACAATTCAAGGTGAGATTTGGGTGGGGGCACAGAGCCAAATCATATCACATCCTGACTCCACGGGGGAGGGCGACCGAAGCTGCACATTTGGAGCCCTCTGCCCTATGCTCGTCTTCCCTTGGCTGATTCCATCTGTATATATTCCCTACAATAAACCATGACCATGAGTACATCTGCTTTCAGTGAGTTCTGAGGGTTTTTCCAGTGAATTATCAAACTGGAAGGTTGTTTGAAGATACCAACAAACTTGCAGTTGGTGTCAGAGGGAGGGTGATTTAGGAACTATGCCCTTTAACTTTGTAGTTGGCCCTAAACTCCCTGCACAGGCCCAGCTGCAGTTTTACGAAAGCCACATGAGAGGCTCTGAGTGCGAAACACCCAGCAGAGCCCAGTCAACCCCACAAGTGTGAGTGAGAATAATTAAATGGTGGTTGATGTTTGGGCCGCTAAGTTTTGGAGGTAACTGAAATGCTCAGCCTCCAAGGATTCTCACAGATAGGGTCAAAGACAGTAAAACACACAAGGAAACAGGCCACACTGAGCCAAAGCCCCCAGAAACAATAAAATTAGAACTGCACACACGTCAGGCACTGAACATACCACAAAAATAAGTATGTCTATCATGTTTAAATAAATAAAAGAGGAACTGTTAGTTATGAAGCTGTTGTCTCTCAGCTCCAAATTAACCCTCTACACCCTGCTCTGTCGTACTGGGCCTGAGTCTCTGGCCATGTCATTTCTCCTCAGTCAGCGGGTTTTCTCTCAGGCTCCAATGGGAGAGGCACTCAAGGAAGACCTGAAATCGGAAGAGGGGAGAAGAGACCAGTCTTTCCTGTCCTGTTTCTGTTCTTGACAGCGTTGCTTCAGCAGTGACCTTTCATCCAAAAGCAGTAGTTGTTCAGTCTCCACGTTGTTTTGGCACTCCCAGAAGCAGCCTCATTGTATCCCCTCAGAGGCCCCAGCCCTGGCCAGCCAGTGTTCCCTCCTCAGGAGTCCGTGGCCACCTCTATGAAGCCCTCTCACTGAGCTCCTGGGGTCCCATAACCCCAGCATCTTCCCTTATGTCCCCTTAACTCTAGAAATGGTAGTTTCTTCCTGCAGTTACTACCCTTGTGGTACCTTAGTGTCGTCTTCTTTTGGCTTTGACAGTTCTCCATTACCTGTTTAACCAGTTCCTTATACTAAGTTATCTTTGTTAAAACAGCTGGTGTAATTTCTACTTCCCTGGCTGGACCTTGACTAACAGAGCACTTGGTACCAAGAGTTGTCCCAGGAAACAGACTCTCGAAGAAGGGATTCTGGGATTGGATTGGCCACATCCTCATGCTTGATTGCAGTGCCTATGAAATATGGAATACAAGCACAGGTGTGCTGAATACCAGCTAGTGAGACCCAGTCATACACACCTCTTTTCAACTCTGTGTTCAGTGACATCCCATTGGCAGCCTAAAATCAGTCATGACGGGAGTGTTTATACCATAGAAATCTGCAAAACCTGGCTGGGCATGGTGGCTCACAGCTGTAATCCCAGCACGTTGGGAGGCTGAGTCAGGAGGATCACTTGAGGCCGGGAGTTTGAGGTTATGGTGAGCTATGATCGTACCACTGCACTCTGTCCTGGGTGACAGAGTGTGACCCTGTCTCAAAAAAATAAAATTAACCAACCAACCAAACAAAAAAACAAAGAAAAGGAAATAAAAGGAATCTGCAAAAACTAAAGATATTATTTCCCCCCTGAGAGAGCCAGTTTACCATACACCAGTGATTACAAGTAATCAATGGCTCATGGTGACATCACTACCAATATCATTTGATTGTGACAATGTTCCCACCGAAGTAAGGGCATGGAGAGCCATGGGACTGCCACACTTACATGGTAGTGATGACTTCAGGACCATGGGGTGAGACAGCTATTTCTGAGTTAACTGGAGCTATTATGGAAAGCAAAGGACATGTTCCAATCTTTAAACTCTCAGCTTAAATCACAGTCAGAGAACCGGAGAGATTCTACAGAGCCCTAAATAATCCTTTATTTCTTGTAGTCATAGGTTTTTTTCTCTCTCTCTCTCTTTTTTTTCTTTTTTCTTTTTTTTGAGACGGAGTTTCGCTCTTGTTGCCCAGGCTGGTGTGCAATGGCATAATCTCAGCTTAACTACAACCTCTGCCTCCCGGATAAGTGATTCTCCTGCCTCAGCCTCCTGAGTAGCTGGGATTACAGGCAGTTGCCACTATGCCCAGCTAATTTTTTGTATTTTCAGTAGAGACGGGGTTTCACTATGTTGGCCAGGTTGGTCTCGAACCTCTGACCCCAAGTGATACACCCGCCTCAGTCTCTCCAAGTGTTGGGATTACAGGCATGAGCTACGGCACCTGGCCTAGCTGTAGATTTTTGACTTTGCTGAAAATTATACTCAAACTTTAATTGGGTGGGCTGCAGGATTACAACATAAATGGAATTCACACGTTTAGAATCTCAAGCAGTGTGTTCGGCTGTGTACTTTGTGTGGCTGAGAAATGACCAAGAGCACAGAGGTGCATGGGCCCCTGGGTAGTGGATGATCAGGGATGGAGAGAGCAGATGTGGATGTTTGGTGAGGAGGTCTGGGAGGAAGTACTGGATACCTCTCAGGATGGGTGTGAAGACACTGGTGTCTTGGCCGAGCGTGGTGGCTCACGCCTGTAATCCCAGCACTTTGCGAGACCGAGGTGGGTGGATCACGAGGTCAGGAGTTTGAGACCATCCTGGCCAACATGGTAAAACCCCGTGTCTACTAAAAATACAAAAAATAGCCGGGCATGGTGTGGGCGACTGTAATCCCAGCTACTCAGGAGGCTGAGGCAGGAGAATTGCTTGAACCCAGGAGGCAGAGGTTGCAGTGAGTTGAGTTCATGCCACTGCACTCCAGCCTGGGCAACAGAGCAAGACTCTGTCTCGAAAACAAAACAAAACACACACACACACACACACACACACACACACACACACACACACAGAGGCATCTCATGTGAACGCCCACTCAAAGACATCTACTGCAGCAGCGACTCTATTAATTGAGTGGACAAGATGGCATATTCTGCAGACAACAGTTACCCTTTCCCGCAACTGTGCTATTGTGTGCTCAATGAGCTTATTTACACAGAGGTCATGGTGGCAGGTGTGATGGCTCTGTATAGGCTTAGGAACGTGGGCTTCCCCTTACCAAAGTGACCTGGCAGAAGAGACCAACACTAAAGCTCTGTTATGGCACCATTCCCTAGGGGAGGGCAGAGGAGCTGGGAACCAGTGTTAAAAACCTATAAATGTGGCCAGGCACAGTGGCTCATGCCATTAATCTCAGCACTTTGGGAGGCTGAGGTGAGTAGATTGCATAAACTCAGGAGCTCGAGACCAGCCTGGGCAATATGATGAAATCCCATCTCTACAAAACATTCAAACATTAGCCAGGTGTGGTGGTGTATACCTGTAGTCTCAGCTACTCGGGAGGCTGAGGTGGGAGGATGGCTTGAGCCCGTGAGGTAGAGGCTGCAGTGAGCCAACATTACACCACTGCACTCCAGCCTGGGCAACAGAGGGAGACCCTGTCTCAAAAAAAAAAAAAAAAAAAAAAAAAGAAAGAAAAAGGAAAAAAGCACAACCTATAACTACTTGGATATGTAAAAGAACAAAATAGAACTTATAGACTTTAAAAAAATAACAAACAAAATGAAAAACTCCTGAAACAGGTTTATCAATAGCCTAAGAGATAATTAGTGACTAGAAGAAAGATCTGAAGAATGATCTGGAACATGGAACATAAAGATGACAGATTAAGATGTGATAGAGAGGTTAATAGACACGGAGAAGGGTATGAGACTTCTGTTTCTTTCACAATCCACAGTAATAAATGTATTTTACTTGTTACTCCATAAATATGTGTATATTAATAAATACAACTGAAACAAAAGTTTCATGAAATAATACAATACACTCCAATATATTCTATTCTCATTCTTTCTCAACACTGGTAACAATCTACTACATTGCTTTTATAAGCCACTATTGGAAAACAACCTACAGTTTGAAAAATATTAGTTGAATAACTACTAATCACACTACAAGATGTAAAGAGTGAGAGAATAAGGTTGAGATAACATTCATTTTTATTTTTTCTTTCTTTGAGATAGGATCTCACTCTGTTACCGCAGGCTGGAGTGCAGTGGTATAATGGTTCACTGCAGCCTCAACCTCCTGGGCTCAAGTGCTCCTCCCACCTCAGCCTCCTGAGTAACTGGGACTACAGGCATGCACCACCAGGCGTGGCTAGTTTTTTTTTTTTTTTGTATTTTTTGTAGAAATGGGGTTTTACCATGTTGCCCAAGCTGGTCTTGAACTGGATTCAAGCAATCTGCCTGCCTTGGCCTCCTAAATTGCTGGGACTACAGGCGTGAGCCGCTGTGTCCATCCAAGATAACATTTAAAAGAGATATTCTCACATATGATACAACATGGATGAACTTTGGGGACTTTATGCTAGGCAAAATAAGCCAGTCACAAAAGGATAAATATTGTATGATTCTGCTTACAAGAAGTACCTAGACTAGTCAAATTCATAGAGGCAGGATGTGGAATGGTGGTTGCCAGGGGCTTAGGAGAGGGAGCATGGGGAATGACCGTTTAAGGGGTACAGAGTTCTAGTTTTGCAAGATGAAGAGAGTTCTAGAGATGGATGATGGTGAGGTTGCACAACAATAGGAATGTTAATACCACTGTATACTTTAAAAAGATAGTAAATTTTATGTTATGTGTATCTTACCACAATAAAAAAGTAAAATTAAATTTAAAAAAAAAGGTATTGTCTGAGAGTTTTCAAGAATAATGAAAGACACCAATCACCAAATTCAGAAAGCCCAAAGAATTCAAGGCAGAATAAATAAAAAGATACAGCTTGAGCTGGGCTTTGTGGCTCACGCCTGTAATCCCAACACTTTGGGAGGTCGAGGTGAGTGGATTACCTGAGGTCAGGAGTTTGAGACCATCCTAGCCAACACGGCGAAGCTCTGTCTCTACTAAAAACACAAAAATTAGCCGGGCGTGGTGGTGGGTGCCTGTAATCCCAGAGACTCGGGAGGCTAAGGCAGGAGAATCGCTTGAACATGGGAGGCAGAGGTTGCAGTGAGCTGAGATGGCATCACTGCACTCCAGACTGAGGGACAGAGCAAGACTCCGTCTCAAAAAAAAAAAAAAAAAAAGATACAGCAAGGTAAAACTGTAGAACATGAGAAGAGGGGGAAAAGACCAACAACCTATGAGGGAACGATGTAAGATTGTCACTGGACTCCTGAGGAGCAATGAGGGGGAGCAGGCAAACAGTGGATGGCAATCAACTGTGCTGAGAGAGGACAGCTGTCATTCAAGCAAGGAAGCCAAAACATCTTTCAAGAACAAGGACAAGGCCAGGTGCAATGGCTCATGCCTGTAATCCTAGCACTTTGGAGGCTGAGGCTGGAGGATCACTTGAGCCCAGGAGTTTGAGACCAGCCTGGGCAACATAGTGAGATTTTACAGAAAATAAAGAAAATTAGCCTGGCATGGAGGTGCATGCTTTTAGTCTCAGGTACATGGGAGTCTGAGGTGGGAGGACTGCTTCAGCCTGGGAGATACAGGCTACAGTGAGCCATGATCATGCCACTGCACTCCAGCATGGGCAACAGAGCAAGACCTCATCTCCAAAAATAAATAAATAAAAAACAACAAAAGACAAAAACGAATGCATTTGCAGACGAACAGAAACTGAGAGGGTCTGCACCAACAAACCTACAAAAAAGTAAAATTTAAAGGATTTACTTCAGGCAAAAGGAGAGTGATCCTGTTCATGAAAGCTAAGATGCAAGAAGAAGAATAAAAATGGTAATTGTGTGGCTGAATCTAAACTAATGTTGACTGTATAAAACAATTTAATAATGTCTCCTGGGGTTAAAATGGCAAAGGTTAAACTTAACATACACTACATTAAGGTATCTAATTTAGAGGATGGGTGATTAAAGTACTCCGAAGTCTTCATATTTTAAGGAAACAGGGTAAAGACATTTTTACAAATATTTAAACATACTGGACTTTCACAAGGTAAGCATGCATGCCCAAAATTTTCAAGTAACCACTAAAACTTAGAAATAGAGTATGTAGGTGAAGAAAATAAGAATGAGAATAAAAATAAACCCCAAAGAAGAAAGGGGAAAAAAAAAGAAAAACAAAACAGGCAGGACAAGTAGAAATAACAAAATACGATGGTAGAAATAATTCCAGATATATTAGTAAATATAATAAATGTAAATGGACTAAATGCTACAGTTAAAATACAAAGATTATTCTTCCAAGAAACCTGTTTATCATGAAAAATTTCAAGTATACAGAAAAGTGGGAGAAACAGTACAAGAAAACCAGGTACCTGCGATGTCAAGTCAGCCATTGTTAGCAATTTGCCATGTTTGTTTCACCTATATTGGTATGTATAGGAGACTATTAAGAACACCTATTTTACTTTCACAGTGAACATAATATAATGAAATACAATTTAAACGGTAATCATGATGTAGAGTATCCATTTTTGAGGTCAAGCAGATCTGGATTCTCCAGCAATTTTTAATTATTTAACTTACTTGTGTGGTTATTTATTCAAAAGATGTCTCTTCACTAGGCTACAGTAAAAGGATTGGAATCAGGTTAGCTTTTCTGATCATTGTATTTCTAAATATTTATTGCATAAACAAATCGAATTTACTAGTAAAAATTCAGCACAGTGCCAGTTGCCTAATAAACATTTAACGTAGAGTAGCTTGTATTTATTGTAGCTGCTGTTGTCATTGGAAGCATTCAGCAGAGTGATACGAAATAAGCAATAATTGGTAGTTTATTATATTTATAATTATTATTTACAAGACGTCACAGTGCTTAGCCCATATCACTCACCCATAAACATCGTGTTTATACTAAGTACTTTCACTATTATTCAAAGTCTCTAACAGTGCCTGGCACTACATAAGCAAGAGAAAAGTGGAAGTTTATTCTAATTGTTGTTACTGAATAAAGCATTTAACACGAGGCTGGCCCCCAGCGGACCCTTAATAGTTTTCGCGGCTGCAGTCGTTAGCCGGACTACAAACCCCGCCTCCTGAGCAGCGCGAAGCCCCGCCCCTTGCTGCCCTGCAGTTCCGCCCCCGTGGCTTGTACCGCGCCTGCGCACTGTCCCGGGTGGGGCTCCACGCGCGCAGCTTTAGTCCCCGCCCCTGGAGCTGGCGGCGCAGGGCGCAGCTTCCCGCCGCCCGAGCGGGCCAGCCTGCTGCGTGCGTGCGTGTGTACGCCTGTGCGTGCGTGCGTGCGTGCGTGCGTGCCGTCAGCTCGCCGGGCACCGCGGCCTCGCCCTCGCCCTCCGCCCCTGAGCCTGCACCGAGTAGAACGACCCCCCCCAGCGCGCGCACCCCGTCGAAGACCCTCACCCGTGCCCCGACTGGTCCCCCCTTTTTTGTAAAACTTAAAGCGGGCGCGGCATTAACGCTTCCCGCCCCGGTGACCTCTCAGGGGTCTCCCCGCCAAAGGTGCTCCGCCGCTGAGGAACATGGCGAAGGTGGAGCAGGTCCTGAGCCTCGAGCCGCAGCACGAGCTCAAATTCCGAGGTAAGCCCCAGAGGCCGCCACCTTCATGCTTGCGGCCCCCGCCCCAGTGCTGGAGGGACGGAGTCCGGCGCGGCGGGTGACGTCGGCCCTCGTCCCCACCCCGACGGCGCTGTCGTGGGGGCCGGCGAGGCCGGGCCGGGCCTTGGCGCTCAGCGCGCGCCCCAGAAATGCGCGGAGCGGCCGGGACCCGAGAGGGCTGGTGCAGGAGCTAGGGCCTGTGCCTCCTCCCCGACCCCCAGCCTCCTGGGACTTGCCTTCGAGGCACTTGTCACTTTGCCTTGTAACTTAGTGACCAGTTTGTGATCACTTTAGTGTGAGCCTCCGCCGCTGCTGTTGCCTGGAAGGTTCTTCCCCTGCTCTGTGACAGTGTTGACCTCAGGGTTTAGTTGAGGTATCACCTGCCCAGAGAGGCCTGCTGTGGCCACCCAGCCCACCGTGCACACCTGCTCTCCTGCTGTCCCCATTCTGTCACTGTTTCGTGGTCAGCACCGCACTTTTCGTACTCAAAATCACTGTTTCAACACTAGAAAGGAAACTGCATGAGGACAGGTTCTTGTCAGTTCGCTGCTGTGTACCCAGCACACATTAGACGCCTAGGAAATACCTGTTGAACCAACAAATGAACCTCCTCAGGCCTTCTGATGGGATTGGTCCCATTTTCCGTTCACTGCCTCCCTCATGGTGCCTCCTGGATGCAGCTGAGGGAGGCTGCCAAGGTGCTGGGATCCTTTTGCTCCGCAGAGCTGCCTGGAGCAACACCTGCGGTGGTGGGAAACCATGACCTTGGTTTCTCCCAGACACTATTATCTCTGTAATTTGTGCCTTTATGTTTTCTATGTTGTTCTTTTTTTTTTTTTTTTTTTTTCCTACCTTCACCAGGGCCACGAGGTAAAAGGTCTGACATGCTCATTCCTTCTTTTTGCTTGTATCCAGTGATGTGGAAGGCACTAGGGAGGTGATGGATGAACAAGACAGACGAGGCCTCTGCTCTCAGAGAGCTTAGCTTCCGACGAGGACAGACAAACCAGCACACAACATCGTTACAGATACGTGGAAGGCACTGGGGAGGTGATGGATGAACAAGACAGACAAGGCCTCTGTTCTCATAGAGCTTACCTTCCGACGAGGACAGGCAAACCAGCACACGTGATCTTTGCAGATAGTGCTAAGTGCTGTGTAGGAAATGGAACAGTTTGACTCCATGGAAGTGTACTGTAGATTGGAAGGTCAGGTCTCCACTATATCGCTAGCAGCGGGCTCACAGTAGATGTTCAGCTGGTATTAATGAATGGCCAGAGGTTCTCCAGTTTATATGTCCTATTGGGAAGTAGTGTAGGGTAACTTATGCAAAGTTACCCAGTTGGCAAGTGGTACATTTGAACCCAGACTTCAGAGTTCACGCTGTTAACCGTTATGCTGTCTGATCGCTGGGAAATACTCCAGAACGGTGGCTGTCACTTTGCCTTCCAAGTTAACAATGTGAAATAACTCTGAATTTACAGAGAACCAAAGGCTTTCCAATTAAAATGAAAAAAACAAAAAAACCCCACCAAACCTACCGGGGATCGAAATTCCAGGATAGTACTTGAGGTTTCATGATGCGCTCATGGCTTTCTGGGAACGCCAGATTGGAAAAGGAGGCCAGGTGGCTAAAGTGGTGAGCCATGGTTTCCACTTGAGTTGTCTGAAGTTCTTTTTCTGTCTGGGAGGCCTGGCTTGGCTTCTCCTGAGAATTGGTGGGTTCATTCGGTTAGTCCACAAACATTTACTGAGTACCTGATCTGTGTGTCAGATACCCGGAGAAGCCAAGTCATATCAGCTGTACTCTCCCATTTTCCCTCAACCTCCTCCCAGTACTTTAGGGAAGGGGACAGATGAGAACAACAGCCAGGACAGGACAATGATGTAGGGTAGTTCAGAGTGCCCCAGGAGCATTGAGGAGGTCAGCTCCTGAAGGAGGTGTCATTTGAGCTCAGTTATAAAGGTTGAGTAGAAGAAGGCTCAAAGAAGGAAAGGGTGAGAACATTTCAGACAGAGGAAATTGCATGCACAGAGGCACAAACACTGAGATGACTGGGCTCCTTTGGGATGCCCAGTAGTTCTTTTTTTTCTTTTTCTTTTTTTTTTTTTGAGATGCAGGTCTTACTCTGTCACCCAGGCTAGAGTGCAGAGACGCGCTGTCTCACTGCAACCCCCGCCTCCCAAGTTCAAGCGATTCTCCTGCCTCAGCCTCTTGAGTAGCTGGGATTATATACAGGCGTGTGCCTCTACGCCTGGCTAAAAATGTATTTTCAGTAGAGACGGGGTTTCACCATGTTGGCCAGTTTGGTGTCAAACTCCAGACCGCAAGTGATCTGCCCTCCTTGACCTCTCAAAGTGGTGGGATTACAGGCGTGAGCCACTGTGCCCAGCCACCACTAGTAGTTGTGAATGACAGCAACAAAGAAAATTTGTTGTGGTTGCCCGGCAAGATGGCAGACAAGGCTGGTGAGTAGACAAGAGTCAGACCTCAGTCCCTTTATGCATAGATGCAGCCAGTGTCCAAGTTAAAATTGTGTTGCTTCTCCTTGAGCAGTCCTTCCTTGCATTAACTTTCTGAAAACCCCCAAATCCCAGTACAAACTCTGTTGTCTAATAGGATGTTTTGGAAGGAGGCACTCATTTGAGAAAATTCAAGATTTTGTTCAGTTGTTTTACTGAAAGATGTGTGACCTTAGGCCACTTCACTCCTCAAAGCCTGGGGTCATTCTTTGGTCAATGGGGATGATGCTCATGTCCACCTTGCCTCTTGTAGAAAGTGTTTAAAAGGAATGACATGGCTGTTAGCGGCTTTGTAAGTGCATAGTACTATACAGAGATTAGACAACCACTTAACCACTTAAGTGGTTTCATCACTTCTGTACCTGAAAGGTGTGGCAGAGAAGAGGGATCATTCTGGCCCTGGATTGGCCAAAGTAATAATGCCAAAGTCACTGGATATTTTTGCTGGGGAAGTGGTCCAAGAGAGATGGTACCAAATTGTTGAAGGCCTCTGGCTTATAACTTTAGAAGAGACATCTGTGTGTGTTTTTAAACGACGTCATGAGTTATGTTGTTTGTTTTAAACTGAATGCTAAGACAGTACAATTAATAGAGACTCAATACCCTGACTTACTTAGAGATAATTCATTTCAGGATGAAAACTGGCACATTTAACTGGTTTCTTCCAGGTTACTCAGGGTGATGACTCTGATTTCTGGTGGTTCACCTAGATGAACCTCTGAGCTAACTACTTAAGAAGGTAATAACTAAAATGCCCATTCAAAGGAAAAATTATCTTTTAAATGCATCCTAAGTTGATCATATGGGATTGTATATTGTCAGACTCTTTAATCTTGGGAATTTTGTGTGGTATATTAAATTTAAGGATGTTACAGAAGAAAAAACGCAAATTTATATGACCTTATGCAGTTTTATAGGAAGTACTGTGCTGCATCATAAATATGGAAAGGACAAAGCCTGGTGGCTTCCTGAAAGAAGCATGACACAGGAGGATTTGCGTAGACTTAAGGTTGATTTTCATGAGATATTTTTAGTAAGTGAACATTAAGCTCCTTCAGACTAGGGGTATCTTTCTGAGAGAGTAAAAGTAAATGTTTTTGTTTTATGGCAGGGTCTTGCTCTGTCACCCAGGCTGGGGGGCAGTGGTGCCATCATAGCTCACTGTAGCCTCAAACTCCTGGGCTCAAGAGATCCTCCTGCTTCAGCCTCCCTAGTAGCTAGGACTACAGGTGCCACCATTCCTGGCTAATTTTTGGATTTTTTTTTTTTTTTTTTTGAGACGGAGTCTTGCTCTGTCGCCCAGGCTGGAGTGCAGTGGCCGGATCTCAGCTCACTACAAGCTCCGCCTCCCGGGTTTACGCCATTCTCCTGCCTCAGCCTCCCAAGTAGCTGGGACTACAGGCACCCGCCACCTCGCCCGGCTAGTTTTTTTTCTATTTTTTTAGTAGAGACGGGGTTTCACCGGGTTAGCCAGGATGGTCTCGATCTCCTGACCTCGTGATCCGCCCGTCTCGGCCTCCCAAAGTGCTGGGATTACAGGCTTGAACCACCGCGCCTGGCCTAATTTTTGGATTTTTTTATAAAGGTAGAGTCTTGCCATGTTGCCCAGGCTGGTCTTGAATTCCTGGCCTCAAGCAGTCCTTCCGCCTCGGCCTCCCAAAGTGCTGGGATTACAGGCATGAGCCACTGCACCCAGCCTAAGTGTGTGTTTTCTTTTATATTTCTTTTTGTCTTTTTCACTAAGTCATAGGAGTTTTTTTTAAATTGTCACTCTTTCTGTTGATCTCAGTTCTTCCAAGGCCTAAATGTTTCCTTGCCATCTCCTCACTCTGAGATCCCACTTGTTGTCCAGCTTAAAGAGAGCTTTCCAAATGAGTCACTTTCAAGGCATTATGTAGCGCTCTTCTGTCATTCTCTTCTCCCTCCCCTTCCATGAGAGTCCGTCTGTGGTAAATAGTATGTCTTATATATTTTTTGGTCATAGTTCAAGACTCTAGATCATTCTTTATACCCTAGCCCGTTCCCCTAGCAATGATATTGTCGCATGGAAGTGGTCTGTTGAACATCCATACTCACTAGGTTAAGGTTTTTTTTTTTTTTTTGAGAGAGTTTTGCTCTTGTTGCTCAAGCTGGAGTGCAATGGCGTGATGATACTGGCTCACCGCAACCTCCGCCTCCTGGGTTCAAGCACTTCTGCCTCAGCCTCATGAGTAGCTGGGATTACAGGCACGCACCACCACGCCCGGCTAATTTTGTACTTTTAGTAGAGACAGGGTTTCTCTGTGTTGGTCAGGCTGGTCTCAAACTCCCGGCCTCAGGTGATCTGCCCGCCTTGGCCTCCGAAAGTGCTGGGATGACAGTTGTGAGCCACTGCACCCGGCCAGTTAACATTTAAACATAACTGGACGCATTTACTTTTGCTTTACTCCTTGACTGAACCAATGGCCTTCAAGAAGTCTTAGATAGTCCTGCCGTTAGGGATATCAGATGGGAGGGCACCAATGAATCGGTGTAGTTGAGTACCACTTTTCGGAGAAAATAGAAACTTGGACACTGAATGATAGTTTAAAGATGCTGTTTTGTTTTGTTTTGTTTTTTTGTATAGGAAAAGCTGGCTTAGACTCTTTAGTTCAGCCCTTCAAGTTGATGTGTAATTTAAGATTGTTTAGGAAGTTACAAAATCGAAAACCCTTTGGATCTACAGTTCATTCAGTGCAGTAATTATCTTTCATATGCCAAGTACAACATTAATTCTTTAACTTTAGCACAGCACTGATTTTCTTAACATTTCCTGATCACACAGAGCAGGCTGTGTTTTACAGCACAACAGAATGTCACCCATGTGCTGAAGATTCTTCATGGTAGTAGTTTAGATCCATCCTGAATAGATTATCTTCGTTTATTTAATTATTAAGTAGCTTGCTTAACAAAAGTGGCATTAAATTTAACTTGAGTCAAACTTAAATCTTCATAGATAGTACCATTTACTTCTGAAATCTTGTTCCTGGGAGAACAATGTGGACTGGAAGTTAGCTTACTTTTATCCACCTATTCACTCCCTTTTCTTGACAGTTAACTCCTTAGGGGGAAAAATGTATAGTTCTTGACCATGTGCTTATATTTGTAAAGCAATGATGTTTCCTGAATGTGAGTGGTTGTGACATAAATCACAGTTATCTTCATAATTACCTGGGAGCTTTTCATCCAAGTGTGGATGTACTAAAATAGTCTGAATTGATGCTTATTAAAGAGCTGAAGTCTTAAACATTAACACTGTCTGTTATTTATTAAATTGTATGTATGTTTCCTTCAAATACTGAAGGCAAAATACTGAGAACGTTGACCCTGTGTTATTATTGCTAAGTAGTTGAAAATTAGGGGAGGAGTCAAGGGAGTATATTATATTGGTTAACACTCAAATACTGCTCCTAGGCTTGATTTTTAGAACCGAAACTTGAATATTTACATAAAGAATTATTTCCAAAAGTGTCTTTTTTTTTTTTTTGAGATGGCGTCTTGCTGTGTTGCCAGGCTGGAGTGCAATGGCACAATCTCGGCTCACTGCAACCTCTGCCTCCCGGGTTCAAGCGATTCTCCTGCCTCAGCCTCCTGAGTCGCTGGGACCACAGGCACGTGCCACCATGCCTAGCTAATTTTAGTATTTTTAGTAGGGATGGGGTTTCACCATGTTGGCCAGATGGTCTCGATCTCTTTACCTCGTGATCCGCCCACCTCGGCCTCCCAAAGTGCTGAGATTACAGATGTGAGCCTCTGCACCAGGCCAAGAGTGTCTTATATATTCCTGCTTTTTTGAAAAATTTTCTGTCTAAAGGATGACCATGATTTGGGACAAATGGGCTTAGCTTTCAATGAGATGACAAGAAAGATGAACACACAGAGTACTGAGTTCTATTAGTCAAGACAAGGTTGCCATAGAATGTCTTTAATAAAATAGAACAAAAGCCTTTTGCAGTTATTTTGCACTGAGGATTGTGTTAAAAACAAAGTTGCATTATGGTTTCCAGACTGGCATCCTTGTTTTTTTTTTTCCTATCATTTTAGGCCCCTTTCAGGCTGTTACCAAGCATAGGATATCCAGGATTGCTTTGGCCTTGCTCAGTGGGTATGTGCATTCTTTGAAGTTCTTACCTGACAGACCTGGGCAGCTGGCTTTACACAAGGAAGAGTTGTTTAAAGAGCTTTGTTATGGAAACAAAGTTACTAAACTTGACAGTCACTTGAGGATTATTTAAGAAACAAAATAACCGAATGTGGTAAAATAATATCTCTAGAATATTTTTCAAAATGTTAAGTGCATCCTTTTAACAGAAGCTGTTGATGTCTGCAATGTCTTATGGTACTTTAGGGTTTTTATCCCCTAGCATGCGGTCTTAGGGGTTGGGAAGCAGTTGAGAAAATGGCATGGTCCCATGAGAAAACCTTGGAATACCTTCTTTTAATAACAATTTTTATTAATTGCATAGTACTGTAAATCTATAGAAATGCTTTCTTGGAGTTTTCCTTCATCCTTTCAGAAGGGCTAATATTGACCTTTGGTTAGCACGTTAGTATTTTCACCTGTGTCAAGTGATGTCTTCAGGCTTTTGGGGGGTGTGTGTGTGCATGCCTACCTCGTGTTGTGGTGGGGCACATTCGCTGATACCTGTAATGTGTTTCAATTACTACACTGTTGGCATTTCAGTAGGCTCCTTTAGCCTTTGCCCATCTGGGAAGTGGAGACTAGGGCAATAAATGTTTTGGGGGTAGATTGAGACTGCAGTGTTTTTCATCTTTTAGCTTGTACTTTAAGACAGTGGGATGTACCCCTAGACCATTTACCTAGATTTGAATTACTTCCTTGTGATGTGGTTTAGAGCTCTAAGTTCCTTGAGTTGTCTTGAAAGGCTAGAGAATGGAGGGGAATTGAAAATGGAACCTAAGGATTTCGGAGTGGTCATATTTGTCAGTGGTGACATGTGCCCGCCAACACCGCGTTGGGTTGGGTCTGGAGTTAAAAGCAGTGGCTGACATACATTTTGCAACGTGAAGGTAAAGAAAGATAAAGAAAGAACAAACATTTCTAGAGGATAAATGCTTTAATTCCTGAAGATAGGCCACACAGTTTAGGAACTGTGGTAAGAGGTGCTTTGCCATATTTATGTTACTGTTTAATCTGTGTAACAGTCCTATGAGATGACTTAGTCAGTGGCTAGGTAACTTTCCGCTGGATGAGTCTGCACTAGTGAATGGTGGCACAGGCAAAGCCTTATACTTTCCCTTATACCACTATCAGCTCATTAGAGTTAACTCATAAAGGGGTTTGTTCTTGAGAGAGGGAGGCAGATAATTTAAAACCATTAATGAAGTATTAATAGCTGTCTGGACAATTTCTTGAGAACATCAATTAAGAGTTATTCTCTGTGAATTTTTTAGGAGGGATTTCTTGACCTACTTTTTAAAAAGTTCAGACAGATGAGTCCAAAGAATGCTTTGATTTACCTTGTGAATATTCACTTTTATATCAGATTCTGATGGTTTCATGATTCTATATATTTAGAAAGCATTAGGCCAGGCATGGTGGCTCACGCCTGTAATCCCAGCACTTTGGGAGGCCGAGGCAGGCAGATCACCTGAGGTTGGGAGTTCGAGACCAGCCTGACCAACATGGAGAAACCCCGTCTCTACTAAAAATACAAAATTAGCCGGGCGTGGTAGCGCATGCCTGTAATCCCAGCTACTTTGGAGGCTGAGGCAGGAGAGAATCGCTTGAACCTGGGAGGCAGAGGTTGCCGTGAGCCGAGATCATGCCATTGCACTCCAACCTGGGCAACAAGAGCAAAACTCTGTCTCAAAAAAAAAAAAAAAAAAAATTAAAAGCATTACCTTGTGAGTAATTTGTCCTGCTATCCAGTCTTTGGAAGGCAGGGCAAAGCTTGTGTGTGGTAGGGATTTCATAGGCTTGCAGGTTTGTAGAGTGGGAATTCAAGAAGTTGTAAAGGGCACTTATTAAGATAGGAATGTCTAAAATAAATGATCTTTAGCAGTGCCACCTTAAACTTTGTAAGTGGTGCTACAAAGCCTTTAGTTCTGCATTTTCCTGACCAGCCATTGTCTTGGACAGAGAAACAAATAAGGGCGAGTTAATAAATAGAGACTTGTCTCAAGTATTCAAAGAGGTAAACTTAAGGTGATTAGAAAGTGCTGTTTTACTTTATATGAGGTACACTTTGGGAAGTCATCATTTCACAAGACGATGATATGCCAGGCATATGAATTGGATCAGAAAGGATTTAGAGACATGCATGGATGTAATGATCTCGTACAGATGCTCCTCACCTTACAGCGGAGTTCCGTCCTCATAAACCTATTATCAGTTGAAAATATTATAAGTTGCAAACATGTTTAATACAGCTTAGCCTACCCAACATCATAGCCTTGTCTACCTTGAACATGCTCAGAACCCTTAAGTTAGCCTCCAGTTGGACAAAGTCATCTAGCACAAAGCCTATTGTATGATAAAATATTGAATATCTCATGTACTGCATATTACTAGCCTGGGTAGAGATCAAAATTCAAAATATGTCAAAATTGTGATGGCTTCACATCACTGTAAAATTGAAAATTGCAGGCCGGGCGTGGTGGCTCAGGCCTGTAATCCCAGCACTTTGGGAGGCCGAGGCGGGTGGATCACGAGATCAGGAGATCCAGACTATCCTGACTAACATGGTGAAACCCTGTCTCTATTAAAAATACAAAAAATTAGCTGGGCGTGGTGGCGGGCACCTGTAGTCCCAGCTACTTGGGAGGCTGAGGCAGGAGAATGGCGTAAACCCGGGAGGCGGAGCTTGCAGTGAGCCCAGATCGCGCCTCTGCACTCCAGCCTGGGCGACAGAGTGAGAATCTGTCTAAAAAATAAAAAATAAAAATAAAAAAAAAATTGCAAGCCAAACCAATCAGGGATTGTCTGTACATAATAGATGATTGTCCAAATTAGAGCTATTTTGGGTTTCTGCCCTTTGCAGATCCTTTGAGGTTTTCTTTATAGACAGATGACTCCTTCTGGGGGAATTGAACGTGACTCTGAGATTTGGTTCAGTTACCACATACTGAAAGCTTCCTGTGGGCCAGGCACTAGGTTGCATTGGAGACCTGGGAGGAAGGCTTAGCCCTTAAAGTTTCCAGCCTCTAGGTATTGGGAGACAAGGAGGGAAAATGGGGACAAGATATTTATGGCCTGCCCCTATTAAAAGCTTAGAAAAAGCTGTGTTAATTCTGCTTTGGGTGTTCGATCTCACAGGGAAGATGGCATTTGAGATATGTGACTTGGTGAGCTTATACTGTGTGCTTGCCATTTTTCTAAACGTTCATTTATTTAATTCTTAATGCAAGCCTAGGAAGTGGGTACAGTTATGATCCTGAAGTTATTAACCCAAGTTATGAACCTGACTGAGGGTTGGAGTTGGGATTTGAATCAAGATCTATCTGATTGCAAGGCTATGTTTTTTTTCTTTTTTTTTTTTGGTCATTATGCTGGCTGTGTTTCTTCCCTTAAAAGATAAGTGGAGGTGTGACTGCCCTTGGCTTTCTTATTTATTATGTTGTTAGGAAGATGAGGAGTGAGCCTAGAGAAAGAGGCTTGAAAGAGAAATGGGATAGAAAAATAAAGGAAAAGGCCGGGCGCAGTGGCTCACACCTGTAATCCCAGCAGTTTGGGAGGCTGAGGTGGGTGGATCACCTGAGGTCAGGAGTTCCAGACCAGTGTGACCAACATAGTGAAACCCCATCTCTACTAAAAATACAAAAGTTAGCCGGGCTTGGTGGTGCATGCCTGTAATGCCTGTAATGCTACGTACTTGGGAAGCTGAGGCAGGAGAATCACTTCAGCTGGGGAGGTGGAGGTTGCAGTGAGCTGAGATCGTGCCATTGCACTCCAGCCTGGGAAACAAGAGCAAAACTCTGTCTCAAAAAAAAAAAAGAGAAAAAGAAAGAAAAAGTGCCTTATTGTAATTGTAGTCTAATAATTGTCTCGTTGGCACCTCTTACGTAAAGTGCAGTTGCTCTGGGACATTAGAATGACTGTGACTGACTTTTAATCTTTTGCCAGCCGCGGTGGCTCATGCCTGTAATCCCAGTTTTGGGAGGCTGGGGTGAGTGCATTGCTTCAGCTCAGGAGTTTGACTCCAGCCTGGTCAACATAGTGAAACCCCTCTCTACTAAAAATGCAAAAATTAACCAGGCTTGGTGGTGTATGCCTGTAATCCCAGCTACTCAGGAGGCTGAGAGGTGGGAATCGCTTGAACCAAGGAAGGCAAAGGTTGCAGCTAGCTGAGACTGTGCCTCTGCACTCCAGCCTGGGCTAAGAGTGAGACCCTGTCTCAAAAAAAAAAAAAAAAAAAAAAAAAAAAAAAAAAAAAAAAAAAAAATCCTTTAACAAATTCTGTGTTTCCCCCTAAGAACTTCTGTCACTTCTTATTGTGAGCTGTTTATTAGTGTCAAAAATTCTGTGCTAATGCTATCAACTGTACCTTCCCTTCCACCACCCCACACTCTACTCCGAGTCTTTCATGTCCTCAATACCTGTCGTGCAAACTATGCATTATAAACACTCAGTGTTTACAATATAGTAGAAAAAGGGAAGAAATGGAGTGGTATGTACTCGAGAAGTCAATGTTATGACCATCTCTGTTTTAGAGACGAGAGGCCTTTGCAGAGTGTGAATTTGTACCCAGGTCTTCCAGCCTCCCAAGTCTGTGTGCTTTGCATTACAAAGGGAGTCTGTGGTTCCTAAGCCTTGCTGTCACCTAGAGGCACTTGGACTAACCTGCTTAGCTTTGGTTTCCTCCTCTGTGATGTGAGGAGGCTTCAACTGAGTACCTCTAGGTGGTCCTTCCAGCTCTAAGCTTGAGAACTTAAGTTTATTTTAGCTGAAGAAGAGAGATGGAAAGCCCCTTGAGGACAGGAACCAGCTTGTGTTTCCCACAGCACCTACCAGTACTTTGTTCCCATGGGCTCCTGAATATTTAATTAGTGAAACCTCTTGTTCTGTTTGAAAGCTCACTACTAATATTAACCTTTCCTGAGTATTCTTGGACTCTGATCCAGTTTTTTCTATATCACCTCTTATTGTACGAATTATATGTCACTTTGATGTTTTGTTTTATTCTTTATGTGCTTCATTTACTTATTGCTTGGCTTTCGCTGCTAGAATGGAAGCTCCTATAGTTTTTTGTTTTGGTATTTCTGAGTAGTGACTAATAGACTACATTCTCTTCTTATTGTTGTTTTCTTTTCCTAGTACCCCAAAGAAGGGTACAACCCTGGACTTGGTCATCTTTTCAGTGTTTGCTATGAGCATTTGAAATAGACGCAGACATAAGAATAAAAAGAGAAATTTGCTGAAAAACCAGAGGTTTGTCCCTGTGGAGGCTTATTTGAATTCTCAATCTGTTGGTTGAATTGATTTGTTGGCATATAAATATATCCTGATGGACTCCTCTGAAAATCTAAATTTGTGCTTCTGACCTTTGTAAAGTCAGGCAGTGCTTTACTAATTGGATGAAGGAGAGCCATGGCTTACTCTTGAGAGAATGTGCAGATGCACACAATCAAAACTTTTCATGTAATTTGCGGGCAGGAGGATCCCATCTTAGTGCATAGTTCACCTCTAACCTAGCTCAGAGAAAAGGTGGAAGAAACATGAGCAGTCATCTAGAGAAATCCAGAGAACACTTGGTCGGCTCTTTTGGGTCTTTTTATTTATTATTGTTTTTAAAATGAATGCTTTTGTTGCCTTTCTCTTTCAAAGCAAGATTGTTTCTTTTTCTTTCTTTACATACCTAGCACTCCTTGAGAATAGTGTTTGGCCTTTAGTCATTTTCATTAAACATCTGAGTATTGTCCCTTCCACCTTTAAAGAAGAAAAACTGTGTTGTCAGTCCTTTTTGCACTGTCTAGCTACTCCTTTCACTTTCCTTCTTATCATGGTAAGCTTCTGGAAAGCATAGTTCCCTGTCTTTTTTCTTTCTGTTCTTCATTTCTAGTCACTGCCCAGGAGCTCAGTCATTGCTTCATCACTACATCTCCCATTGCATGTTCAGTCTTCACCATATGTGTGCTCTCCCTACCATTTGACGCCTGTTGTCATCCTGCTCATTGACACACTTCTCTTGACCTCCCTAATTGCTCTCTCTGCTTTTCTTCTGCCCATGTGGCCAATTTTGCCTACTCATCATGCAGTCTGGTTGATAGGTTACAGGTTCACCACCTCCCCGTCTTCTCCTTTCCCTGTTTCTCTCAGATTTGCTCTCTCCGTGTCTTCCCTTTTCCCCCTTGTGGAACTTTTACCAGTACCCTGAGCTTCTAACGTCACTTATGTATGAACCCAGGCCTGACTCAAGCCCTATAAAAGACTGCAGTACTTTAAATGCAGCATGACCCAAGCTGAACTCTATACCATCTTTTCTTTTTTTCCTCCAAACCTCCCCCTTCTTACTGTCTCATTGAATGGTACCTACATTCATGCATTTGACCAACTCAGAGAGTCTATGACTCAATTCTGTCCCTTCTTCCCCATTCCCTCTATGGTTGTCCCATTTTCTCCCGCAACTGTAATAGCCTCTTAACCTGTCTTCTTGTCTAAGTCTTCTCTTTCTTTCCACCCTGATGTGGTTTTCAAAGACAAATCTGAGCATATCTCTTGCTTGCTTACAATCATTAAATGTCTTCCTGTTGCCAAAAATGACGTTTAAATTCTTTAACAAAACCTGGAAAATTATTTATACTTGTTGCACTCCCTCCACATTGCCCTCCCCATCTTTCCAGCATCATCTTTCGTCATGCTTGTGTTCCAGCCTTTTAGTTCTCCTTGGCCATGGGGCTTTGGCATACTCTGTATCATGACTTACCCTGTATGTAGTCATAAAGTAACAGCTTTTAGCTGTTTCCACCACTAAAAATTAGTTGATTCCTTTTTCTCTTGTTGGTTTCACTGCTTTCCCCTGCTTACCTTTGAGGCTCAGCATGGGCTTCACTTCTTCAAGGTCACTTTCCTGACATTCTTCACTCACATTGTACCTGTTCCCCTGGCTCCCACGTGTCCCAGCGTGTTGTCATTGGCTACGTGATACATGACTCCTTTCCCCTGTTAGTCAGCAAGCCCCTTCTTTTTTTTCTTTTTCTTTTTAGATTGTGTCTCTTCTCCCCAGATCCCAGTGCCTAGCACAGTGCATGGTACATGGCAGTTTCTCAGGGAGTTAATGGTCTCTGGGTCTAAGGCATAGGCGAGGAAGGGTTGGTGTTTAGAAGGAAGCTGGGAAAGGAGAGGCCAGGCGCAATGGCCTCACGCCTGTAATCCAAGGATTTTGGGACGCCGAGGGGGGTGAATCACTTGAGGCCAGGAGTTTGAGATGAGCCTGGACAATATGGCAAAACCCTGTCTCTACTAAAAATACAGAAATTAAGCTGGTGTGGTGGTGCATGCCTGTAATCCCAGCTACTTGGGAGGCTGAGGCATGAGGCTCAATTGAACCTGGGAGGTGGAAGCTGCAGTGAGTCAAGATTATGCCACTGCACTCCAGCCTGGGTGACAGAGCAAGACTCTGTCTCAAAAACAAAAACAAAGCTGAGAAAGGAGAGGGGGGAAAAAGAGAAGACTTTCAGTGGTGAGGAGTAATGAAGCCTTTCGGCAGGGCCCATTATGTACAGCCGATTGATGTAGACACAGTGCATTTTGCTCAGAAAATATTTGAACATTTTCTACTAAATGCTGGTTACTTTTCTCTCATGTAGAAACTTAGGTTTTTATTTATCCTCCTCTTCTATTTCAGAGTCAGGACTACCTCTTAGGTGTGTGTTCTTTCACCCCATTCCTTTCCCAACACTTAACAGTATTTTGCATCGTTAGTCAGCCTATTACTGCTGTCTCAAATTTCTCTTGTACTTGATTCCTTCCTTGTGCCTACAATAACATTCTTCAGTTGCCCCTTCCTAAAAAGAAATCTTGTTTTCTAGATCTTCCCCACTTAAGCAAATGCCCAGTCTTCTATCACAGCTAGTTTTGGGGAAGCTGTGAATCTCAGTTTCTGATATCTTCATCCTTCTTTCATCAGATCCCACCCCTCCACTCAAACCCTTCTTAGTTCCCCAGGTTTCTCTCTGTGATACTTGTCTTTGACTTTTCCGATGAACTTCTTTATCATCTCTTTTAGCGGGTGTTGAGGTTTCTCAGGTTCTGGCTTCAGTCTTCTCAATTTAACAATTTTCTGTATGTTGCCTCATTAATAATGACTTCATCTTCCACTTCTGCACAGAAAACTTCCAAATCTGTATCTCCAAGCAGATCTTTTGATCTGTCAGCCTACTGGACATCCGTGTCTATCTGGTTGTCATGAGAACACCTCAAACTCAGCATGTTCCACACTGTATTTACAGTTTACCCTCTCATCGGTACTGACTGTGGCTTCTGGCTCTTGGGAGTGGCCCTTGCATCAAGTTGGCAAACTGGAAATCCTAAACTTGTCTTTTGCTCCCCCTTTTCCATAACCTTTCACATCTACTCAGTCTGTTTAAATCAGCAACATCTCCTATGCCCTTTTGCTTCTTTGTATTCTGCTGTCGTATCCTGAGTATAGGTCCTTTCCCTTCCATACTATTGTAGTAGCACTATGTCTCAACTTTCTGTCTCTTAATTTGTCTACCTGCTTCTCTTACCCTTCGGACTATCCTTTATAGAGTTTCCAGAGATATTTTTCTAAAAATTGAAATTTGATATCATTTCTTGGTTTAAAAACATTCATTGGCTCTCTAGATCTTACAGATAGGTTCGTGTTCCAAATTCTTAGGCCAGCAGCAAAGCTCTTCAGAGTCAGGCCACGCTGCGTCTCTCCAGCCTCAGCTTCTTTCACCCCTCTCGTACCCTTTCCTCTTCAGCCATGTGATGCCCCCAGAAGTCCCTTACAGCTTTATCACACTGTACGTTTACCCAAGTTCCCTGCAGCTCAAAGTGTGCTTTGTGTTATCTGCTTCTCAGACTCCAGGGCTTGCCTCAGTGATCAGTTCCCAGTACTCCTCACCCTCCCCTTTTGATAGGATGCTTTATAGATTACCTTTCATACAGTATTCGATGCAGTTAGAGGTAGTATACTGCCCAGGAGTTAAGAGAGTGAACCCTAGATCTGCCATCTGAGAGTCATGTGTCCTTCAGTGATGCATTTAACCTGTCTGTGCCTCAAATTCCTCCCTCTGGGGTGTGTTAGGAGGATACAAATTAACACATGTAAAGTACTTAGAATAGATTGGCACTGTTAAATATGAGCTAAGGTCACATTTGATAATTTTTTAAAAAGAAAAAATCATTAGGGAGTCTCAGTCCTGGAAATTCTGATTCATTAATTCTGGATGGGCCCCAAGATTGTTCTGTGTGTTCTGGATGGGAGCTGCAATGCCCTGTTTCTCTCTCCAGCTTGAGAGCCTAGCACAGCACCTGAACCATTCTCTTCATTGGTTACTTACTGAGTACCTGTAGCGTGCCAAGCATTGTTGAGAGGCCAAGATGAGAAAACTTTTACCTTATGGAGCTCATCTAATTATAGCGGGGAAGATGTACATTAAATAAAAACAGAAAATATATATGATGTGGTGTCAGGTAGTAGGTGATAAATGGGAAAAAAACAACTAAAAACAATGCAGGATAAAGGGATTTGGGAATGTGTGCAATTTTAAATAGGGTGATGAGGGAAGATCATTTAAGTAGGGTGATTAGGGAAGGTCACTTACCTGAGAAGGTGATATTTGAACTGAGACCTGTATAAAATGTGTGTGTGAACTATGGAGACATTTGGGAAGAGCATTACAGACTGATGGAAGGGCAAGTGCGAGGTGGTGATGAGCTTGGTGTGTTCAAGGAGCAGCAAGGTCATTATGCCTGCACTAGAGTGATGGAGGGGCCTGCTAGGAGGTGAGCTCAAAGAAGAGGGCAGGAGCCTTACTGGTAGGCAGGCCACAAGAGGGACTTTGGATTTTGTTGTGAGATAGGAAGCCACAGAGGATTCTGAGTAGGAGTTTTTTTTTTTTTTTGGAGACAGTCTCCAGATGAAGGAGCCCTTGGCTATCCCCATTTCAGTTATTGTGATGGTGCAGGGAGTTTCTTCATCATACCCACTTCCATCTTAGAGCTAGTTTTATTTCTTCTTTTTTCTTTCTTTCTTTCTTTTTTTTTTTTTTTTTGAGATGGAGTCTCACTCTGTCGCCCAGGCTAGAGTGCAGTGGTGCGATCTCGGTTCACTGCAACCTCCGTCTCCCGAGTTCAAGCAGTTCTCTTCCCTCAGCCTCCTGAGTAGCTGGGATTACAGGCACGCACCACCATGTCCGGCTAATTTTTTTATTTTTAGTAGACAGAATTTCACCATGTTGCCCAGGCTGGTCTTGAACTCCTGAACTCCCGAGCTCAGGCCTCCCAAAATGCTAGGATTACAGGTGTGAACCATCATGCCTGGCCAGGAGTCTTTTTTTTTTTTTTTTTTTTGAGAAGGAGACTGGCTCTGTTGCCCTGGCTGGAGTGCATTGATACTGTCTCACTCGGCTCACTGTAACCTCCCCATCCTGGTTCAAGCAATTCTCCTGCCTCAGCCTCCCAAGTAGCTGGGACTATAGGCATGTGCCACCACACCTGAGTAATTTTTGTATCTTTAGTAGAGACAGGGTTTCTATATTAAATGTAGAAGAATATAGAGGAATGTAGATTAAATGTAGAGGAAGAGAGACTGCTTTTGGCCTGAGCAGTTGGGTGAGTGGTGGTTTCTTTACTGAGATGAGAAGCATTGAGTTTGAGGCAGGAGAGTGGGGACTCAAGAGTGCTGTTTGGACATAAGAAACTTGAGATGCTCAGTACACTTGCAACGAGAGATGTTAAATAGGTAGTTGAGTCTGGAGCTCAGGGGAGAGGGCCAGGCTGCAGATAGAAATTTGGCAGTCAGCTTATTGTTGTGACATAGAACAGTAAGGAATAATTTCTTCTGACTAAAGAGATTTGGTAAACCTTTCCAAAAGAGAAGACATTCGAGCAAAACTTTGAAGAATGAGCATAATTTCCAAAGGCAGAGAAAGGGGAAAATAGAAAATATTTTTCATCCAAGTCTCACAGCCTTTCCTCTGGCCTCTTGTTGAGTTTAAGAAGCTGCTGACCTGGTTGATAATTTCTTACCACTGGTATAGCCACTTAGGTTCTTTATTGAAAAGGAACCAGACCAGATTATACACTAACTGATAAACCACATTCTACTAGTTTCTCATTGTTCACAAACTGAAAATTCCAGTTGGATCGTCGAGGTGCAGAATGCTCAGCTTGTTCTTCTCCCTTCTTCTATGTATCTGGTGTGAATTGGGTGTGTTGATTTTGGTGTGGAGGCTTTTTCACATGCTCTCATCTCCACTAAAGATGGAACACTTTGGGGAAGTTTTTACTTCTGTTGATACTGACTTTTTGCACTTGAACTGTTAAAACAACTACAACCACGAGAAACTGGACCCCATGCTATTTTATCACGCATACCCCTAACTTGAGCATATTGTCTGTCTTGACTCATCCTGCTTTGTGTAAAATGTGAATCATGTTTTGCCACTCTTCTAGTTAGATAGATTTTTATTTGGAGTAGAATATTGCTTATCTTTTTGTTTATTTTTGTGATCATTGTGATCAGAAATTTTGGTCTTTCAAGTAGAGAATAATTACTAGATGTCCGCTAGTCAATGGGATAAAGAGTGCATTGAAAAAATTCAGTTTATTAAACCGTCTAAGATCCTTTTAGAACTGATACAAAATTAATCTGTGAATAATCTTCCACTGCATGATAATCTTAGTGCTGGATATAGATAGAATGTATGAAGCCTCAGCTCTTATGTACTCCTTTTAGCCATTTTTTCTATTATAAAAAAAATCTAGTGCATTAAAGAAAAGTAGTGACAGTATTTATCTTTAGATGGTCTTTAGTCTTTGAAGTTCATACAGCAGCTTTTGTCAGAATTGTAGACATGGGTGTTTGTCTTGAATTAATGAGACTACTGCAACTTTAAACATGTTTTAAGTGATAACCTTGATTTTTATAAATTATACAAGCATGACTATCAATGTTGATTTGTCAGTTTTCAACAACTTTACAAGTTTGAACAAGTAGAAAATTATTTCAAAAGAACCTTGTTTGGATCTCACATAAACTACAGGTAGCTTTCTGTATATGAAAAAAATTTTAAGTACAGAAAAATACAGATAATATAAATACCCCAATATGGAGTAGCTAAATGTTAATAATTTGTTAGAAGACTTGTTTTAAATCTTTCTTTAATAAGTAAAACTTCACTAATAATTTATGACATGTCTGTACTCCATATCTGCTGATTCATACTCCCTCCGTTTTTTTTCTTTTTTTTTTTTTTTTTAACTCTGCAGAGGAATTTAATGTGAACTATTTCCATTTTTTTCTAGATCACTTAATGTAGTGTCATGGTGTATGGATGACTTAACATGTTTTTGAGACCCATCAATTGTTGAAATACAGATCTAGTTCATTCTTTTAAAGAGTTGTATAGTATTCCTTCATGAAATTTTAGCATTTTTATTGTAAGATAATTCTTTATATATTTTGAATTCTAGTCACTTATCTGTTATATAAACTGTAAATATCTTAGTTTTCCAGGCTGTTCCTTACTGTCTAACTTTATATTTTTTCAGGTAGCTTTCCTGAGTTTGATCTGAGGAATTATTAAACTACAATAGCATGCCTTCCGGTTTAGTTTTCCCACCCATGGATGGTGGCCTGGGTTTTGTTTCTTTCTGCTCTGAAAGAGCTAGGAAACTAGTGAATTGAGCAAGCAGCCTGCAAGGCTGGTATAGTCTGTTTCAATCAAGCTGGCTTCTGGTGTGCCTTTGATGGCATCATCGGTGAGAGTTCTTGGTGTTGATTTCTCTTGCTGCAATAACAGGTGTGATGTTTCTCAGTAGCTGACTGGCTCCCGAGGATACCAGGAGGATACTTTATTAATTTAAAACACTTTGCATTCTAAGAGTTCTTCAGGAAAGTTATGTGTCTATGGGTAGGGTTCTTTTTATGTGGTTATTTCAAAATAAGAGCTATACAATTAGGCTTTCTGCTGGAATATTGGAATATAATGCCTGTCATTTAAACACATTGGTTGCAAAGCTTTAAAGCTTTATTTTTGTTTCTAAAGCATTGATTTAATGTGTGAGCTGACAATTCAATCAAGAAAATAGATTTTTAAGAAAACTTCTCCACTGTCCTTATTCTTGAGTTCATGGTTATTTAAGAGCTCACTCTCTTTGAATATCTGTTAGTATGGTGTCTTTCATTTTTTAGGGAGGGGGCAACTTTAAAAAAAAAATCACCATACGGTAATTATGATGAAAGCGTTATTGACACAGTGAGCATTTTTAATACCTTCGACCTATATATAAGCAGCACAGATTTAGAATGACTTCAGATCCAGGTTTTGAAGTAGGTGTCTGTTTACAGGAAATGCAGCAGAATCAGAGTACAGTGACCTCTGAGGAAGTCTCCTGTTCATGCAGCATACATTTTTACTGTGTTTGTGGCACTGTTCTAGTTCGGAGGATCTGGTGATGAATAGGATAGACACCCGCCACGCCCCCCACTCCTTGTGGAAACAGGAAAGGAACAAACAAAATATGTCCTATGCAGAAGATGAAAAGGGTGTAATGCTGGAACGGGAGCAGCAGTCGTCTCGGTATTTATTCACCCAGAGCCTGGATATGCATACAGTGGGTGCATGGAGGAAGAATACAGTCATTGTGTGAAGTAGATGGAAGCATGGCATGGCTATTTGTTCATTCAGCAAATATATTTATTGAGCATCTGTTCTGTGCCTGCGAGTGTTCTAGGTGCTGATGATCAGTAATGAACAAGAGGGACGAAAAAGTCTGTGTTGGTGGAGTTTCCATTCTAGAAGGGGAAGATTGATTTACATAAACAAGAAAAGAAATAACGTGGGGATTGGTGCACTGCAGATGGGTATGGACAGCAGAAAGCAATAGGATACTTTTTAATGAAAATAGACTGTCAAAGGGTAAAATTTAAAGATATTAATAAGATACCCAACAGATTTTACTTTAGAGTGTCTGTGTCCCTCCATTTTAGTGTATTTTTCCCACATACAGTCTTCTGTATTGAAACCTCAAGCACACTTTTATTGTCTTAACAAAATCCATCAAAAGTCACAGGCTTCTGGAGACAGATTATTACCTTCCCAGAAGGTAATCTTTTTAGAGCTGAAATGAAATATGGTAACTGGTTTTTTGGAGAGGCTGTGAAAAGGAGAGATGCTGTACCTAATTTGTGTTTTCAAGAGTATAAAATAATACAGCTTTTTTTATGCAGAGTGAAAAAAACTGTTGTGAAGCTATTAACTCTAAACTTATATCTAGAAAGCTGAGACCTGATAGATTATATATCATATTGGTATATAACTTATTTAGTAACATATAGGTTGAGTTTCAAAGTATTGTAGCTACATCAGAAGATAAATTACAAAGGAAGGATATGTATTTGTGAAACCAGAATTTCATGAACTCTAGAAGAGGAGCAATCATTTTGCACAACAAAGAATCTTTATTCATATATATACACACACACACAATACAGATTTTCAAAATCTCAATAATATTTAATGTTAGAAATGTTAAGGGGGATACAACTGAAAGTGAATTAATATAAAAGACCAAATACTTTTTCCTCTTCCTTTTTTTTTTTAAAAACATAGTTTAGAACAGTTTTAGGTTCACATGAAAACTGAGCAGAAAGTATGCACAGAGTTCTCATGTAGCTCCTACCCTACACATGCATAATAGCCCCCTCCACTGGCAACATCCTACACTGAGTGGTACATTGGTTACCATTGGTGAACCTACATTGACACGTCATTGTTAGCCAGAGTCCGTAGTCTGCATTAGTATTCATTTCTAGTGTTGTACATTCTGTGGGTTCTGACAGTGTATAATGACATGTATCTACCATTATAATATCAGAATAGTTTCACTGTTCTAAAAATGCTCTATGCTCCTCCTGTTCTTTCCTCCCTTAAGTTCTATCAGCACATTATTTTATTTTCTTATTTTTATTTTTTGAGACAGAGTCTTGCTCCATCACCCAGGCTGGAGGGCAGTGGGACGATCTTGGCTCACTGCAACCTTCACCTCCTGAGTTCAAACTATTCTCCTGCCTCAGCCCCCTGAGTCGCTGGGATTACAGGTGTGTGCCCCCACACCCAGCCAATTTTTGTAGTTAAAAGATGGGGTTTCACCATATTGGCCAGGCTGTTCTCAAACTCCTGACCTCAAGTGATCCGCGCCCCCACTCAGCCTCCCAAAGTGCTAGATTACAGGCGTGAGCCACCACTCCTGGCCAACACCTTGTCTTTTTATTGTCTCTGTAGTTCTGCCTTTTCCAGAATGTCATAGAGTAAAAATCATACAGTATGCTACCTTTTCATACTGACTGCTTTCACTCAGGAATATGCATTTAAGGCTCCTCCGTGTCTTTTCATGGCTTTGATAGCTCATTTCTTTTTAGCACTGAGTACTTTTTCAGTGTCCGGATATACCACAGTTTAATTTATCCACTCACAAAATGCTTCTGCATTTTGGCAGTTATGAATAAAGCTGCTATAAACATCCATGTGCAGGTTTTTGTGTGGATATAAGTTTTCCACTTACTTGGGTAAATACCAAGGAGGGTAATTGCTGGATTGTATGGTAAGAATATGTTTAGTTTTGTAAGAAACTGCTAAATGGTCTTTCAGAGTGGCTGTGCCCCATTTTTCATTCCTACCAGCAGTGAATGAGAGTTCCTGTTGTTCCATATCCTCACCAACACTTGGTATTGGTAGTATTTTAGAATTTGGCCATTCTAAAACCTAACAGTAAGAGAATGAACAAATGTGTAATAGTATCTCATTGGACGTCTTTTCTTTTTTTGTTTTTCTGAGATGGAGTCTTACTCTGTCGCCCAGGCTGAAGTGCAGTGGCACAATCTTGGCTCACTGCAACCTCTGCCTCCTGGGTTCAAGTGATCCTCCTGCCTCAGCCTCCCCAGTAGCTGGGACTACAGACATGGGCCACCACACTTGGCTAATTTTTGTATTTTCAGTAGAGACAGGGTTTCACCATGTTAGCCAAGCTGGTCTTGAATTCCTGACCTCAGCTGATCCACCCGCCTCAGCCTCCTGATGACAGGCGTGAGCCACCGCACCTGACCAGACATCTTTTCATATGTTTATTTGCTCTCTGTACATTTTTGGTGAGGTGGCTGTTCAGATCTTTTGCCTATTTTATTTTATTTTGTTATTTTACTGTTATTTATTTATTTATTTTTTGAGACGGAGTCTCTTTGGTTCTGTCGCCCAGGCTGGAGTGCAGTGGCGTGATCTCAGCACATTGGAAGCTCTGCCTCCTGGGTTCACACCATTCTTCTGCCTCAGCTTCCTGAGTAGCTGGGACTACTCAGCCCGTCCCCACGCCCAGCTAGTTTTTTGTATTTTTAGTAGAGACGGGGTTTCACCATGTTAGCCAGGATGGTCTTGATCTCCTGACCTCGTGATCTGCCTGCCGTGGCCTCCCAAAGTGCTGGGATTACAGGCGTGAGCCACCGTACCTGGTCTTCATTTTCATATTATTGAGTTTTAAGAGTTCTATGTATATTTTGGTTGACAGTATTTTATTCGGATATGTTTTTAGCAAATATTTTCTCTTGGCTTGTGGCTTGCTTGTCTTCTGCAGAACAGATGTTTTTATTTTTAATGAAGTCTAGCTTATCAGTTATTTTTTTCATGGATTTTGTTTTGGTGTTGTAAGTAGAGTCACCTCCAAATCCAAGGCCATCTAGATTTTATTCTGTCATCCTCTAGGAATTTTATAGTTTGGTGTTTAAATATATTTTAGCCTTTATTTTCTCGTAGAATTGCTGAGTTAAAAGTAAAATTGTGGCTGGGCGCAGTGGCTCACACCTCTAATCCCAGCATTTTGGGATGCCAAGATGGGTGGATCATTGGAAATCAGGAGTTTGAGACCACCCTAGCCAAGGTAGTAAAACTCCGTCTCTATTAAAAATACAACAGTTAGCCAGGTGTGGT
This sequence comes from Macaca nemestrina, assembly GCF_043159975.1. NCBI lineage: Eukaryota > Metazoa > Chordata > Mammalia > Primates > Cercopithecidae > Macaca > Macaca nemestrina. The sequence goes on along the minus strand of NC_092139.1, from coordinate 6,367,228 downwards.
GGCATGTGCCTGTGGTCCCAGCTACTTGGGAGGTTGAGGCATGAGAATCGCTTGAACCCGGGAGGTGGAGGTTGCAGTGAGCCGAGATGTGCCACTGTACTCCAGCCTGGGTGACAGAGCGAGACTCTGTCTCAAAAAAAAAAAAAAAAAAAAAAGGTAAACTTGTATATTTACTCCTTAAAAACATCTGTCTTGCCATTTAGTAGATAGGATGTTATGCAATTCTTGAGGTAATAGATAGGTAAGGCCTAGATTGAATTTTCAGTTCATTGGGAATTTTCATTGTTACTTTTTATAATTTGATGGGACATGAACTTTTAAATTATTCTTTTGTAAAAAGGTAGTATTTACATTTCCTGAAAGGAGGGATTTTAATTTTTCTTCCATGGGTCTTGAATGAATAATTACAGAAAAGCATTTAAATCATATGTAGATCAGGAGACTGTTTAAAGATTTAATGGAATACTTTTCCCACAAAATGCTCTTAGGTTTCCTGACAAGTTTATTCAGCCATTTTTTTATGACATTTTCAACACCTGGAACCTGACCTCTTAATGTTGTTCTGGAATGTGACTGTCTTCTTTGACCTTTAAACCAGAACTTTGTACATCTTAAGGCCCAATTTTTGTAACTAAGAGTAAAAAGCAACTATTTCTTCTTTCACTTTTAATGGTATGCAAGTTTTTGCTGGTATTGTAGTATTTGCCTTCTAAAACAGGTCAATTCTAGCCCCTCTTACTGTCTTACTCTTACCTCTTATTTCCTTAAACACAATTTAAAATGACAAAAATCCAAGCACAGTGGGTCCTGGGGGAAGGTAGAGGAAATAAATTATACTATGTTTAGCTTTATCTAAATACATTTTAGAGCATGTCAAGGAATTCATTTTCAGTTAGTGCTGTTTCATAAGCATCTTCAACAAACTCACACAAATGTTCACAGGTGAGTATATGCATAATCTAGGATGTAAAGGGCGTTGTTTACATTATTAAAAAAGAGTAACAGTTTCAAAGAGTATTGCCAATTTCTCCCAAATTCATGTTTTTTCAATTTTTTAACCTCCCATTTCACATTTTAGATGCTTAGTTCCTAGTTTTGCAGACATTATCTGAAATAAGGAATAGAAGATTAAAAATGATTTAAAGTATATGCTGTGGTTCTAGAGACACATCATTTTTTTATCTCTAAAAAGGAAAAATTCTAAGTTTAGAAGGAGATTTCATTTGTAAAATTGACTCTGTACTTTATAAGTAGTGTTTAAATTCATTGGTGATAAATATGCATGTTGGTATAGTAAAATCCCATTTTTTACATAATGCTTTAATGGAAATGGCAGTTTTATGAAATGAAAGTGACTAGTAAAAATCTGAATGATGCTCATAAGCTTTTACATCATTTTTATTGAGAGTTTTGTGTATACTAATCCATTAATACAGGGGAAAAGGAGAACACTAACATAGTTTATTTCCTATAATTATTCAAATCGAATATAATTTATTTTCAATAAAATTCTTGGAGTAAATTGACCAGAGTAGGGAGAGGAAGGTTGGCCTGTTCTTACAAACTATCTTGATTTTTACCTATGGGACTTTGTTGTTTTACCAATGATGTTGTTTCATTGCATATATTTTCAGTATGGTTCCCTCCAGATTTTTACAAATAAAAGCCCGTGAAAGGCCAAGAAATCCCAAGCATGTAAAGACCTAGTATTGCAGAGGGAGAAATCTGGGATGTTTATTTTATCCTGTTTATTATTACAGATACTGCTTGTCTTTTAACAATTTAAACTTCCTTTTATGTGATTTATGTAAGTTGAAGCACCATTAAGATTGCTGTGTAACAGCAATTAATTGTGATGCAATGGATTAACCTGGGGAAATTTTTAAAAACAGTTAAATATTTACATTTACATTTGGCTTATTTTTGTAGAGTACTTTGAAGAAGAGGTCAGTGTAAGAAATAAACAAATACTTAAATTTGGGATCCTCACACCCCAGCTTCATAAGGGGGAGAGGAGGGAAGGAAGAGACTAGAAACTGAATTGGAAACTAGCAAGTATTCTGGATTTCATCACAGTGGAATCTTGCCAGCATCCTGGTTTGCTGCTCTCACTATACTTCAAACCATTTTAGAAAAAAAGATCTATGTGTTTTTGGATGTTTTGGGGGCCATTATGAATTCTTGGCATTCTGCTCTGAAGATACTTCCATGTTTTTGAGGCAGAATCTTGTTGAAACTAGTCACTTTAAGCTTTGATTAAGCTTTGATTTAGAACGCTTTGTGGCCTGAGAGTTTCTGAATCACATTCAAACTGTCGTTGAGTACCTGTCATCCTTAGGCTTTATATTTGAAAGCTCACCCTAATTTCAGGTGTCTCTTTATGTCGTGCACATTTTTGTCCACTTTTTTCTCCCTTCCCCCAGTGTTGCAGTGCTGCTGTGCTTATGTGGAGTTCTTCTGAGTTGCAGTTTTTAGATGAGGGTCAGGGAGTGGATGTACATGGTGATTTGCTTGTGCCCTCATAGGTTTGTGTGTCCTTTATGCCTGTCTGTGTGTGTGTTTTATTGCTGCTTTGACCCTAGAAAATCAGAGCTTGCATAGCTAGTCTTTTCCCCCCTACTCTGTGAGTGCTGAAGTGATCCCTTCCTTAAGCAAGCAGAGAGACTTGGAGGACAGCTTTTTCTCCATCTTTATTATGAGTCAGAGAGTGGAAAAGGGTAGTCACGGAGAGTGCTGCCTCTATAATCTCCCCAGCACTGCTTCAGCACCAAGTGTCCTGTTTCTCCCTTTATGCCAAGAACTTGATGCCAGGATGGAGCAGCATCAGCATCTGGCTCTCCCTTACTGTAGCTGAAAATCCTTTTGGGCCACAGGTACCTGGCCTCCTTTGTACTCTTAGTTTTCAATGGGGAGCTGACTTAGAGCGTAGTGATAGAGTTGTTTGTGATAGAAAGGTAAGCAAATGGAGAAATTCTCATGGAGTGTTGCATCTGTGAAGATGTCACTGCTCGTGGAATGAGAATAGTGTTTGTAATAATAATTCACAAAACAATAGATGATGCAGTAGTATAGTCAGTTCTGCTGTAATGCATTCCTGGAATCACCACACTATACTGAATAGCTCAGTAAAAACCACAGGGCTTATGAGGGAAGTGTGGTTAGGAGCACAGCACTCAAAGCCTTTGTTGGTGACGCATGCACAAAGATAGGGTGCTGGTAAAACCACAAATGCTACAGCAGATATGGCATTTTTCTTGAAAAAGACCCAAAGTTTGTCTGTGGATATGGACATCAGAAGAGTTGTTTTCTTGAAGTAAGGAGGATTACCTGAAATCATATGGAAAGTTGTAATACCAGGTGTGGATAGGTGTGGCTCATTACCCACAAGGTGAACTGAGGTATCCCGTAGGTGGTTGAGGTGTGTGTGCTTGTAAGTTTTCTGTATTTGTTTGCAGTTGGGTTCAGCAAGGAGCAGTTTTCTGTGTTCCCCTAGTGTTGATAGCAGACAAAATCACGCAGAAACAAATATGAAAATTGTTTATGCCCAGAATATCCCTCTAATATGCACATGAGTAATGTTGGATCAAATTTATGTTTTCAGAATAAGCCTCATAGCAGAACTGGCTGTCGTTTGATTTTGGGATTGAGTCCCATTTCCTTCCTTCCTTATCACCATTTTTGATTTCTTAATTTGTATTAAGGTAAGCCCATATCAGATTGATTTTTTTTTTTTTTTTCATGCCCTGAGCATCTCAAGAGTAGAGACACCAGCCTGAGATTTTAATTTTGCTGGAGATAATCCACACACGGGTGGTTTTTTTCTTGGTGAATATGTGGATTGAGACCTTTATTTCATGCAGCCACGGTGCTGGGGCTACAGAGATGGGTAAGGCATAATCCTTGTCCTTAGGAGCTTCGAGTCTCATCGAGAAGTTTTTCAGAACATACATTTGAATGACTTTGTTAGGTCAACATTACGTATTTGTTTGTGAACACAAAAGCACACACCCTTTCCCCACCTTCACTTCTGATTTCCTTGCAAATATAAAGACCAGAGTAAAGAACTTGCCTAGAGGAAACACAGAAATACTTATCTACAGGTGAAAAATATGTAAATTTGAAAAGGTGTTGAAAAGGACCTCAGTTTTTGTAGCCACCTGACTAATAAACACAGAGATCACATGTCCACCATAGAGGGGTAAATGCAGAAAAGCAACTTTCAGAGTAATAGGAATAGTATTATTTCATTATTTGTTAGCCCCCATCCCTTGCACATGTGTGCATGTATATTGTTTGTGTAAACATAGATGATGTGGAAAGATCTCCCATATTGTTAATATTAGTTATCTCAGGGGACAAAGGAAAGCTTATTCCTGTTTATACATCTTTTATTGTTTGGTTTAAGAAGCATGTTTTACTTTTTTAATTAAAAAAATCTAATAAAGTAGGAAGTGAATAAATAATAGTAATAAAAAGTATCTTCAGGCCACTGAGCCTGTTTGAACCCTCCCGGTAGCCTCAGTAGTTAATACTGTCTGTAATGTTTCAGGTGTGGACTGCCCAGCAGGACTCTGAACTTCTTGCTATAGCCTAAGGTGATACAAAGTTTTCTGTGGCAACACTATAATGTTGAGAGTTTCTGTGTTTATAGACCATTAACACCTCAAAGTCTTTCTTCTATCTGCTCCTCTTGGCACACTGTGCTTTAGATAATCATTTTGGACCGAGTTTAGTCCTTTGTGCTCTCCCTGTTAGATTTCATATTGTTATTGTGGAAACCAGTATTTAGCATGGGTAAGAACTGGCCTTAGATGCAAGCCATCTGGTTACAGATCCTCACTACCACTATCATGAAAACTTGGACAAGTAACTTGTCCCCCCAAGCCTCAGTTTTCTCATTTACAAAACAGCAATTATCATAAAGTTGTGAGGGTTCAGTGAGATGCTGTATGTTAGAATACTTACACTAGGTACCTAGTGAAATAGTGGGAACATGGTAAATATTAGACGTTACTGGTAGTACATTAACCTCAGCTCATCTCTTTCATCCATTGGCATGTTAATGAGATAATTGTGGATCTCAAATCTTCCCTTAACTGTATTTATAGCTCTCCTTTCCACAAACCTTCTCAACTTTCCTCATGAGACCCCCAATCAGTCTCTGTCTCATTCTACAGGTCCCTTCACTGATGTTGTCACCACCAACCTGAAGCTTGGCAATCCGACAGACCGAAATGTGTGTTTTAAGGTGAAGACTACAGCGCCACGTAGGTACTGTGTGAGGCCCAACAGTGGAATCATTGATGCAGGGGCCTCAATTAATGTATCTGGTAAGTCCGGAGATGAGGCCTGGAGGGTGGACTCAAAAGGCCCCTGGACAGTAGATTTTCTTAAAGTTTATTTGCAGTGTAGCAAAAGAAGATAGACTTCTCTCCACCCACCCCCCCATCCCACCCCACAATCCTCCACCCCACAATCCTCCACCCCCGATCAGAAAGCTGGGTCCCAGTCACCTGTTTTTCATAATTAATGCCTCCTTGTTTCAATGCTTACAGCCCCTTTGCACCTCAATAGTTAGAGCAAAACTGAAGTGATAACTTTAGACCTCACTTCAGAATGAGTTTTGTTTTCACTCCCTTGAAATTAAATCTGCCCTTTGGCAATAAATATAAAAGGGCTAAACAAACTTAATTTTACTTTGTGGGAGAAAGCTAAATGGAGTTATTTTCTTACTTAAGCTAAATGATTTCTGACATTAAGCTCATGCCATTTCCAATGATTGGCCACTGCACTTTACTGATTGTGGAACGCCAAGGGAGATGAGGGCTGAGGAAATTGGAATATACTCGAGGGTGTCAGTTTGGTGCATGTCTGATGGCTTTCCCTTCTGTCTGCGAGTGCATATATTTTCCAAAATCCAGCTTTTGAAAAGATGCTGGTAAAGTGCCCAAATTGAGAATTGGATTTCAGAGTTAAGGAGATGTCAGTGATGGGTTGGAGTTTAAATGCATTTTAGAAATGGAATAAACTTTCAGCTCATTAGAACTTCTCCAGCCAAGAACGAGCTCTGGGGGAGTGTGTGTTTATCCTGTAAATATCAGGTGACTCACTGTCACAGAGGCTTCTGCATCAATAGAAGCTACTGCTCGTTTGAAGTGAGTACCTCTCTGGCTTTTTCCATGATAGATTTTGATTGTGATACTTTTGGCTATTCATTTGACACCTAAAAAAAATGACTCACCTCTTCGGAAAAATATAAGGTGTTTCATTATCTGATCATTTCTGCGAACTCTTATTCCCTGCATCTGTTGGTCTCTCTCATTATGGTGCACCCATGCCAGCTCTCCCCCTGTGCTTCTCTGAGTCTGCAAGACCTGATCTGGACTCTCGAATCAGGTTATTATCTTGAAGTCAGGAGGGTGGAAGCTGGCATTGATTGAGTGACTTCTGTGTGCTGGACCTGCACATGTGCTATCTCATGTCATTTCTCTTACCTGCCCTGTGAGGGATGCGTTTTTACCTCCATTTTACTAAGAAGTAGACTGGTGGTCATAGGATCATGAAGCTAGCAAGTGACAGAGCCAAGATGTGGATCATTCTGACTGGCTCTGAAGCCCATGCTCTTTGAACTGCAGCGCAGCACTCTGGAGAAAGGAAGGGACTGGGATTTTGGCATTTCCATATCCTCTGGATCCGTATGGTTTAAATTTTTCTGTTGACGTCAAGGGCAGCTGAAATCTTTTATTCCCCTGTTTTATCTACTTTCCCCCCTCGATTTCCATGCCCGTATCAAATTTGAGCAAATTTGTCAGTAGATGAAAATTACCAATTTTCACAGTAAGAACAGGGAACGCAGCATTGTTTTCTGAATAAAAGAATCTCAGTAGGTAGTTGTACAATGTTAGTGTGTTTTCTGATATAAAATATAAATATGTATGGGTGGGTGTAGGGTGTATGTCTCTGTCTCTTTTTTTTTTTTTTTTTTTTTTTTTTTTGAGACGGAGTCTCGCTGTGTCTCCCAGGCTGGAGTGCAGTGGCGTGATCTCGGCTCACTGCAAGCTCTGCCTCCCGGGTTCACGCCATTCTCCGGCCTCAGCCTCCCAAGTAGCTGAGACTACAGGCACTCGCCACCACGCCCGGCTAGTTTTTTGTATTTTTAGTAGAGACGGGGTTCCACCATGTTAGCCAGGATAGTCTCGATCTCCTGACCTCGTGATCCACCCGCCTCGGCCTCCCAAAGTGCTGGGATTACAGGCTTGAGCCACCGCGCCCGGCCTTTTTTTTTTTTTTTTTAGACAGAGTCTCACTTTTTTGCCCAGGCTGGAGTGCAATGGTGCCATCTTGGCTCACTGCAACCTCCCAGATTCAAGCAATTCTCATGTCTCAGCCTCCCGAGTAGCTAGGATTACAGGTGTGTGCCACCACACCTGGTAATTTTTGTATTTTTAGTGGAGACAAGGTTTCACCATGTTGGCTAGGCTGGCCTCAAACTCCTGACCTCATGTGATCCGCCCATCTCGGCCTCCCACAATGCTGGGATTACATGCTTGAGCTGCTGCGCCTGGCATCTCTGTCTCTCTTTCAGGAAGATCCATTGTTTCCCCATCATAGGAATTTTTAAAAAGCAAAAGCAAACTCTGCCTTTGTTCTGATCTATGATTGCTTACACAAGGAAGACCAAGACTTTGTGGTTGTGGCCTTCCTTTGGCAGATGAAGTAAGGCATAGAGTGTGACATAGTCATCAAGGGTCACGTGGATGGTCATGGCAGCACTGCTATTTGAAGCTGGTGGCTTGGCTCCTGATCCAGTGCTCTTTCTGTCATACTAAACTGCCTCAGTAGTGTTAGAGGATGACCCCACTTATGAATGAATATAAAAAGTACCATCATTCTCAAAGTTTAATGTATTTGGGGGGAAAAGTAGTTGAATAATAAAATGTCCATGTGTCTGTAGACTTTCTTCCTAGATGAGACAAGATCATATCTGCACCTTAGAAAAGGGTTCCTTTGTTATTATTTGGTATTTATCCCAGTGCTTGAGGGGAACCAAGGTGAAGCCAGATATCATTGCATTTCTAGGACAGCCTTGCAAGTCAGCAAAGGAGACCAGCCCCATTTGCTGCAGTTGTATTGCTGAGGGACTACTGCATCATTTATTAGACGTGCATAGCTTGGGATAAAAAGCACTGCCTTTTTCCGGGAGTCCTCTTGATATTAATACAGCTACATGATGACATCTTGGTGAGTCAGTAGAGTCCTCAGGAGGAGGAGGATACCAGTGGACAGGCAGTGCAGATTATCCAAAAGCCAGCCTCCCCTTTTCCCCGGAGGTGCACATGGCCAAGCTTGGTTTTACCCACTCTCTTCAAAGATTAGTGGATTTGAGGTTAGGAAACCTGAACAGGAAGACCAGTTATGCTGTTTAACCAGCTGGCTGAATTTTGACCAACCTATTAACCTTTCTAGGTTCTTGTTTTCTCACTTGTAAGGTAGGGAGAATAGTGTCTACCTTACAGAATGTTTACAAATACTGCAGAATCGACAGCATGGTACAAGAGTGGTACATTTGTACATTGTTCTTCTTCTAGCTTTGACAAAAACCGGCTAGTTTTTGAAGAAGGTGGATTGCATAATACTTGAATTGACTGTTTAGAAATAAATCAACCCCTACATTTTGTTTATTTATGGACCTTTCCTAATTTTGAGAAGAAATTTGTATTTTCTCTTCCTTGTATAATATTCATTTGTTTTATAGTGAAAAGTTGCCAGTACATTTTCAGATATAATCTTTAAAAAGGTGGCCACCAAATCAACTTAAAATACTGCTAGCATTGCCCTGCCCACTACCCAGAGTGGGCAGGGCATACCTAAGAAGGACATGACCAGTGTGCTTTTCCCATTTCTGAAAACCCTTGGGATGCACTAGCCATTTGGGAAGGCTATAAATCATTATTTTAAAGAGAGGAGGGATGGAGGGGGAAGGAAAGAAAGAGAGGAGGGAAGCAGGAAGGTGGGAAGGGAGGGAGGGTTGATGGTAATGATGTCTGCCCATGGAGCTGGCACCTGTGCTGGCCAGAGGGATCAAGGTTTTGAAGGCACACAGGTCTAGATTGTGACATGGAAAGCCAGATGTCTTTGAGACATACCCTGTGAAGCTCTTCTTACCTTTTCACATTACCCTCATATTCAAGGGACCTTACATTGTGCTTCAAAAGTTCAGGCTCTGACCTATCATGCTATTTTCTTCAAAACATGGCAGATCACTTATTGGGTCCTTAAAAACACTCCCTTTTATAACCTTACGTGGTAAAGTAAGAGTGGACACAGGCATAACCTAAACTTTTTGTGTCAGTGGTTTATAATGTGTGGGCTTTACCAAAGAGTTGCTTTAAGATATGGTCCCCTGGACCTATGATTTGAATCCTTTTCTTTGTCCTTTCCATAGGTGCTTGTCTTATCTCATTTTTATTGTAGCCCCTTCTGGGGTTTGTGCTTGTTGGATGAGACAGCATGGTAGGTAGGGGGTGCGGGGGGCTTTCTCTTTGCATTCACTGGCCCAGAATTGCTGTGGTTTTGGCCCCTTGCTCCATGATACATACTATCAACTAGAGATGGTTTTGAATTATTTAATCTGGACCTCAGCAAAATAGGTACACTTAAATAAGGATTGGAGAACGGGACGTTGGATATTTTTCCTCCTGAGATTTCAAATGTAAGGAATAAAGAACTTTTTGAATTAATGAATTGTTTTGAGGCAGTGGGGGATCTTCCCAGTTGTTCTGGCTTTACAAAATTAAATCTATTTTCTGAACTGTATGGTGGGAAAATATTTTTAAGGTACATAATTTCTGAAAATCTCTTTATGGTAAGCTGTTAGGTGGTTGTGGATTTTTTTTTTTCTTTAGTGTTTCAGTTAATAATGAGGGAGTTTTCCATTAATATTCCAAACCATGTTTGCCAGCGGATACAGCAGGTGAAGTGGTAAAATTATGGGCCCATCAAAAATACTTACGCTTCCTGTAATATGATATTAAGTTTAATATTTTTATAACCTTCACTGAATTCTAATTTCACTAAAGTAGCAAGCATGCTTCCATTTGTAGTTCAGTTATGTACATTGGTTGCCTGTGTACCAAGCAAATTAGAAATGCAAAATATCTGTGTGTGGAGGGGGGCATTGGAAAGAGTCATTAAAGATACCAATATTTAGGTACGGATGTACTTTACTAAGTGTACCTTGGGAATTGAAAATGAATTAAAGACAAACACAAAACTCCCAGTGTCTGAATCTGTATTTTAAATTAGAATTCAAAGGATTAAGGAGCAGTATTCATTCCTGACATACAGCCCTTTTCAGCACTCTTTTCAATCACATTTAAAGCATAAAGTTTTTCCAGTAAAATCCTCAGGACAGCCAGGTTCGATGGCTCATGCCTGTGATCCCAGCACTTTGGGAGGCCGAGGTGGGTGGATCACCTGAGGTTGGGAGTTCGAGACCAGCCTGACTAACATGGAGAAACCCCGTCTCTACTAAACATACAAAATTAGCTGGGCATGGTGGCACATGCCTGTAATCCCAGCTACTCAGGAAGGCTGAGGCAGGAGAATTGCTTGAACCCAGGAGGTGGAGGTTGCAGTGAGCCAAGATCGTGCCATTGCACTCCAGCCTGGGCGACAAGAGGGAAACTCCATCTCAAAAAAAAAAAAAAAAAAAAAAAATCCTCAGGACAGAGCATGAACATCAGCAGCTCTTCTTGGATGGAAACATTGATCAGTTAATTTAAATGGATAGTATTGTGATTAATAATTAATCCTTTTAAGATTTCCCTGACTCGGTTTAATATAGCTGTTTGGTGGCCCTGGACCAGTCAACCGGGGTGCACCTTTCAGGTGATTAGCACTAGGGTATAAGCGCACAGAGCCCTTAGACAAAGAAGCCAAATATTTATCCATCAAGCACTGATAGTGGGAGCTGCGTTTGGGGTGTTTGGGCTTCTTAACAGCAGCATTCTTCTTAGTTTGATTGTTTGCTTTGGAAGTCTCTGAAAAGCGAAACTTTTTTATAAGTGGTTTCCATGAACCAGGCTTATTACTCTCAGATAACAACAACTCACATTCATACTTTAAAAGATGTCTTTAATCTTTTTCACCAGATGAGATTCTGGTTAAACAAAAAGTAGAAAAAAGAAAATTGCCCACAAAAATTCAGCTTAATTATGCTTTTAAGGGTTTTTACACATTTACTGTAATACTTAGCTTTTTAATGAAGAATTGTTACTTTTCTTGTGACTATGACATAGTTTATTCGTTACATTTTCAAATATCAAGATCGAGAGGACTTACACGTTTCGTCTACCTCAGTTAGCTGAAGGTAACTTCAACTATGTACAGCATAACTGAGAAGCAAAAAATAAGCAAAGTTTTAAGAAGCCAAAAGTGATTTTCTTTTTGCTCATTACGGGTCCTTGCATACTTACACACTTGAGGGCTCTCCAGTCTTGAATGTTGTCTTGTTTATTCTTACCTTAGACTTACTGTTAACCCTGTCCTGGTTGCCAGCCCATCACAGATCAGAATAAAGGGAAAGGAGTAGAGAGGTGGCCACATTGAAAGTGGCCCATGTGACAGCGCGTAGCAGACAGTGGACGTGCTGGGCAAGAACACCACAGAGAGCAAGTGCGGAGCATTCAGAAATAACATTGGGGAGCCGGAATTCCTTAAGCCTCGGGGAACTGTTCTCCATGTTTTAGGTGATCAACCCCAAGAGACACAGCTTGCAGGTTTCACTAATACGGTATATAATGGGGGTTCATGTCACCACATAAGAGTAATCAGAAAAGGGGTATGTTGTATTCCGTTATAAATGTTAGAGGAGACTGAAAAGTATGTTGGATTTTTGAAAAAGATTTACATTTTAAAAGATATTTATAAAAAAGAGTGAATAAGCCTTGTTATTTGGCCAGTGCCTGTAGATAGCAGTCCTCATCTTCCATTGATACTGGAGAAAGGAGACCTCACTGTCAGCACATTTGTACTAGTCTCTGCACAAATAAATTAATCAGACTGTGAGGAGTTTGTTTTCTAAGACAGAATACACAAACTGGAAAATCCTGTAGAGAACACAAAGACTCTTCAGTGTTGACTGATTTATTAGTAAATGCAATTCATTATTTACTTGCTAGACTCAGAGTTCCATCCATGGACCCCTGAATAGGCAGAGGTCCACCAAGGTAGTCACGATCTCAACGTGTTGAGGACCGTAAAGGAAATGATAAATTTGCTCACAGTCTAAAATGTCCGACTTCTTTGCTTTAGGCTAGAATTATATCGCCTTGTTTAGGTAATGCTGGTTATCTCCAGCTCATCAGGAGCTCTGCTTGGCATTTATGTATCTGTGTCTTTGATTACTCTCAAAAAAGTGGATCAGTGACTTCATTCCGATCCTATAAGTGCAGTATGGTAGAGGACAGTCTTTATGCAGGCTTTGTGAGAGGATAGGGAGTGCGAGACTGAGGGCACTGCCATCAGAAGCTGGAAGCCCTATCTTGCCCACTTGGAAGGGAGGGAGTGACTCTGGGAAGCAGGACAGAAGAAAAGCCAGCTAGTGGGGGTAAAGGAGGGTTTCGTCTTTGGGCTTCTCCAAGGATATTTCTAGGGAGAGCATGATTCAGGAACACTTTGAATGTTGGAAGAGAAGAAGGTGCAAACCTGTCAACTAATGAAAAAAATGCAAATTAGCACCCAGAATGTGAGCTATTAAAACATTAAGTTCTGGGCTCAGTCTCACTGGGGAGAAAAGGCAAACATGTCAGTAGGAGCTTAGGAGTCTTGGAGTTGACAGTCTCCTAACAAAGTAAGGTGCCCACAGTAGGCACTGTGGTATGAAATGGTGTTTCAGCAGGAACTGTGATGTTAGAAGGTATAGCACAGCACAGATTTTCCAGGTGCAGGCCCTGGGCCAGCAGCAGCAGCAGCAGCAGCCCACCTGGGGACCTGTTAGAAATGGGAGTGCTCATTCTCACTCCGTCCCTGCTAACACAGACATTCTGGAGGTGGGGTCTAGCAGTTGGTGTTGTAGCAAACATTCCTGGTGATTCTGATACTCACTGAAGTTTGAGAACTTTTCCCTCCAGGGTTCTTATCTACATTTTATTATATTTATATATTTATTTATTTTTGACAAAGTCTCTCTCTGTTACCCAGGCTGGAGTGCAGTGGTGCCATCTCAGCTCACTGCAACCTCTGCCTCCCGGGGTCAAACGATTCTTGTGCCTCAGCTTCCCCAGTAGCTGGGATTACAGGTGTGTGCCACCATGCCCAGAATTTTTTGTATTTTTAGTTAGGGATGGGATTTCACCATGTTGGCCAGGCTGGCCTCAAACTCCTGGCCTCAAGTGATCTGCCTACCTCGGCCTCCCAAAGTGCTGGGATTGCAGGTGTGGGCCACTGCGCCTGGCCTTATTTATTTACTTATTTATGGAGTTGGGATCTTGCTGTGTTGCTCAGCCTGGAGTGCATGCCGCTCTCATAGCTCACTGTAGCCTCAAATTTCTGGGCTCAAGCAGTCCCCTTGCCTCAGCCTCCCAAGTAGCTGGGACTACAGACATGCACCACCACGCCTGGCTATTCCTTACAGTGTTCTGTCAGAGGATTAAGTCCTGGAAGATGGGGTATATTGACATGTGAGTAGAGTAAGAGAGAATCAAGAGAAACGTGTCAGGCAGGGCTGACATGATGAGAGGAGACTTTGATGATGATCGGAGAGCGTCACTGGGTCTAAGGACATAGGGGCATGGTGTGTGGCCTGAGTGACGTGCACACCTGTTGGAGCAGAAGGGAGGCCTCCAATAAGAGATACCAAGAAATCCAAGAAGGGCCAGATTGTGAAAAGCTGAACTGATTGCCTTTTACTTAGGACATAGTTACTCTTACAGGAGGTTTTTGATTTGAGGAATTAACGTGATACAAGTAGGGTATTAAGGTAAGATTAAATGTGTGGAGTTTGTAGGGGCTAGGCAGGGTGATTTGGTTGGGAAAGAAACTAGAAGAAACTTGGAAAAATCTCTTAGTTGGGAGAAATCTAGAGAGATCTGTGGGCCTGAGCTGAGATTGTAGGCATGCAAAATGTGGAGAGAGAGATTTCGAAGATAAGATTCTGAGATTAAAAAAAAGTGAAGCATGTGCCATAGTGCTTGTTAGACTTTATTTGCTGTCACCATTATGATGCAGATGAAAGTGATCTGTGATTTGCTTGGGTTCTCAGAAGCAGCATTTATGCTGCATTTAATCAAGTCATCATTTCTCCAAGGGGTGTGTGTATATGTTTTAAGTAGCGTATCTTCTGCATTTCTTTTCTGTTGAGGAAACTCTGATATTATTGATCCAATGTTTTATGACCCCAAAGGCCCTTTCTTAACAGGATCCAAGTTTGCAATCTGTAATACAACAGGCATTGTATCACAAAGCGTTAATGTGGATGAGTAGTGACCTGGCTTCCAGGCTGTCTTCTGGTAACAGACTTCTTTTTAATGTATCAGCAGATACATTTTAAAAGTAGGATAGATGATTCATTTAAGAGGGCTTTATCATCAGTATCTCTGGTATTCAAGTGAAGAGATACTGGTGAATACCATTTGGTGTAGCATAACAGTGCTTAAACTTTTTGGTCTCAGGACTCCTTTACATTCTTAAAAATGAAGACACAGCTGGGCACAGTGGCAGGCAACTATAGTCCTAGCTACTCAGGAGGCTAAGGCAGGAGGATCACTTGAGCCCAGGAGTTGGAGGCCAGTCTAGACAACATTAGCAAGACCCCATCTCTTTTTTAAAAAAAGTGAAAGTGAAATAAGTTAATGGGAAACTGTTTAATAACCTGCCATGGAAAAAAGTACATAATTTCTGTCACCGTTTGCACGTATGGAGCTGAAAGAACTAATGATTAGTAGCATTCTGTCATGTTTTTATAAAGTTCCCACTAACAGGATAGAGCAAATTGAATTTGACATGAGATGATAGTAGCTGAAAAATACAAACTATTTGATGTGAGTTAGGGGCCATGTTAAGCAGGATGTGGATACCGAGGTACTCCAGGAGTTTATGAAGTTTCACAGAATCTGGGTGTCCCAGATCTTCACTGTGGCTCACTGATGTCGGAGCCCACAAGCCAAGGAGAGCTGGTGGTGGCAAGCACCCCCCTTAGATGTTCCAGGCTGGTAGAAATCTAGAAGTGAGTCTTTGGGGCCTGAGCTGAGATTGTAGGCATGTAAAATGTGAAGAGATTTCTTTTCAAAGATGAGATTCTGAGATTTAAAAAATGAAGCATATGCCATGGCTTGTTAGACTTTTTTTTTTTCTCCAAAGCAAAAACCTTTTATCAGATCAGAAACCTCCCATAAGTACCCACCTTATACCTAGAACTTCCTGAAAGTTGACATGCCAGTAGGGCATGTTTTTTATTCCCAATTGAAAAGTTTCTATTCAACAGTGTATTTAGGCATCTGTGTATATATCTGCTCAGTCCTCTGCTTTTGCAGAAGGGCTGTTGGACCTGCTACCTCAGGCTGTCGCTGGGGCTCCGTTAAAGTGATTGCTTACACCCACTGCCTTGTGGTGGGTGTTTATGTCTTCTCCCCTGCCCATGAAATGGTCCTTCCATGTCTACACTGTGGTGACTTGGTAGGTAGGATGTTCTAGGCCTGGAGCTGTGCTGGTGACATCTGTAAGGTCTGCAGTAAGGGGGCAGTATATCTCAGACAGTGCCCTTCTGTGGAGGTAGAGCAAGCAGTTGCAAAGGCGTTTGATTAGAGGAGCATAGGTAATGCCCCATTCCTTCCGTAAGGAATGTGTGTGCATGCATATGTGCTTCTGTTTTCACCTGAGGGCCAGGTACGTCCCGAAAACTCAAGACCTGGTTTGTGTAAATCTCCTTTCTCTTTTTAAACTGCAGATTCTACCAAGAGGGGTACTACTTAGAGCCACCAGTGTGTTATTACTTAACCGCATTGACTTACTTAACCATATTGTTTACCTCCTGGAGGGCCTGTGCTATTTGTTGTAGCATAACAGTGCTCAAACTTTTTGGTCTCAGGACTCCTTTACATTCTTAAAAATGAAGACACAGCTGGGCACAGTGGCAGGCACCTATGGTCCTAGCTACTCAGGAAGCTAAGGCAGGAGGATCATTTGAGCCCAGGAGTTGGAGGCCAGTCTGGACAACATAGCAAGACCCCATCTCTTAAAAAAAAAAAAAAAAAAAAAAAAGGACCCACAAAGCTTTTTGGTTTGTGGGGTTTATCAATATTATATTAAAAATTAAACTGAAAATTTGTAAAATTATTTAAGAATGACATAATTACATGTTAACAGTAACATTTTTAATGAAAAATAAGTTTTCAAAAAAATTAGTGAGAAGACTGAAACTTGACGCGTTTTTCCATTTTTTGCCAATTTCTTTTCTTTTTTTTGAGATGGAGTCTGTTGGTCAAGCTGTAATGCAGTGGCACAATCTTGCCACTGCACTGTAGCATGAAGGACAGAGTGAGACTCCATCCTCCCAGGTTCAAGTGATTCTCATGCCTCAGCCTCCCGAATAGCTGGGATTACAGGTGCCCGCCACCATGCCCGGCTAGTTTTTGTATTTTCAGTAGAGACAGGGTTGCCTCTTGGCCAGGCTGATCTCAAACTCCTGGCCTCATGTGATCCACCCGCCTTGGCCTCCCAAAGTGCTGGGATTACAGCCGTGAGCCACCGTGCCTGGCCTGCAAATTTCATTTTTCTTTTTTTTTTTGTTTTGAGGCAGAGTCTTGCTCTGTCACCCAGGCTGGAGTACAGTAGCGCAATCTTGGCTCACTGCAATCTCCACCTCCCAGGTTTAAACGATTCTCCTGCCTCAGCCTCCTGAGTAGCTGGGATTACAGGCGTGCACCACCAAGCCCAGATAATTTTTGTATTTTTAGTAAAGAAAGGGTTTCACCATGTTAGTGAGGCTGGTCTGGAACTCTTGACCTTAGGTGATCCACCCACCCCTGCCTCCTGAAGTGCTGGGATTATAGGCGTGAGCCACTCTGCCCTGTGGCAAATTTCTTTAGTGTCTGTTTCAATAGAAGACAGGCTGGATTCTCATATCTGCTTCTACATTTAGTCTGTTAGGATGTGTTCTTTTGGTGAATGCATATGGAGAAAAACTGCTTTCTCCACAGATAATGTAGTTGGAAAAGGGAAGAGTATGTTTAATGCTTTTTCAGATAAATCTGAACATTCTTCGATACTACACCAAAACTTGACAAGTGTTACTTTCTTCAAGGTTATTAGTATGATGTGGAATCTGAAGCCATGTCTGTGACTTTTTGAACATTGTTTCACTAAAACACATCAGTCTCTCCTGTACTTTGAATGGATTTTGTGATATCATGCATGGACTGTTTGGAAACCATTTGCTGAGTGTTGCAGAGCTTCCAAATGTTGGCATATTGCATCGTACACTTGCAAAAACATCACATTCATTTCTTTTCCTGCTGATCTCATTGGAAAAGTCTGTAAGTATAGGCCACCATGCCCAGCTGATTTTTTTGTGGTAGAGATGAGGTCTTGCTTTGTCGCCCAGGTTGGTCTTGAACTGAAGTGATCCTCCCGCCTTGGCCTCCCAAAGTGTTGGTATTAACAGGTGTGAGCCACTGTGCCTGGCAGCCCTTATCTTTTTATCTTGAAAAAGGAGATATGTGCTGCTTTGATGGATTGTTGTGAGTCGTAAATGGGAGAACTAAGGATAATTTGCCTTCTATGGTACCTATTACACAGGAGACATGTGTAAAGGTTCTTTTCCTTTCTTTCCTTCTTGGGCCATCATGAAAGTATTGGGGATGAAGAAGCTGAGGGATGGTGGAGAAATGGAAAGGAAAGGCCTGTTTTCCCTTGGGGCATTCTTAGAACCCAGGCAGAGCTCTGGACACAGTGCCCTTGGCTGTACTTTTTTACTCCCACTGCCTCTAGGAAGGTGGTGAATGGGAAGGGGCAGGCAGAGCTTCCTAGGGCTGTTTTTTGGGGGTGTGTTCTGTTCTCTGGATCCATTGGTTTTTTTTTATTTTGTCTAAATAGCTTCTCTAAAAATTAGCATTTTCCTTAGATTGCTGTCATGTGAGCATCAGGGCTCTTTACAAATAAACCTTGTTCCTCCTCAGAGCTCTCCAGAGTGGTAGACTTGGGAATGGTGCAATAGCTGTTCACGGCTGGGAGAACAGAGGCTCAAGGGGAGACAGTGTTTACTACTAGATCTGTGCCCTGCCAAAAATCTAAGAGTAGTTCAGGTCAAAGTTCTCTTCTTTCCTAAACTGAAAAATACCAGAGCATGATTTTGTCACAGCCAAGCAAGACCTGAAATTCTTAAAACTGAATTTATTTTAATTTTAGAAAGGGAATGTTAATCTAACAGTGTGTCCCAGCTCCAAAGAAGGTTGACAGTCCCTGTCCAGGAAAGTTCACAGCACATGTGAAGACACTGGCTCTTTACTTTATAATGTGTGTCTTCCTTATTGCAGTCTTGGGGGCAGAAAAAACAAAACAAAACAAAACACATTGGGAATTTAGCTTTCAGAAAAAGCATTGACCTTCCAGTCTGGTCATTTGTCCCTGAGGTTAAATGTCAAGCCCAGGTAGGTAAATGTTCCAGGTCTGTCTATAGGAAAGTTCAGCTCTTGCCAGTTCAGTGATGCCAGAGAAAGAGTTACGTTGATAAAAGGTTTACTTTCTGACAGTTATTGAATTTTGTCCTGAAGAAGTCTCCCAGCAAGGCTTCCTGTAGCTCAGGGCACTCAGGTAGGTCTTGTGGGCAGTGAAGCTGTCTGGGTGACTAGGGACACCAGTGCATTTAAGTCCGGTGCATGGTTAGGTTTCAATGGACTTTCTCTGTTCCCATGATGGAAAGTGCCACTGCATCCCTGAGAGATGGATGGGGGAAGTTGGTATTTCTGTCCTGTTTTGTGACTCGTTCCATTAGCTTTGTCATGGGGCCTGGGTGCCAGATATAAATCTAGCTCGTGTTGGAGTGACTAGTGTGGCGAAAGGGGTGTAGACTGCACTTGGAGTCAAGTCTTGGCTCTCTGTCCCAGTGTTGCCGCTTCCTGATATTGTGACTTTGAGGGAGCCACTTCACTTTGTGGAATCCCAGATTCTTCATTTGTAGACCAGGGCTATCCTGCTCTCTATCTGCTGCTGACTGTTTGATTGTGTGACTCTAGAGGAAGCACCTGGGAGGTTCTAAGTTGGGGTTTCAGGGCGAGAGAATGCTGATGAGGGCCCAGCAGAAAGGTAGTAGAAGCCCTGCTGGTGAGAAACGTAAGGCTTGTACTGTCAGAGGACAAGGCACCAGTCCTTTGTGGTGGCTGTGAGCTTAGATCTCCACACCAATTGCCTGGATTTGAGTCTGCACTCCACCAAGGTGTAACCTTGGGCACATTCACCTCTCCGTGTTCATTCCTTTCATTTGAAAAGTAGACACCGGAATAGCCCCTCTCCACCCACAATAGTACCTACTTTTTAAGGATTAAATGAGATAATGGTAGACGTAAGGGACAGAGCCCAGTTTCTGGCGCATGGAAACACTCAGTCCATGCCCATTGTTGTGGTCAAGGCCACAGTAGGCTTTCGCTGCATGTGAAGTTATTTCAGGGAACTTAACTAGATGTGTGGATTAGCCAAAACCTTGTAGCAAAGTAATGTATTCTAAAGCAGCCATCATTTGATAGGAGTAGGCCCAGCTGCACTCTAGGAAGTAGGTTGAAGGGAGCCAGTTGGGGTAGGAAGGCATCTTCCTCCATGCAGTGGGTGTGACTCATCCACAGGATCCTCTATGTGAGATTTCTCTAGGTTCTTAGGGAAATAAAAGGGGGGTGTAAGCTGATACTGTTTTCCCTGCTGTGTGAGTGTCCTGCTTGTAAAAATTTTCTAGTATTGTATTGGCAAAATTGTATTTCAAGGATTACCTTGATTAGCTGTATGAGAAATGGGTTGGAGAGAAGCTAAAACAGTTCCTTAAATGTTCTTAAACATCTTAGATTATTCCGTTTAATTCCTGAAAAGATCATTTGGATATGTTTTCTTGAGCAAAACAGGCAGATGGTGTTGCTACCCAGTTTCCCGATTCTGTAAGGCCTATAGCAGACATGTATGGTAGGCTTGCAGTAGTGAAAGATCCATGGACTAGGAATCAGAAGACTGGGTCCTCGGCCTTATTCCCAGCTCTGTCATGCCCTGATTTTGTAGCTCTTAGGTTGGTGACCTGCAAAATGGAGATGTTAGTCACCCTTGCTTACTCCACCAGGGGCGTCCATCCTAAGAGATAAGAGAATGCCGGTAAATTGCTTTACAACCAAAGTACAAATATTAGCATAATAAATGGCACTGACAACCAAGCTCTGACCCTCCTAATGAAATATTTTCTTTCTCAGTGATGTTACAGCCTTTCGATTATGATCCCAATGAGAAAAGTAAACACAAGTTTATGGTTCAGTCTATGTTTGCTCCAACTGACACTTCAGATATGGAAGCAGTAGTAAGTACTGAATGCTTCTTATTTTTTTCAGTAATAATAATTTTAAAAACCAATTAGATATGGAATTGTGGGTGCATGCATTGCAAAATATGTCAAAATTGTTTAAAAGGGAATAGTTTTTTTTTCAGAAGGTTTGTACTTTAACTACCTTTGTGGTTTTTCTAAAACTTTGAGGAATAATTTTAACATTTTATGTGACTTCTAGAAGGCTGTTCTTTTCTGACCTTTCTGAGCTCAGTGTGCTTCAGCAGCTCCTTGCACTGGTGGCTGGTGTCTTGAATGGTTAGGGATTGCCTCCTTTCGCCTCTCCTTTCTGCCCCGATAGAAAAGGATACTTTTCATTGTCCTGCCTTTTCTTACCCTGTCTTCTCATCCCCCACAAACTCAAGAGCCATGTGAGAATGTCAGTGCTGAATGTCCTCACCCATTTAGACATACGTGTGTGTGGCTTTGTTCTGGTAAATATGATTATTTTCCCCCTGCTTAAAATATATGTTTAACTTTTCTCTAATTTTGATAAAATTAAGATGACTTCATTTTTATAAAACAAATAAGTGATATTAGTGATGGTTTTGGGGAAAAAAAAAAGAGTATAATGGACATTCCCCCCAAAACGAGCTTTTTATACATTTGAATAAGTCTATAGGCATTCTGGGGCTGGGAGTTGAATTGAAATGTACAGTACAACCCACAGCCCCAGCAGGGACAGATGCGTTTGTCCTTACAGTTCGGGAAAGCAGGACAGGGTTGCCTCATACCGCTCGTATTGCTCTCCAGTTTTGGCCAGCCCAAAATGGGGC
Organism: Macaca nemestrina; assembly: GCF_043159975.1. Taxonomy (NCBI): domain Eukaryota; kingdom Metazoa; phylum Chordata; class Mammalia; order Primates; family Cercopithecidae; genus Macaca; species Macaca nemestrina. The sequence goes on along the minus strand of NC_092139.1, from coordinate 6,345,883 downwards.
CCCGAGTCATTCATGGCAGGCCTGCCCACCTGAGTCTGCTGTTCCTCACACCATACTGCAATTCTCCTCTGAGTTTCATACCAAAGGCAACTCAGGCCAAGCCCACCCCATGCCCTATTTCGCCACATAGTCTTTTGTTTTAGTTCTGGAAAAGCATCTCCACTGGTGTTTCACTTGTAGGCAGAAAATGAAGGGGGAGGCCAGATATTTTTGAGTTTTAGAGAGATCAGTGATAATAGGCTGTCTTCTTTTCATGAGAACAATTCTTATGAAAAGCTTCTCTTTGATTTTCTGCAACATGATGTGTTAACTTCATGTTAATTTGTGTGATCAAAGAAACATGGCAGATAGAAAATAATGGAAGATCCCAGGGTGTGTTCTGTTTGGCTTTTGCTGCATGGCATAGTGGAAAGAGCATGGGCTTGGGTGTTTTTGAGCTGAGTTCTTCCTTTTACTAACATTGTGGCTGGGAGCAGATTTTATTAAATCTATTGCAGTTTTGATCATTTGTAAAATAGGGATAAAAATGCAGCTCTCACGATGGTATGAAGTGAGCCTTGTGTAAGTGCCTCGTCGGTCTAGTGTCTGACACTTGCTTATCAGAGTGTGTCGTAGGCCAGGCACTGCATATCCAGTAAAGAGTCATTTTAGTTCCTTGTATGATTATTTTTATAACAGTTTACTTTTTTTTTTTTTTTTTAATGTACATTGTGGGAAATTTCAGAAATACACAAATGAAAAAAATTTAAAGTGACCCATAGTTCTTTTCTACTAGGTCTAACCATCATTAATAAGAGCTTTGTGTTTTTCTTCCTTTTTTTTTTTTTTTTTTTTTGGCAGTGGGGAGACATGATCTCACCGTGTCACCCAGGCTAGAATGCAGTGGAGTGATCTCAGCTCACTGCAGCCTCCACCTCCTGGGCTCAAGTGATCCTCCCACCTCAGCCTCCCAAGTAGCTGGGACCATAGCAGCGCACCACCATACCTGGCTAATTTTTTGTAGAGACAGGTTTTCTCCATGTTGCCCAGGCTGGTCTCAAACTCCTGGACTCAAGTGATCTGCCCACCTGAGCCTCCCAAAGTGTTAGGATTACAGGCATGAGCCACTGCCCCAGCCTGCTTTTTCTTTATTTTAAAATGTTTTTCTTTTTATTGTAAGATACAGAAAGTTGAAAAAATAGCATGGTGACCACTCATATAACTTTTACCTAGATTTACCATTTGTTAACATGTTGTCACATTTGCTTCCTTTCTGTCACAAACTTTCTTATTTGCTTAAGATGCAGATTTTATGGCACTTCACCCCTAAATGCTTCAGAGCAAGGACAGTCTCTTATAGTGCCATGATACTATTAATCATAGCTGAAAAAATTAACTTTAATTCAGTATTATTATGTGATAAATTAATATTCATTATTTCCTAGTTGTTCCAAAAGTGGCCTTTAGTAGAGGACACCCAAACCTTTTTGTTTTTCAAACTTTGAACTTTTTTTTTTTTTTGGAGACAAAGTCTTGTTCTGTCACCAAGGCTGAAGTGCAGTGGTGCAGTCAGTAACTAGAACTACAGGCATGCCACCACGCCGGCTAATTTTTTATTTTTTTTGCAGAGTTGGGGTTTCACTCTGTTGCCCAAGCTGGTCATGAACTTCTGGGCCCAAGCGATCCTCCTGCCTCTGCCTCCCAAAGTGCTGGGATTACAGGTGTGAGCCACTGCACCCTGCCCAAACTTTGAACTACTTTTTTTTTTTTTTTTTTAAGTGTCCAGGCCAGTTGACTTATAGAATGTCCCGTATTGTGGATTTGTTCGATTATTTCCTCATGATTAAATTCAAGTTAAATGTGTTTTGGCAAGAATATTCCATAGTCGGTATTTCATACCAGGTTGTCCTGCTGTTGGTGATGCTGTTTGATCACTTGGTTAAGACGGTGACTGCCAGCTCTCCCCAGTGTCAGAGCACAAAGCACATTTGCCCCTGTGGTTAATAGGTAATCTGTGATACTCTGAGTCATCTGATACTTTGAGACCATGTGAATATCCTGCTTGCCAGCAGTCTCACCTGGTGGTTTTAGCATTCAGTGATGATCCTTGCCTGATATTTTTTTGACTCATGTGGTAGGCACACGTGTACAGATGTGTGTGTGCAGAGGAGCAGACTTCAGTATTCTCTGTGGTTTCTTCACTTAATATTCTGGACATTTCCTCCATCTAACTGAATGCTCTTCAGCATCATTTGAGTGGCAGCATGCTATTCCATTTAGTGGATCTGTCATAATTTTTGTGGCAGTTCCCTAGTGTCCCACTTTTTGGTTCCCACTTTTGATTCTTGGTACCTGTGTTATACTAGCTGCCTCTTGCATGGTTTTGGGAAGGGTTGGAGGCACGGAGGGTAGGGGATGCCTTCTTTTTCTATATCGTCACCTTGCTGCTATCCTGGTCTATGATCCTAGAATACCCTGTAATTCCCATCCTCTGCTGCCAAAAGGAGAAGTTATCAGGAGCATATCCTCTTAGGACATGGGATTTAGCTGGGAAGGTGCTGTCACTACAGCCTGGAGGGATGGAGATGGGTCTTGGGGTAGAGATAGCCCAGACACTGCCACAGTGACAGAGGAGGGATTTGGTAATGAATGTGTTCCGTTGGTAGTTGGCAGAGTGGTTCTAAAACTACTCCCAGATAATATGCGCTTACACTTTCTAGATATGCCTTTAAAGTAAGTTTCATTTTCTCATTTTAATTTATTATTTTTGAGACAGAGTCTCTCAGTGTCCCCCAGGCTGGAGTACAGTGGTGCTATCATGGCTCATTGCAGCCTCCCTCCTGGGCCCAAGTGATCCTCCCACCTCAGCCTCCTGAGTAGCTGGGACCACAGGCATGTGCCACCATGCTCAGTTAATTTTTAAATTTTTTTTGTAGAGATGACATCTCCTTGCGTTTTCCAGACTGGTCTCAAACTGCTGGGCTCAACCATTCCTTCCACCTCAGCCTCCGAAAGTGCTGGGATTACAGGCATAAGCCACCACGCCCAGGCTAAAACAAGTTTTATTTTCATAAGGAGAGCCAAGGTTACCTGGTCATCCAGACATTATTTAGAGGACTCCTTTTTGTTCAGTGGTAGGCCTCTCCTGTAGAGTAGCAACATGGGGAGCATTGGTTGACTTTAAGGAGTCAGGCAGCAAGACTTTCAGGGTTTGTGAAGTGTAATAAATATTTCGAGAAAGTGAGTGTATTTAATCTTGTCATGTTACAAATACTGGAATCTCAGCAGACTTCAGTTCTTTATTTGATATAGTTCTAGGCTTTCTCATTAAGAGTATTTTTCTGAAATTATCAGTTATAGGAAGAAAGTTATTCTTCCACCAGGTAAATAATATCTTGATTATTAAATTTAAATTGTTTTAGTGGAAGGAGGCAAAACCGGAAGACCTTATGGATTCAAAACTTAGATGTGTGTTTGAATTGCCAGCAGAGAATGATAAACCAGTAAGTATGTTTATAGTTAACAATAATTGAATGTTGTAAGCTGATACTTATTTGCATACCATTTCCTGCAAAACCAAGATTTAAGTTGGCAAATTATTTTCCTTTATCTGATGTCTGAAGAAAAAAATAAGCTGAGGTCAGCAAGTAAGTGGGCCTTTATGAAATCAGCCTTTGAAAAACTCAGGGAAAGACAACTGATTCAAACAGTGTTTCCCCTTGAAAAGTGCAGCCCGATGGCCGTTGAGATGTCATAAATCCTAAGAGCTTCTATGACCTGGCGAAGGTATAGGTTGCTGTTAAACAGTGGGTGAGTGTAAAACAGGGAATAATTTGCCCTTTATCATGGTGCTTGATGGACGGGTGGGAAGCTTTCAGGTTCTCTTGTTTTACAAAGTGCCCTGTCAGCCTCCCTACCCCTTTTACCCTATCTATCTCCTCAGTCAAAGGCTGCTTTTAGATGAGGATTTCTCAACTTCAGCATTGTTGATATTTGGGATGGATAGTTCTTGGTGGTGGAGGTTGCCCTGTGTACTGTAGGGTCTTCTATTGATAGCAGCATCCCTGGCTTCTGCCCTCTTGATACTGGTAGTACTCCCCAGTTGTGACAACTAAATATGTCTCCAGATATTGCCACATGTGTCCTGGAGGGCAGTATCAACCCCCCCTGAGAGTGATCTCATTCCGGTGTTGCCTGCGGGGAGAAGGAAGGAGCCCCATCCTCTAGCCTGTCCGCTTTCACCCTTGATGGTCCTCACTTGTGACCGGTTGAAGAAAGGGGACTGTATCTGAAATGCTAATTTGGACTTCCCTTCAACCTAGTCGAAAACATTTTAATTGTTATAAAAACACCAAAACTGTGAAAATATGCAGCATATGAAACTATCTTAGCTGTTGATACCTGGAGTTGGGAAATAGAAGTGCCCTGAAATGTTCTGTTAACAGTATCTATGCTGGTCTGCGGGAATGCTGTTGATTTGTGTCAAAACTACCTGATATTTTATTTCTGCTGAATCATTTACCACTATTTTTACCGTGTTTCTTTAAGTAGATAGTGGTCTTTTTTTCCCTCTTCCCAGTGTACGTCCTGTCACAGGAAGGTCAGTTTGCAAGTTGTGAAACCTGTATTCTGGCCTCAGCTCTGTGATAGGTTGACTTGGTAGCCTGGGACCTTGCTTCACAGGGCCTACTCTTCTCATCTGGAAAATGATGGGGAGAGCTAGATTCCTGGTTTTCAGTTTGCTACCCAGGTCAATGATCGTCAGTTACTTTTCCCTGACAAGCTGCGTGTTTCCATGCCCTCCCTCCACTGACTGGCTGTCATCCCCAGTAAATCTCAAGAGGGGATCATAGCTCAATCTTGGCAGGGGAAATGAGGGGAGTATATAACTTCCGAAGATTGAAACATTGCAGACCCTGAGCTTGTTACACTTTCATCCCAGCTTCCAAATGCTAAGTTGGTAAAATAATTCGCCCTCTGTCTACTACTCTCCCAAGCTTCCTACTCCACCAAGACAATCCTAGGGATGTTCACATCTTTGTGGTGACAGTAATTTGTGGCTAATAATTCCTGAGCTTGCACAATTACAGTATGCTAATTTTTGCATGGCAGGAATTTGATAGTGCAATATACACAGCCCTTTTTCTCTTTCTCTGAAGTATTAGTCTCAGCTAAACTTCATTATTTACCCTTATCCATAATTTCTAGGGCCCAGTTGCTTTAGATTATTAAGATACCAAATAAAATGATCCATTTCAAAAATAAATGTGACATTTTACAGTGTGGATGAAATGCTACCACGTTTGGTGTTTGCTGAGAACTACTTTACTTTGCATAAAAAAGTCCTTTATTACATGGTTGGTGACACTTAGGCTTTCATTTGTTTTTGAACAGCATGATGTAGAAATAAATAAAATTATATCCACAACTGCATCAAAGACAGAAACACCAATAGTGTCTAAGTCTCTGAGTTCTTCTTTGGATGACACTGAAGTTAAGAAGGTTATGGAAGAATGTAAGAGGCTGCAAGGTGAAGTTCAGAGGCTACGGGAGGAGAACAAGCAGTTCAAGGTAATAGTTTATTTTCTGGTAATCTACAGAGAACAAGGGCATTTTCACTAGCTTCTTGGGTGGGGAAGTTGATGAGCCAGTGAATGTATAGATTTCTTTTGCTTTTGGTATTTGGCTGTTTTTTTCTCCCCAGGGAGAAATTTCCATGGCTTTCATCAGATTCTCAAAAGGGTCCTTGGATCTGTGTAAATTAAGAACCACTGTCCCTTGATCAGAAGTTTCTCTACTGTTTAAGCTGTTGTCCCCTTGGAAAAAAAAAAAAAACCTCGGCCGGGCACGGTGGCTCACGCCTGTAATCCCAGCACTTTGGGAGGCCAAGGCAGGCCGATCACAAGGTCAAGCGTTGGAGACCAGCCGGGCCAACACAGTGAAACCCCGTGTCTAATAAAAAATTAAGAAAAAAATTAGTTGGGTGTGGTGGTGGGCGCCTGTAATCCCAGCCACTCAGGAGGCTGTGAGGCAGGAGAATCACTTGAACCCAGGAGGCGCAAGTTACAGTGAGCTGAGATTGCGCCACTGCACTCCAGCCTGGGTGACAGATCTAGACTCCATCTCAAAAACAAAGCAAACAAACAAAACCCCCCAAAATTCACACTTTCCATTAGTGTAAATTGAAAATAAATGTTGAGACCAAAATAGCAGTTTTTATTTTGAATATGCATTTTTAAACCCCACGCCATCCCCATTCACTTGGGTGAGAATCTTTTTTTCAGAGGGTAAGTACTGACCAATACTCTGATTTAATGCAGGTATAGTTCTGATTTTAGAAGACTCTAAATAGGTCTGGGCAGTTTTGGCTCCTCAAACTGTTGATGTGGTGATGAGCTTGGAGGTGGGGTGCCTCACAGTGGTTAGGAGGTGGAGATTATGGAAAGAAAACCTGAGCCTCTAGCTCGTGGACGAGGCAGTTGGCATTGGCAATGGAAGGTTGTATTGTACTGAGTGGTGAAGGGGGGAGTCAGAGGGTGCTTCTTTTGGCTTGGAGGCTTGTGGTGGTGTGGAAGTTGCTCCCATCCAATATGAAACAGCTCTGAATCTGTGCTGGTCACAGCATCTTTTAGGCCTCTGTTTGCTAAACACCTGTAAGGCCCCTTCCAGCTTTAAAAGTATGAGTTTTCTTCTCTTTTACTCTTGACAATGAGGTAGATATAGGAGAACTGACAACATTTGGGAAATGGCATCATCTTCCTTTGCAGTGATCTTGATTTGCCTCAGTCAGTAACTTCTTTAACGTGTAAGTAAATTGTGAAGCCGACACTACGTTTTGGCTAACAATCTAAGCTATGCCTGAAGCTTCTCCTCAAGTGTATTTCTCTTCTGAAACAGAGTTCTGTGCTGTTTAAAGTGGTAAATAGGTAGAAATAGCTTCTATATAACCCAATAAAATAAATGGTGTAGTTAGCTGTTTTTTTTTTAAGTCAGTTGGACACCACCTTGTTTATCACTGTGCAGTGATATTGCCATGCCCCATGAGCAGAATATCCTTAAAATATGATCAGACTAATCTCGACATTAGAAGATTCTTTATCCTGCCAGACGCTGCCTTCTTGTTTTGTGTTGGTTTATTCTGTCATCTGGCCAACAAATGAGGGTCTAATATGTGCCTGTCACTGTGGATTCAAACACAAACAGTCCCTGCCCTTGAGGAGCTCTCTGTTAATGGGATAGCAGGGAGAGACATACACAGAAATTATTATAAGCCAGTGTGATAAATGTCCCACAGAGATAGCAACAAATTGCAGGAAGAGTCAGCTCCGTGGGATTCATCTGCCTGTGGTCTCCAGGACCTACTAGGTACTCGGGTGGATGGGAGAGAATGGAAGGAAACAAAGAAAAGAAAGTACAGCTGGTGTGTGGGGTTTGGGGATGAGTAGATGAGGTAATTATCAAGAGATCTTTCAGCAAAGATGAGTCTGGGCCAGAATAGAATGGCTTGATGCATGTCCCTCTTCAGGGATGTGGGCTTGGCTTTGAGAGCATGGAAATGGCATCATAGATCTACATGGTAACTTGCAGATTCTTAGGAAAGTGCAAGGCAGTTGTGGCAGTGGAGGTGAAGGAAGAAAAAAATTTTCATTTCTTACATATCCATGTAGTTTGGGGACAAAGGGAGGGTGGGGGATACGGTCAGACATCTTTATATGTGTGAAAAAGAATGTTGCTTCTTCAATGAGAAATCTATGCATTAAGTAGAAAATATTTGAGATGAGTGTACCAAGGCCAGTCACATTTTAATATTCCAAATATCATTTGATCCAGCAGTCTGGATGTAGTTCATCAGGTACCAGCTATGTACAGAGCTCTGCATTTGAAAGCTTCCAGATGTCCCACTTTTAGATTTTTTTTTTTTTTTTTGATATGGAGTCTCACTCTGTCACCTCAGGCTAACTTTTGTATTTTTAGTAGAGATGAGGTTTCATCATGTTGACGAAGGTGGTCTCGAATTCCTGAGCTCAGGTGATCCACCCGCCTCAGCCTCCCAAAGTGTGGGGATTACAGGCATGAGCCACCGTGTCCAGTTGACTTTGTAGTTTCTTATGATTTGTATATTTATGTCTTGGGAAATGCCTCTCATTTAAAAAATTGATGATTTGATCAAGGAAGGCTATTCATTAGAGGCAGGAAGGACAGAGAGGTTGGGGTTGAAGAGAAGCATCTGAAAGACATGGCCGTAAAGGTGGGTGGGGCTGAGGGTGCAAAGGGCCCAGTTGACCCTTTTAAGAACTTTTTTCTGTAAATCATGGGAAACCAAGGAGCACCCTGTTTAGATTTCTGTTATAACTAGCAGCATCAAGTGGAATGTATGAAAGAAAAGAGGGGACTGTTTTCTCTGTGGCTTCAGGCTAGCCCTTTCCCCTCTGTAGCCTGCAGTTTCTCCATTTGCAAAATGAGGTTGGACCATATCATGTCGGCCAACACTGGGCATGAACAGCCCATCCTGTTAAGCTGTACGGTTGACTCCCCTTTCTGGTGCCTTGGCTTGTCTTTGAAATGTGCATTTGCTCCCATAGGAAGAAGATGGACTGCGGATGAGGAAGACAGTGCAGAGCAACAGCCCCATTTCAGCGCTAGCCCCAACTGGGAAGGAAGAAGGCCTTAGCACCCGGCTCTTGGCTCTGGTGGTTTTGTTCTTTATTGTTGGTGTAATTATTGGGAAGATTGCCTTGTAGAGGTAGCATGCACAGGATGGTAAATTGGATTGATGGATCCACCATATCATGGGATTTAAATTTATCATAACCATGTGTAAAAAGAAATTAATGTATGATGACATCTCACAGGTCTTGCCTTTAAATTACCCCTCCCTGCACACACATACACAGATACACACACACAAATATAATGTAACAATCTTTTAGAAAGTTAAAAATGTATAGTAACTGATTGTGGGGGGAAGAATGATCTTTATTAATGACAAGGGAAACCATGAGTAATGTCACAATGGCATATTGTAAATGTCATTTTAAACATTGGTAGGCCTTGGTACATGATGCTGGATTACTTCTCTTAAAATGACACTCTTCCTCGCCTGTTGGTGCTGGCCCGTGGGGAGCTGGAGCCCAGCGTGGTGGGGAGTGAGGTCATCTCCACACAGTAGTCCCCACGTGGCCCACTCCCGGCCCAGGCTGCTTTCCATGTCTTCAGTTCTGTCCAAGCCATCAGCTCCTTGGGACTGATGAACAGAGTCAGAAGCCCAAAGGAATTGCACTGTGGCAGCATCAGACGTACTCGTCATAAGTGAGAGGCGTGTGTTGACTGATTGACCCAGCGCTTTGGAAATAAATGGCAGTGCTTTGTTCTCTTAAAGGGACCAAGCTAAATTTTTATTGGTTCATGTAGTGAAGTTGAACTGTTATTCAGAGATGTCTAATGCATATTTAACTTATTTAATGTATTTCATCTCATGTTTTCTTATTGTCACAAGAGTACAGTTAATGCTGTGTGCTGCCAAACTCTGGTGGGTGAACTGGTATTGCTGCTGGAGGTCTGTGGGCTCCTCTGTCTCTGGAGAGTCTGGTCATGTGGAGGTGGGGTTTATTGGAATGTTGGAGAAGAGCTGTCAGGAAGTGTTTTTCTGGGTCAGTAAATAACAACTGTCATAGGGAGGGAAATTCTCTGTAGTGACAGTCAACTCTAGGTTACCTTTTTTAATGAAGAGTAGTCAGTATTCTAGATTGTTCTTATACCACCTCTCAACCATTACTCATACTTCTAGCACCCAGGCCCAAGTCTGAGCCTAACCTCTCCTTGGGGACCTAGCTTGGAGTCAGGACGAATGGATCGGGGTGCAGAAGGTTAGAATCGAGGGCACCAGCAGTTGGGGGTGGGGAGCAGTGGGAGAGAGAGACTCTTCAGCTAATCCTTCTAGTACTAGTTGAGAGTTTGACTGTGAATTAATTTTATGCCATAAAAGACCAATCCAGTTCTGTTTGACTATGTAGCATCTTGAAAAGAAAAATTATAATAAAGCCCCAAAATTAAGAATTCTTTTGTCATTTTGTCACATTTGCTTTATGGGGGGAATTATTTTATCATTTTTATTATTTTGCCATTGGAAGGTTGACTTTAAAATGAGCTCTATCACTGGGAAATATGTGTTTCATGATTTAAATGTACGTGTGTGTGTGTGTGTATATATATATATATATTTTTTTTTTTTTGGTTGTCTTCAGCTGACAGTATGAAAAATAAAACTGCTGAAAAAGCTGAGCACCTGGTCACCCTTGGCCTTCCATTGCTTTGGCCTTCAGTAAAAAGCAGCCTCGCTTCTAGGTCAGGGAACCATGCCATTGAGACTAGTAACAGGCGTTCTGGGCACAGTCCCACTGTGCACAGGTTTGAGAGGACAAGTTCATCAGAAGGAAGGCAGTCCTTAGAAGTCACATACGTCAAGCCACATTGCTCCTAAGCCTGGCTGTGTTAAGCTGGGTCAGGTGCCTTGAAACAGGAGAAGTGGAAGTCTGTGGTTGGTGAGTAAGGAACTTCCTGTCTTCATGAAAAAAGTTGACTTTGAATCCCAGGTACTCACAGAAATGGTGAGCAGACTTAGTTGTTACCCAGGCACCCATGGATTGCGTTGAGTGTGCAGACAGGGAGGTCACCCCAATATGAATTTGTCTCCAGGTTTTTTCCCATGTGGCCCCCAGTACTTATAAAAGGAAGTGAAAAGACCGAACTGTAAGGCACATGCCTTCTGCCGCCTGATTTTCCGTGAGGAGACTAAAATTTGCTAATTGTAGGTGCTGCAGCCAGTTAAGTCCTTCTGTAGCTTCCAGGCCCTCATGTCCTTGCCCTCATGGAGAGTGCTTAGATGGTCCCCAACATACGTAGGGGTACAGTACAGTCCCATTACACTAGAGCAGGGCTCTATTTGTTTTTAAAGGATATGGCCGTGTGTTTTGATAAAACTTTATTCACAAAAACAGCCAGGTCATGGGATTTGGCCTGTGAGTCTGTGGCAGTTCTTAGAAAGAATATTGAGAAACTACTCTGTTTTAGACCTTTGAATGTGATTTAGAGTTTTGTGTACATCTAGGAGAAGGTGTTCAGCTTCTCAGAGGATGTGGACGTTTTGGTTGCAGCTAAAAATCAGCCTCTGAAGTCTCTCCCTTCTAGAGGTTAGCACTTGGTGAACACGTTTGTGGGGTTTTTGGCTGAGTGGCAGAAGGAAAATCCTCAGGAAGAGAAGCAGGTGAGTGATGGGAAGGTTGGTTATTTTATCAGTCATCCTGGCAGCCGAAAATGTGCCGGGAAAAGAAAGAACGTGGAGCAGGCATGGCTCCTGGAGAACTTGGACATGCATGCACATTTAGGGTGTCTTTCCTAGAATTACATAATGAAAACAAGAGTAAGGCAAAGAGGAGGTGAATATGGGGCCTGTCACAACGGCCTGCCCTGCCCCAAGAGGTTAAGAGTCGGATAATCGGGATGAAACTGGCATGGAAAGAGCGAGGCTGAGGAGGGTGCCGCCGGGCAGTGTGCATGGGGGAGCTGCTGCCAGACTGCCCTCCAATCTGCTCCTGTGTTACTGGCTCCACGGCACCTCAGAGAGGGCAGCCTTGGCTTCGGAAATGCCAGTCATAGTGCTCACAAATGCAGAAGAGATGGAAGCGGCGACAGACTCCTGAAAGTTTTTATTGATTGACGTTTTAAATGGATAATTTAAGCTTCCTTGGCACGATACAAAAGACCTCTTAAAGACAGCAGGCTGTTTTATTTGTAGGTGTGAGGAACTGGCTTTACCTTTTTTCTCCTCCTAGTTTGCATGTTTTCCCTCTCTAGTCTTCTAAACTGCTGGCACCAGCAGTAATATATACTGATAAAATCAAAATTGATTTTTACCAGTGGCCAGTTTATGGCTAGAGAGACGGCTTATACCTCCTTAACACAGAAGGGGGAAAAATGAAGAACCTCCAATGATCCGTGAAAACCTAAACGCTTTCAAACAAATCCTAGGAACAGAATTGCTATCGAAAGATATCAGTGCTCGGCTTGCAGGCTGTGTTGAGTCAGATAGAACTGAATGTAGTGAGAACTCAGAGCTAAAGAGCCTTTCAGATTAATTTGAAACCAGGCTCTGTGTGTGCATGCATGTGTGCATGTGTAGTATATGTGCCATGTGTCAGTGGCTTGACAGTCTTCAAACCGTGCCTATATTTTTTGCCTACACAAAGTTTTGTATTTGCAAACTCAGAATCCATGCCAAAATACCATGTCATTTGTCATTTTCAGCTCCTTCTCTAAAGGAATGGCCCATTTCTTATTGTAGTTTGAGAAATATGTATATCAAGAGAGAGGGGTCTTGGGCTTCCCAGTGTCACTCTGAACACCTGAATAACATTTAACCCCTGAGACCTTCTCGCTGTAGAGGCCAGTGCTTCCCCCTGCTGGACATGACACTTCATTGAAGGGCCTCTCGTGGCTTCCCCTGCCCCGGGCTGTCTGGCCTGAAGGAGAAAAGAACCAAACTAAACTATGAAAAGTTACCACTCTGAGACCTCTCTTAATTAAGCTTGGGGCCATGTTTGCTGTTGAGAAGGAGTGTTCTCAAAGATAGGCTGGAATGGAATTGTATTTAGAAAGGTCCCTGCAAAGTATAGATGGATGACTCTAGTTCATGACACACAGATCCCATAAGGCCAACGACCACTCTTCTGGAACCCCAAGAGTAGCTCTGAGATCACGCATGCCCTACGCGAATTGAGTTTCTGTGACCTAATTGGATTTGGAGAACGCCTTCCCTGCCCCCCCCTTTTCCTCAGACAGATCTGCTCTGATAGGAACCTTTTCAAGCAAGTTACTGTTGTTTCAATGCCATTCCTTACCTGTATAGAACATTTCCAGTATATTCGCACATTGAACTTAATCCTTGCAACTGTACTGGGGGGTAGGTGGCTCTGTTTGCATATGAAGAAATAAAGGCTCCAGGAGGTTAAATTGGGCAACTTTTTAGAACTAAATCAGTCTCTGTAAGGCCTGCATTGCTAAGATACCATTTCAGCTCTGAAAATCTGCTTCAGGGAACTGAGTGGATGAAGCCTTCCTCCTTCAGCTCCTCTGCCCGTCTGTACATCTTTTCTGTGTCTGCCTCCATACCTGTTACTTTCACACTGAAGTAAGTAGAATTAAGACTGTAGTTCACATGCTTTTTCTTTTTCTGTTGCAAACTGAACACACTCCAGACAGTGAAAAAAAGTGCATATTCCATTTTCTCATTGCCTGAAGATCTCTGCCCGATGCTCCTGGGGAATGACTTTGGGGGCTTTAGAAAGAATATTACCAGTCTGTCTCGGCAAGGAGATGATGGGAACGCTTTATATGGAGGCTTTACATGACTTGTAAATTAAATGTGAATGAGGGCAGTTCATTAAAATTGGTATTACAGAAGTGCCCTGCTGAGGTTTGAAGACAGCTGAGCTGCCGATGTCTCAGGCCTCTCCCTGAATTAGCACTGCGTTTCTCCAGGAAATCAGCTAAGGGAGCAAGTAATAGAAGCCCCTGATAAGGAGCATCAGCCGAGAGGCAAGCTTGGGAGGCTGTGGGTCTGCCGCCAGCTTCACAGACCTCTTCCTCCAGCCTCTGAATCCCATTAGCCACAGCGTTAGCACACGAGGCTCAGCCACCAAGAACATTAGCTGGGGTGCACGAGCTCGCCCACTCCTGTGCCGAGGGGCCCTGACCTTCCTCCATGCCATGTTTTTAGCTGTGTCTATGGCACTTAACAATAGGGGGCTTCATTTTATTTAAGTTACAGAGAGGTATTTTGAAAAATTTAAAAGACACGAACTCACATAAACAGTTATGGGTAATAGTTAAAAGGGAAACCGGTGGAGGTGGATGAGAGGTTGTCTTCATGAATATAATTGAGATTTCTTTTTCTTAATGGAATTAATTTGTTAGAAAATGTCTGCGTTAAATCTGTAGAAAAAGAAGAAAAGTGTAGGCCGGGCGCGATGGCTCACGCCTGTAATCCCAGCACTTTGGGAGGCTGAGGTGGGCGGATCATGAGGTCAGGAGATCGTGACCATCCTGGCTAACATGGTGAAACCCCGTCTCTACTAAAAAAAAAAATTCAAAACAATTAGCCGGGCGTGGTGGCGGGTGCCTGTAGTCCCAGCTACTCGGGAGGCTGAGGCAGGAGAATGGCGTGAACCCGGGTGGTGGAGCTTGCAGTGAGCCGAGATCGTGCCACTGCACTCCAGCCTGGGCGACAGAGCAAGACTCCGTCTCAAAAAAAAAGAAGGAAGAAAAGTATAGCAATAAAAATGTAGCTATTATCTAACTTGCCATAAATATTTGCAATTATGATACCTTGGAATGTTGCCACGATATGGATTGCTTTGATTAAAAGATGTCAGTTGAATAAAACAGTACTATGGGAGAATCGCTTTCTGCTGCTAGATAAATGCTGATGTTTATTTTTAAACCAGGAAACATTGATCCTGTAACAATGCCCGATTACAACTGCTTTCTTACACCCCAGGGCTGATGGAGAGGTAATCACTTGGCTAATGGATGTGGGTGCAGGACGGATGCTCACTTGCTGGCCTGCTTTCCTGCTGGCATTCTGATGAGCCGCGGGAGCCCGCCTGGGCTTCTGCAGGTGGAGCTTCTGTCAGAGCTTCGTTTCAGTGATACCCAAAGCCATGTCTGACTGAAATAAAACAGGTTCCCTTTTTTTTTCCTTTGGAAAATGCCAACTAAGGGAGACTAATCAGATATCTTAACACAATTTCATCCAGGCTTAGTGCTAACAAGATTGCGGGGCTTTTTAGGGTTTAAGAAGATGAGAAATTAGTGTGCACGTTTCACACATTGACTTGCTGGTTTTTCCATGTCAGACAAAAAAGTCCTGGCTGTTTCTCCGAACTGGCTGCCTGCATTCCCATCTTTCTTTTGTTTTTACGAAATAGACTGAATTCAGCTGTTAATCCTCTCGTGCAGCATCCATGTTAAAGTGCTTTTCCATTGCATCTTTTATGTGAATTCAAAGGTCAGAATTTATTGTCTGTGATACTGAGACCATGTGTACAAGAACTACTTTTTGCTTTTCATCATTCACTCGTTAGCAAACGTTTCATAAGTACCGTCTGTCTGGCTGCTACTATATGAGGTGCTGAGAAATTAGTCAGTGGGAGTGACTTTTTATATTTTTCATTCGTATGTAGCCTAAGTAAGGTGATTCAAGCTTATACACTGAGAGAAAAATGCAAAATATATTTGGTTCTCATTTCTGTTGCTGTCGTTTCCTTTTTAAAGACTATTTATAAACTGCTGCCATTTGGAACTTCCTATAAGAAACTAAAAGTGATCTATTTCAGTGTTCCCCTCACCTTTCCTCTCCTTTTTGAATAAATGGTTTCAGTAACCCATGCTGTTCTCTCCCTATTCTACGTCTTTCTCCCTATGTTGAAAAAAGATTCCTGCAGTTTCTAATGTGTTTATTGTCTTCGATGTATGTTAACATTTTAGGAACTGAGTATCTTAAGAGATGTCTTAGAATGCTTTAGTTTTCATAGTTTTTCCTTTCTGTAGTTTTCATTGTATTTGCTGTTTTGACATGGAAGTCATTTAAAAAGCTGGTGTGGGAAAGGACTCTTCACCGTTGCACATTTTGGTTATCTGATATGTAATAAACCCATGGCTTGGCAGCTGACATGATGTTTCCCAGAGAGAAGGAGATGTATTTCTGCAGGGTCCAGACCAAAAGAGCCATTAACAGCATGTTCTCCCATGTTCCATATCAGCCTGATGAAACCTGCCCTGCCAAGGCGTAAACTTTTGTACTAGCTGTCTCCATATTATGTTCAATAAATTCTGTGCTCTGAATATATTTAAAGGATGCTTCAGTGTAAAATTATTTTGAATGGATGGCTTCATTCCATTGAGATAGGCTTTGGAGTGTGGACTAGAGCCCGTTGCTTGACTCTCACTGCTTCGTAGGAACATGAAATTGGTTTAAATTAAAATCAGAGATACCTTGCACCAGAAAACAGATCTAAGAGATCGCTTAGGTCAACGTCCTCTTTTTACTGATTAGGAAACTTTTGCCCAGAGAGCTTAAGCACAGGGACCAGCTTGCACGCCAGTGTTTTCCTGTTGTGGGAAGTATGTGTCATCATTGATTTACAAAAGTACCCATCTGTGTAAATTGCTTCCAGCTTTGAAAGGTGGGTGGATTCTGTCTTTTAAGTAGTGGTTGATGGTTCTCCCATCTTACAGTGTTACCTTGTTAAAACATTAATGAAAACCATTTTAACTTCTTTTGGAAGAGTAAGGTAGGAAAATGGTAAGACTTCATATCAGACCAAAGGGTACACAGTATACAAAGTCAGGTTTCCTCCATTCCCCAACCTTTCTCCAGAGATATCCTGAACTTTCCATGTATTGACTCTTTCCAGAGATCTGTGCACATATATGTCTGTGTATATCCAGCCTTGTGTTTTCTTTTTGTTTTGAGACAGGGTCTCACTCTGTCACTCAGGCTGGAGTGCAGTGGTGTGACCCCCACAGCTCACTGTAGCCTCCACCTCCCAGCCTCAAGCAGTCCTCCCACCCCAGCCTCCTGAGTATCTGGGACCATAGGCACGCACAAGCATGCCTGGCTCTCTTTTTTATTTTTTGTAGATATGAGGTCTCTCTGTGTTGCCCAAGCTCGTCTCAAACTCCTGGGCTCAAACCATCCTCCTGTCTCAGCCTCCTAGAGTGCTGGGATTACAGGCGTGAGCCACTGCACCTGACCAACTGTGTGTTTTCTAATACACAGGCAACAGCACACACTAACTGCTCTGTTGTGCATGTTCCTTTTTTGACTTTGAAGTTTATCTTGGAGATCATTTCATGCTAGCCCACATCATTCTTTATGGCTCTATAATTTTCCTCTGTATGGATGTGCCCTTAATTTACTTAATCAGCCCTCTATTGAGCTGCATTTAAGCAGTTTCTAGTCTTGGTGCTAAAGACAACGCTACAACAAATACTCCTACAAATGAGCAAGAATATCACAGAATCACTTCCTAGAGGAGCAATGGTTGGGTCAAAGGAAGCCTGCATTTTAAATCGTGTTAGATGCCTTCCGCATTGCATCCAAAGAGGACATACCAGTTCATAGTCCTCGCAGGGTCTGCTGCTTTACTCTGCCAGCACCTTGTGCCATCTTAACTTTTTGATCTTTGCTCACCTGTAACATGCACGTGGTATCTTACCTTGAGTTTGTGGTTCTTGGGTTGAGCAGTTGTTTATGTACGTAAAGGCCATTTGAAAACACACATGAGGACCCAGAGTGGAGTAAGGTCAAAGGGAATAAAGGCTTATCTCACAAAGGGCTGACGGCAGAGCAGCAGAAATGAAGAGGCTAAGGGCACAGTCATGAATGTGGAAATTGGAATCTACCTTGTTTTACTAACAGAAAAAGAACTTGCAGCAAAGTGTATCGAAGTGGATTGGGCAGGGGGAAATAACCCTTCATGGCAACTGCTAGAGCTCTGATTCTTGACCTGTACTAGCCACCTCACTTGCTCTCATCTGGCTGCATTCATGTCATTCTTGCATCCCTGGGGTCCTTTTAACCATGGCCTTCACAGAGGGTGTAGGGGAGGCAAATGTTAGCATCCCAGACCAAAGAGAGCTTCTGTAAGAGAGACTGATAAATGGTGGTGGTCGTTAAAGAGTTAAAACCCAAAGCGTTGGCCGGACGCGGTGGCTCAAGCCTGTAATCCCAGCACTTTGGGAGGCCGAGACAGGCGGATCACGCGCTCAGGAGGTCGAGACCATCCTGGCTAACACGGGCGAGGTGGCGGGTGTCTGTAGTCCCAGCTACTCGGGAGACTGAGGCTGGAGAATGGCATAAACCCAGGAGGTGGAGCTTGCAGTGAGCTGAGATCCAACCACTGCACTCCAGCCTGGGCGACAGAGCGAGACTCCGTCTCAAAAAAAAAACCAAAACAAAATAACCCCAAAAACCGAAGCGTTAAAACCCAAGCTGTGAAGGAGTTTTCTAAACAGCAACACGAGGAGCTATTTTGAAGAAGTGACCACACTGATTTGCCATTATCTCTGGTTAGTGCATTAGAAGACAAAACTTGCTACCTGATAATTTGCCAAGGAGTAATGGGAGTGACATGCCCCGTTAGAAACTGAAAATACTCTCAGAAATTGCACTTAAGAGTCTAGGGTTTTCTTGTTTTCCAGGTAGAACTTTGGCCTCTGTTTTCTTAGCAATGTTTGACTGCTAAAATCACTTCAAAGAAGAAAATAGTACAAATTTGGAGAAACACAAAATTAGTGTTGCGGACTTTCTGAAAAAATGTTACCTTTATGCCACTTCAAAAAATGTTAAAGAAATGTGTAGGGAAGACAGGAAGCTTTTGAAGTCAAGCCAAGACCCGCTGTTATATTTTAACCCCACCATGCAGTCACATTGTTGGCCCTGAAAGTGCCTCCACACTAAAGAAAATATTCTCCATTAGTAATGAGAAAACCACCCTAGAATATTCCAGCTGATATGTGAGGAAGGGCTGGCAGGCCACGGCTAGGATCCTGTCATGGTCCCACTTTTCCTCCTGTTTCCCAGAAGCTCAGACTCCCGAATGCTCTGTTCTCCCATGAGTGGGCCTGGCTGCCCCGCTCAGCCCTCTGTGCTCCACCACTCTCGCCTCCCAGAGCATTCGAAACCTCTCTTAACAGAGTCTGCCCTTTACTGGATTGAAAGCAATTTGAGGGGAAGTTCAAGGTTTTTGTTGTTGTTGGGTTTGGTTTTGTGGTGGTCTCATTTTTTTTTTTTATACCAAAGTATTTTGTGTGCATAATATAAAAAGCCAAACAGCTATAACAGGCTCATAGTGAAAAGCAGCAGGCCCATATCGCCCGGGGCTGCCTCTTCCCATAGGTAGCCAGTTGAGCACATTGAACTGTTTCTTCTGATATTAACATCTACATTTCCTAATAATGTGGTTATATTACTTTTTCTTGATTTTTCACTTCTATATATTATCTGTTTATTTCCTCCTAAGGAAGAGAGGGATTTAGCTCTAATAATCTTTCTCCCAACCACATCCCAAGCATAGATTTCCTTCTCTCTCCCTCTCAGTCATGTTATAATTTTTGGCTACATCAGTATACTTTTGCATGATTAAGACTACTGAGATATTGTTTACAGCTGTACCTTGGATGTGCTATGCTTCTATTTCCCTTTTATTTGTAATCCTTTGTTTTGCCGGAGTTACTAAATCTTAGTGTTTTGTTTGCTTAGCTTCCAATATATCTGTCACCTATTTAGCCCAGACCCTGATAGAAGTGTAAATCTCCTCAGCACAATCACAACACCTCAGGCAATCTGATTTTTCTGGTTTTCTTAGATCACTCCTGGAGCTCTCTGTTTTCCTGCTCCTCTCTGGACTGACTGCTATCTAAGCCTACTGCACAGCTCTCATTCCAGGGCCTTCACTCACTCTCATCTTCAGAACTCCTTTTGCACTCTTCTGGATTGGATCCCTTCTTTTCTGGATTTCTAGCTTCCTCTCTTTTGTTTTACTACCTCATTTTGGGGGAGCACATCCTTTAGCAGGTCTCTGAGCAAGGAGTATGTGGGACATAATTTTGTTGAGAACTTTACATGTCTGAAAATGTCCCATTCTGCTCTCCCACTTGATTGATAGTTGTACAGGGTATAAAACACAAGGTTTAAATCATTCTGAGGATTTTGGAAGCATTGTACCACCGATTTCCAGCCTCTAGTGTTGCCTTTAAGAAATCAAGCGCCTGGCCATCAGAGAAATGCAAATCAAAACCACAATGAGATACCATCTCACACCAGTTAGAATGGCAATCATTAAAAAGTCAGGAAACAACAGGTGCTGGGGAGGATGTGGAGAAATAGGAACACTTTTACACTGTTGGTGGGATTGTAAACTAGTTCAACCATTATGGAAAACAGTATGGCGATTCCTCAAGGATCTAGAACTAGAAGTACCATATGACCCAGCCATCCCATTACTGGGTATATACCCAAAGGATTATAAATCATGCTGCTATAAAGACACATGCACACGTATGTTTATTGCGGCACTATTCACAATAGCAAAGACTTGGAATCAACCCAGATGTCCATCAGTGACAGACTGGATTAAGAAAATGTGGCACATATACACCATGGAATACTATGCAGCCATAAAAAAGGATGAGTTTGTGTTCTTTGTAGGGACATGGATGCAGCTGGAAACCATCATTCTCAGCAAACTATCACAAGAACAGAAAACCAAACACCGCATGTTCTCACTCATAGGTGGGAACTGAACAATGAGATCACTTGGACTCGGGAAGGGAACATCATACACCAGGGCCTATCATGGGGAGGGGGGAGGGGGAAGGGATTGCATTGGGAGTTATACCCGATGTAAATGACGAGTTGATGGGTGCAGCACGCCAACATGGCACAAGTATACATATGTAACAAACCTACACGTTATTCACATGTACCCTAGAACTTAAAGTATAATAAAAAAAAAAAAAATGAAAGAAATCAAGCACCATTCTAATTCCTGATTCTTCTTTTATTTCTGGGAACATTCTTCAACTTTTATTTCCAGCCTTTTTATTTTTTTCTGCTAACATATTTATAATTTTCAAGACATCTTTCTTTTCCAGTTATTCTTTGTTACAGCAACCTGCTGCAAGATGTATGTATGTTTTTTTTTCACTGAGGATATTATAGCCCTTTATTGCTTTGTTCTTTTTTTTTGTTGTTCTGTATTTTTTGCATGTTGTTCCACTGGAGACCAGAAGTGTTTTGTAATTCAGATTTGTTTTTGGATTTTCAGATATTTACATTATACTTCCCAGTTAAACATTCCTAATTTGAAAATCCAAAATTCAAAATGCTTCAATGAGCATTTCCTTTGAGTATTGTGTCACCACTCATAAAAGGTTGTGGATTTTGGAGCATTTTGGATCTTGAATTTTCATACTGGGGATACTTAACCTGTATCTAAATTTTTAGCATGATACTCTACCCTGGGCTGTTGCTAAGTCCAAAGATTTTCGGGTTAAACTTTTGGTTTCTTACAGTGGTTAGGGATGGGATCTAGGAGTAGAATTCCTTTTACAGACTTGTAAAACATTTCAAAGATTCCTCCTGTTTTTAGCCCTACTGTGCTGTTGGTTTCTGCCATGCCTAGGGCCACCATTTCCTTAGCCTTAGGGGGGATTCATGGCACAAGTGGACTTGCTTCTGAGCTGCGCCCCTCGACCAACCTGCTTTTCACCTTCTGTGATCTCCCGCCAGTGATAAATTACCCATCAGCTTTCCAGATCCCAGAATCGTGCTGACATCTCCTGTTGGCTATGTTCTTTCTTACTTTTCTGTTTATTCATGTGATCTTGTGCCCTTTAATTCTTTCCCATAATTTGTTGGGACTTCAGAAGGAAGTGGAGCTAAAGGTAGGTGTCTGCCTGCCCCACCTTCGCTGGAAGTCTGGAAGGCCTTCCTTCTAAGACACCCAGCATAGCACCTGGCACATGATGGGTGCTCAGCAAATGTCTGAGTCTTTTTACTAAACAGGCAGTTGATTTCACCAGAAGGAGTGACCACCTAAGTTTTGGTAATTTTTTTTCTCCTGAGGGATTAAAAACAGTGTCAAATGCAGGAGTGAGAGCAGTAGGTTATCAATAACCCCTAGGAAATACATACTATATCACAGGACAAAGACCTATCCTCACTAAGAGTTTGTTTTGTTTTGTTTTGAGACAGAGTCTTGCTGTCACCCAGGCCGGAGTGCGGTGGTGTAATCTCGGCTCACTGCAAGCTCCGCCTCCTGGTTCAAGTGTTTCTCCTGCCTCAGCCTCCCGAATAACTGGGACTACAGGCGCGTGCCACCACGCCTGGCTAATTTTTTGTATTTTTAGTAGAGACGGGGTTTCACCGTGTTAGCCAGGATAGTCTCGATCTCCTGACCTCGTGATCTGCCCGCCTCAGCCTCCCAAAGTTATGAGATTACAGGCATGAGCCACCGTGCCCAGCTTTTTCTTTTTTTCTTTTCTTTTTCTTTTCTTTTTTTTTTTGCCATTTCTCTCAAAATACGTTATTGATTCCATTTGAATCACTTACTATTTTGGGTCTTCCTGTAACTGGTGTTGGGGCTGGTTGGCTTCAGGAACTATCAGGTTTCAGCTCATTTTATTGATAAAGAAACTGAAGCTGGCAGGGTGGGGGGTGGGGGAGATAGAGGCTCCAAAACTAAGAAACGGAAGTCTTGGGTACCTGTGTGAGGCTGAGGCTCTCCCAGTCTCCCTGGCCTTTGAGAAGCTTGAGATGGAGAAGCTTGAGATGGAGAAGCTTGAGATGGAGAAGCTTGAGATGGAGTCTCAAGGCACCTCTCACCAGGCCCTGTGGCCTCCTATTCGGGGATAGCAGTGGTCTTTAATGCTATTCTAGAAATATCCTGGCTAGTAGAAAACAGATGTCCTCAAGTTCACAGGCCTTGGTTCTGCTCTGCCCACCTGATTAGAAAAAAAGTCAGCAACATCAAAATTCCAAGCCAGTATAGTGTGTGGGTGTCATCCTGCTGCTTGAATTCAGAGTCTCCAACCAGGTCTTGGAACATGTATTCTTTTAACTGGTATTTATTTACCTCCTACTATGTGCCCGGCACCATTCTAACACTGGGGATCCACGGAGAACGAGACAGACAAGGACCCTGCTGGCACAGAGCTCATGCTAGAGGAGAGGGGCTAACAATAGGTGAAAACCAACAACCAGGAATTTTTTCAGATTTTGGCTACTGACAAATGCTGTGATGAAGTGACTGTGCTGTGGTGGACGCTATCTTTAGGGTAGTCAGGGGTGAGGTGGGCAGAGCCTTCCAGGCGAGGGAGAGCTGGAGCCAAGACCTTGAGAGGCACCAGGTTCCATGGGACTGCAGGAGAGCAAGGAGGCCACTGTGGCCGAAATGGAAGGTGGAGGTGCCAAGTGGGCAGGAGGAGGGTCTGCCTGGAAGCTTGGAAGGGTGGTTTTGGGGAATGTCGACAGGTCATTTGTGTTCATGCTGACATCCATTTAAGGGGGGTTGTGTGTGTGAGAAGGAGCAGGCTTTCAGTCTCTCAGAACCATCAGGAGCAGACTGGAGGCTGCACGCTACTGTTCAAGTCCCCTCTTGAAGTGGGAACAGCTCTTCCCTGCTTGGCTCCAGTCTGCAATGCTAATGGGTATGAATCAGCCCCGACCAGGCCCTGATGCAGTGCTCCATTCTGCGTCAGAAAGCTCTAGCCCCTCATGCCTGAGTCACCTGTGCCCCAGGAGAGGATGCACAGACCAGGGCCACGTGCTGGCGGGCCTGCGTCACCAAGCCACACGCTGCTGCTCAGCCCGGTGGCACCGCTGGGAGATTAAAAACATGGGCTTAGTGAAAGGCAAAGAGCTTCTTATGATAACCAGCATCTGTTAGTTAATGGACCTCTGAGAGCTGTATACAATTTCAACTTTTTATTAAGGGAAAAAAGCTCATTTGCTCTCCTGGGAGTTGCACAATGAAATTATCAACTGCATGGGCTTCCCACCCACCCCTCACCTTTCAGCGTGACTGAACATGCAATGGAGAACATTAATTTTATTTGGAAATAGGACTCTGGGCTTTCCTCCCCCTCTGTGGATGAGAGCGCTCTCACGTTTTATGTGAAGGGCAGAGACTTAAGGGGCAGGAGCAAAGGGCTGGAAGGAAGGCTTGGTGCCCATGGGCCTCTGGCCCTGTCGCCAGGGAGTCTCAGCCCCTCAGCCTCTGAAACGACCCCTTCCTTTATCAGCCCAGAGTCTTGGAAGCCCTGACCCTCTGCCTGGGAGAAAAGGGATGGTTGCCCCTTCTTCAGCCTTCGTAGCTCCAAGCAGCATCACCTGCCCCCAAACTAACAAGCCCCAGCGAGCAGAGAGCAACTAAGTCCAACTGAGGGGATCCAGGAAGCTGCTGTCCTGCTCAACACACTCCTTTTCATTAGGGATGGCTCACGCCACGTCCCACGAAGCAACACTAAATTGCCTTCCCCAAATAAAATCAAGGAATCCCATTCCCTCCAAGAGTCAGGAGGACACCCCAAGCCCGCGGGCTGTGAGACAGAGTCCTGGATCTCAGGCTCTGGAGCCCAGCCACTTCTCCTCTCTGTGCTTCAGTGTCCTCGCGTGCAAGACACAGAGACTCACAGCCCTCTCACTGACTCAGCTGGGTCTCCCGAGGGTCACTGAATCTGGTAGATGGAGGTGGCCCATTCACAGGTCTCAGTGTGAGGCTTCACAGCGATGACCAACATTTGCTGAGTCTGCCATATTCATTGAAGGTCTTTCTACCATGCACCAGGCACGCTGGACCCTTCTGGAAAGATTGCAGGCAGTGAGTCAGAGCCGAGTTGTTTTCGTTGGAGCTTACATTCTAGGCAAATAAGGTCATTTCTGACAGTGATCAGTTTTTATGATAAAGAACATGCACCTGTGATGCAATGGATTGACAGAAGGACCGGGGAAGAAGTGGGGCTGCTCTTTGGGATGCGCATGGTGACACCTTCAGGAGGTGACATCTGGTCCGAGACTTGATTGAAAACAAAGTGCTAAGCTTCTGAAGGTCTGGGGAAGAGACGCTAGGCAGAAGTCAGGGCTTGTGCAAAGGCCCCAAGGCAGCAACAGCTCCTGTGATCCAAGAAACAGAAAGAAGGCCAGTGTGGCCAGGGCATGGGGAGGCGTGGCTGAGCCTTGCAGGCAACAGTGAGCCAGAAGTCAGGCTTTTATTCTGAGTGCAGTGGAAGCCCCTGGGGGGTTTTCAGCAGGGCAGGCAGTGACATGAGAGCAGAACTGAGAGAGCTGGGGTTTACCTCCACTGGTTTTATCTCTTTCACACATTCTCTGGAGGACATTCTGCTTCCTTTCTTTAGAACCATAATTCCCTTGGTTGACTTTAATAACCAGCAAGAGCATTTTTCAGGCTGTTTAATTTTATTAAAAGGTTTAAATTTGATGATAAATGGTGGCATGATTGCTTCAAGTCTCGGATACAAGACCTGCTCAGCCGTGGACACATCATCGACACCCACCGCCGTCCCCACCCCCCAACCCCGATGTAGTCTGAAACTGTAAATAATGTAATTATTTCTTGTACTTTGGTAAATATGCCAGGAACACTGGTAGCTGTCTGAGACCTACAGAGAATGCTAACTTGATGGGCTTTTTTTTTTTTTTTAAAGAAGAAGAATGGGTAATAAGTGGGAGCAATTTCAGCAGGCTGATTGGACCCCACACAATCTCAAGCAGGACGAGGGCTTCCCTCTGAAAGCATCATTAACCTCACAGACAATTGTTCAAAATCTGTGATAAGAGCTAGAGATAGAGATCAGGAGGAGGAAGGAGGGGGTGAGTCATCAGCCCCCAGTCCTGAAAACTCTCGGGCCCACCAGGAGGCCAGTTAATTTCAGTGTACAGATGAGGCCCTGGGAATTCGGGTAGAGTCCCTGGAGAGGCACAGCCTGTTCCCACCATGATGACAGTCCTCTCTGAGCAGAGGACACCAATATATTAGGATCATGGCAAGGAGGCTGGGCAAGGTGGAGCTGTCCAGATGTCGCCATGTAGCCTGGCGACCCCGACTTCTCCCTAGGGTGGACCCAAAGATACACATTCGGAGATTTCGTTTGTCAGGCAAGCACAGGAAATCTTGGCAACCGAGCATGGCTGGGCAGGGCGAATTGCAGAGCATGTTAGTGTTATGGCGGTCATTACTATTAACTACTTTCAGAAGGCTGGAAACGCTGCTCCCCTCCAAAGACCTGCCCCCAGCAGCCAGCCTGGTGCACACTGGCATTCGCTTGGGCTAGGGAGGCTTGGAGGCTGCAGCCTGCTCTGGGGAGGCCACACTTCTCAGCTCAGATGGAGTCCTCTTCATTTGTATGCTGGCCCGGGAAAACTGGATTTATCCACACGCAGTATTGGCAGCTTGAGGTCTGACTCACAGAAGCACAGGCAGATGCAGACGAATGCCAGCAGTCAGGATTCAGGAAAGCTGAGCTGCCTCTGAAGACACAAGCCCTTCGCCAGAAAGCTGAGAAGCACTGAAAGCCCGAAGTGGCATCTTTAATTCATGGCACCACTTAGAGATCGTATTGCTAAATTCGAATTAATAATCTTTAAACAACAACCTACAGACATGGCAGAGCAGTAGGCCTTGTCCCTAGGCAGAACCTCAGGGTCTCCTCTTGCTCCCATCTTGGAATCCCAAGGGTCAGGATGGGAAGAACGGGGAGCAGCGTGGGATGGGGGGGTTCCATGTGGCCACCTGAC
Source organism: Macaca nemestrina (assembly GCF_043159975.1). Lineage (NCBI taxonomy): Eukaryota > Metazoa > Chordata > Mammalia > Primates > Cercopithecidae > Macaca > Macaca nemestrina. Next base: position 6,319,527 of record NC_092139.1, on the reverse strand, counting down.
TGCACCTGTTGGCGGGCTGCCAAGGATAAGGAAAGTAGAAAAATTGGGAGTGATCTTTAGAAACTCACATAGCAATGAACATCACTGCCGCGTCCAAGTGCGTGACTGGGACGTGGGCTGTGGGATGTGGTATAGGCTTTGCAGGTGTTAAGCTCATGCCCTGAGCCACATGGAATGCAGGCAGAGTTTGGAAGCAGTGGGGCTGTGCATCCATCCATGACAGAGCAGAGGAGAATGGTTCCTTCCCTACAGTTTCCAGGAGGGAGTCTGAAGAGTTGAATGGGTGTCCAGAGCCACCATCCTGATGTCAAGTCCAATGTCATAGCCAGTAGAGGAAAGCCAGCCCTAGAACTAGGGGCAGAAGTGGGAGGGGGGCTACGCGAAGACCCCCTGTGCTGGGGTGCTTCTGCAGCAATGGTCGGTGCTGCGGGGGCCTGGAGAAGTCGGGGGCTTCTCCCCGACAGAGCACCAGGGGTGCTTGGTAGGAGGTGGGGCGTTTCTCTGGGGTATCGGGACTTGACCCATCAGTGGGCCTTTGTCCGATGAAGAGCAGGCTTTGCCCGAGGGGGTCTTGCTCCATCTTGAAAAGCTCGTACTCCACGTGTGGGAGCCGGATGCCCAGCGGCAGGCAGCCATTGGTGGCTGTGACATCCCGCTCAGTGCCCACGGACCAGGCCCCCGCACCCCCACAGCTGCGTGGCTCAGAGAAGTTAAGCATGGCCGTGGTGACCTGGTCCATGGGGGTTACATGGGCCCGTGTAACCTCGAACACCAGCTCGGTGCCGCCGCGGACCCTGGTGGACGGCGTGCCCCTGGTGTATCGGCCGGCGGCATACACGGTGAAGGTGGGCTGCTGGCAGGCTGGGTCTGAGAAGTGATGGTAATACCCTTCCCAGGAGCGGCTGTGCCCGTGGAAAGTGAAGAGCCGGGTGAGGAACAGGACCGCTGGGCGCACCTCACATCCCGAGCTGACCCACCAGCCGCCCAGGCGCAGGGGCAGGGCCAGAGGGGGCGGCAGCACGGGCGGGTGGTGCACATCAGAGCGGGCAATGAGGCCACAGGCTGGGCACGGCCGCACGTGGTGCTGGCGAAAGACAAACAGAAAAACGGTGGTTGTCCCACAGGGAGAAGTTGGGGTGCAGCCTGGAAAGGAACCCCAGCTCTGTAGGGGTGAAAAGGCAGAGTGAGTTGCGGCCTGTCCCTCCCTCCTCTCTCTCTCACTCCCTGCCTTCAGTCAGGACGGCCTTTTTGCTTCAGTCAGGAGGGCCTCCTTGATGGAGGTCAGCCCCTGTATCCTCGGGCCTTGGGTCTCCTGCTGTCTGAACTCCCCGCCAGCTCCTTCTTACTAGGTCTCTGCTGGGCACCAGAGAGAGCTTTCCCGAATGCCCCATGTAAGGTGGGGCTCAGGGCTGGCACACCACCCTCTTTTATCTTCCTCATTCCACCCCCTGAGACTCTCTTCTCTCTATCCCTCGCCCCTCATCAAACTGGAAGGCATTATGCCTTACAGTCCTAAAACGCCCTAGAAAGCGCGAACTGCCTCTGCGGCTACCCCATCCCCACAGCACAGGGCTTGGCTCGCAGCAAGCACACATTTGTTGCATGAATAAATGAGAAATGAATGGAAGCACAGGTGGCCTTCGTCTTGGGACCTGACAGAAGTTGTCCTTGCTCAAGCCCAGTGTGCTTGGTCCTGGAATTTGACCGTGAAAGTTGATCTTTTTTCTAGCTCACTCTTCTAGGTGTTTCCGAAGTGCCAGGAACTATGCTAAGCACTTCCCGGGCAACTGGTACGTGTTATAGCTGAGGGAGCTGAGACCCAGAGGACCGGCTGGACTTCCCAGGTTGTCCGGCCTGGAAGTGGCAGAGACCAGCTGAAATGCAGCCTGGCTTGCACCCGGCTGTCTGAGCTCCCACTCTCCTGTGCTCATAGCAGGTTACATCTTCCCTACAGGTAGAGAATAGAGGATTTTTGTCTTTAGAAATCTCACAGTGGAAGGTGCACATCATTTGCTCTACCTACCCCATGGAAAGTGAATATGGCAACAAGGATCAAAAGCCATCAAAACATGTCTGAGCCGAGCGTGGTGGCTCACACCTATAATCCCAGCACTTTGGGAGGCTGAGGTGGGCACATCACTTGAGATCAGGAGTTCAAGACCAGCCTGGCCAACACGGTGAAAACCCATCTCTACCAGAAATACAAAAATTAGCCAGGTGTGGCAGCACATGCCTGTAATCCCAGCGACTCGGGAGGCTGAGGCAGGAGAATAGCTTGAACCCGGGAGGTGGAAGTTGCAGTGAGCCAAGATCACACCACTGTACTCCAGCCTGGGGGACAGAGCAAGACAACATCTAAAAAAAAAAAAAAAAAAAAAAAATAGGCCGGGTGCAGTGGCTCACGCCTGTCATCCCAGCACTTTGGGAAGCCAAGGCAGATAGATCAATGGATCATGAGATCAGGAGATCAAGAGCATCCTGGCCAACATGGTGAAATGCCGTCTCTACAAAAAATACAAAAATTAGCCAGGTGTGGTGGTGCACGTCTGTGATCCCAGCTACTTGGGAGACTGATGTAGAATTGCTTGAATCTGGGAGGCAGAGGCTGTAGTGAGCTGAGATTGTGCCACTGCACTCCAGCCTGAGTGACAGATCAAGACTCCATCTCACAAAAAAATAAAAAATAAAAAATTATGTCTTTGGAAGCCCATTGCTTAAGTCTGTGCGAAGGAGATAATTGAAATCTCGTGAAGAGCTGTGGCTCAAAGATGTTCATTCTCATGTTATTTGTTATAGGGAAAACCGACCACACTTAGGTCTTCAGGTGCTGCCACACCCTCACTTGTCCCAGGCTATGAGTTGATTTTCCTCCATCTTTGCCTGTATTTACAGTTGTCCCTGCCTTACAAACTCTCGTGAGCTGCGTTTACCATAAAACACGTTAACAGGAAACAGATGCTAAACTAAATTGCGTGGGAGTAGTCTGCGTTTTGGAGTGAAAAGGCTCAGCAGACACTAAAAAGGAATGCGATACAGACTTCTTCCTTCTTTCTCCCTCTCCTTCCCCTTCTCCTATTTTATTTCTAAAAAAGCAGCTGCTGCCCAGACTTGAGGCCAGAGCACCGTTCTGGAAGGTAAATGGCCTTGGAACTTGTCAAAGCTGATGTGGGAACAAGCAAACATCTCCTGCTGTTGCCATTCCAGAAGGAAACTTAGAGTTGCAGTCCAGCCAGGACAGGCACAGGAAGGGGGCGTTTTGAAGGCCCAGCTGGGAAATTAGCTCCAATATATTTTTTCTTGCAAAACTCCCAAGATTTCCATGTAGCACTGCTGAGTTCCATACAGTACTGAGTGAGTTTCATGCCAGACAAGTAACATTTAGAAGTTCTGGCTTAGAAAGAAAATATTGGATGATTGATAACAGTGTTTTTTTTTTTTGGGGGGGGGGTGTCATTTTATAAGCTGTTATTTTTTATTTCTATAATGAACCTTAAGTTTCCTTGATTTATATAACATTGGAGACCATATTGGTTTTGGTTATGGGGATTTTGGCCCAGAGAGCTTGATGGTTCTCTGAAATGCTAGCAAATGGCTGCAAAAATGTTTGTGACAGGAGCAAGCAAGCTTGATAGTTAGCTGGAGTGTTGGTGATGGGGATGCCGGCTGATGGGAGTTGGCTCTATGTCACACTAATGTATATTGAGAGGACGTAATGCATTACAGCAAAATAATCCCAGAGCTCTCCTTACCCACCACAAAGGACAAACAAACAAAAGATATTCTCTGCAGATAGGACGTTTGGGGATGCTGGTTAGTAATTTGGGGCAAGCAGTTTTCTGCAGAGCAGAAGCAAATTGAGAACCAGCAAACGTTTAAGGTGAAAGAGGGGTGAGAAAAGGCATTTCCTTCTCTGGTGCTTTTGAAGGTGGTGAGACAAGGTTCCCGGCTCCATGGGGATTCTTCCAGGCACCTTTCTGCAGAGGTCTGAAGTCTCCTGCGTTAGTAAACAAGGCCCCCGGCAGGCAGAATTCACACTTGTACAGAAACCAAACTCTTACTCATTTAAGCCCGTTACATAAAGTTATTTCTCAAACACTGCATAACAGTTTCTAATTAACCCCCAGAGGTGACACCAGGCTCAGATAATTTTGGTCCGGTGTTGGCTGATTGATTAGGATTCTCTATCCAGGCAATGAATTTGGGGATCCAATTGGTTTTAAATTAACTTCTAAAAATGTTCATGTTTACCATCTGGTTTGGGTCGTGGGCAGGGCGTGGGCCCCAGAGAGCGTAAGGCAACAACTGATTCATTTCTTAGGGGTTTCTCTGCAGCAGTTCCTTCTTTGAAATTATCTGTCTTTTCTCTTTCTTTTTTCTTTTTTTTTTTTTTTTCCCAAGGAGAGGAGCCACTGGTGAGCAGACCTTTAATTTAATGTCTGTACATCTGGCACTGTTCATCTCTGCATTCATTTCTATGTGTTTTGCTTCTCAATCACATTTCAGGCTGGATTGGCCACCCGGGTTAGCCAGGCAGCAGGGAGGGCAGGGACAGCCATGGCCCCAGAGTCCTGCCTGGGGACGCATGAAATTGTCAGCCTCCGCAGCCCCCGGGGATCTGTCCTCTCTGCATTCAGAGCAGTTTCCCCTCCTAATGAGGTGGTGGCGGCCAGTAATCAACTCACCACTAGCGCCTTCTCTGAACTAAGTAGGATTAACGCCACACCAGCCTAGAACATTGGTTGCCAAAAAGGGAATAATTTCGAGGTCATAAAAAGAACTCTGAGGCTGATTTTCTGATTATGAGAACTTCGTGTCATGTTCCTCCTCTGCTACTGAGATCCTCAGTTTGGAGAAGGGGAGGGGGAGGGGGAGGGGGAGGAAGGCAGGCTTCCGGTCTGTCTCATCCACAGTGCTCCCACATTGGGGCAGTGACAAGTGGCTGCTGCCAGGGGTGAGAAGTTGCCTCATCTGGTTTAGTTCCTTGAATGTCTAGTACACAGTAGGCAACAAATACATGCTGAATGATGTGAAGGTGGCCTAAGAGCTCCAAGAGGACTTCATGGGGATGCTGAACCCATCCATCCATCCACACCCATTCATCCATCCTCCCTCCATCTGCTCATCTGTGCACTCAAGAAATACTCATTGGGTGCCTTGTACAGAGGTTTTTCACCTGGAATGCTAACCTCAACTTCATTTTCACTAACCTTTCACTAATAAAAGTTAACATTTCTTCTCATTGTAAATGGAGGCAACGCGCCCCAGTAGCGTCAGCAGAACCTCTGACTTTGTATGACGCTAACAGCGTTGCAGGTACTGGAAACATGGTTTGCAGTCATCCCTGCTTTGAAATGAGGGCAAATAAAGATTTCACATTTATCGTTTTTCTATATCACAAATTAATACTTTAAAACTTGGGTAACTATTTTAATAGAACCGGTTTTCATTTAAATCCCATGTATTTTCTCTTATGCTTTTAAAAACAGATTTTCTGAAGAGGGGTCCTTAGGCCTCACCAGCCACCAGAGGGTTCTCTGACACTGGGAAGGTCCTAGGTCCACACCCTTGTAGGAGCCAGGCTCTGAGCTATGTGCCAGGAGCCATTATACAGTAAAGTTATGTTTCTTTCTGCCTGTTTGCTCACCTGGCAAAAAAAAAAAAAAAAAGTGTGTGTGTGGGGTGCTACTAGATCTTCCCCAAATTAGGATGGTATGCGGGCCATGGCTTCATCTAAAATCTAGGTTAATCAGCTTAAATGAAATTCGTGCTGGAGTCAAGGGGGAGCATGTCAAAGACAGGGCGGTTTCCTTTAGACTGCAGCCTCCCCACAGCCCGGACGGCTTGCTGGAAATGCAGAACCCCGGGCTCCCTCCAGACCTGACGGATCCCTTTCGGCCTTCTCACAAGAAGCCCAGGCCACGTGTCTTCGCCGTCTGGTTTGGGAGTGGGTGGGAGTGGCGCCCCAGTGGCTGTGCGGCTAGGTCGGTGTGAGGCTCGCACTGAGATTTCAAGGGACCGGCATCTGGGCTGGTGTGCGCAGCCCCAGCGGCACCCTGGAGGAAAGCTGCCCTCTCCCTAATTCATCCATCCACATTTATTGGTCCTGATCGTGTGCCTGACCCGTCGTGCTAGGTGCCCGCTGTGACCCCACCCTTGTGAAGGACCTAGCGCCAGAGGGAGAGGCAATAAACAAGTCAGCAACGGAGCTTCAGAACGGGCTGAGAGCTGGCAAGGTCACTCGCGGGAAACAGGGAACAGTAGAATGGGAACTGCAGCGATGTTTCAGCCGAGAACCAAGGGAGGGGGACTCCCGCCCAAGCCTCTGTGCCCAGCAGGGGCAGAAACGAGATCCTGCAGTGCCCACGAGGACAGGGGCTGGGGAGGACCAGCGTGGGAAGGCCGACCCGAGGCCCGCCAGCCTTGTAAAGGCTGAAAAAAGATGTCTCCAGCAGCGTGAACAGGGTGCGCAAATGTCCTGAGGCACGTGGACCAGAGTGGGGAGGGGCAGTGATGACAGCCGGACAGCCAGAGCCCTGGGCCGGCCCAGATCTTGCAAAGCTGCGGGGCTGGGCTCCGAGCTCGCCCCCCGAGACCCCCCCTCCCCACTCACCAGTGCGCTCTGCAGCGGGCGCTGGTAGCCGGTGGGCCGGTAGTGCCGCCTCTCGGCCGGGTCGGTGTGGATGTCCCCCAGGTACAGCTCCTCCACCAACCGGGGCGCCGCCCGGGGCTGCGGCTGCAGTCGGCGCTGCACGCGGACCAGGCTGAACTCGTGCATGCTGAGGCCCAGCGCCTCCAGGCAGTCCCCCTGGGCCCGGGCGCTCCGCAGCTCGTACAGCGCCCCGGGCATCCAGGCCCGGGCCGGGGGCAGCCACCGCGCGCAGTCCCGGCCGGCGCGGGTCTGGTTGAGGCGCCCGGAGACGTCGAGCAGGGCCCGGCGGCTGTGGAAGACGATGCCCACCTTGCGCAGGTAGTAGTCGGCCTCGGTGGCTCCCCGGGTGACCCAGGAGGCCCGGCGCAGGCGGACTTTGCCCTTGACGAGCAGCGAGTGGGCAGGCTCTCCGCAGAAGGGGTCCTCGTAGTAGAACTGGTGGGCTCGAAAGAGCCGGCTGGGGTAGAAGGTGTAGGCGCGGGTCAGGAACTCCGGTCCTGGGCGCACCTCGCAGCTGCAGGGGTGGAAGGAGATGGGTTGGGTACGGAGGGAACACCACGCCGCGAGCCCCTCTCTCCTCTGGGCTGGGCTCCGTTCTCCCCCCAATCCCTCTCTTAGGCCTCAGCTCAGGCCTGGGCCCCTCCAACTTCAGTTCCCCTCACTGCTCTCAGTCAGCCACCCTTGGGACTGTGGCTTTGCATTGGATGCCTCATGGCCTCAACACAAGCCTTCTAGTTCATTCTCCTTTCCTTCAATCCGAATTGCCCTACTGGAGGCCCTTTTGCAACCATCTGGGGACCCACAGGCCTGGGAGCTCCGGGATGCCCTGCCTGCTTCCTCCCCCACTGGACTTTGGGCACCTGGCCCAGAGCCGGCCCCGCGCCCTCCGCCGTCCTTGCTGAGTGAATGGAGGGAGGGGAGAGTAGTGATCAGATGTGACGGTGGCCCGTCCTATCTCCCCCTTCTCTAGGCTCACTGCCCTGACCAGGTCTCATCCTTGCCTGTGACAGGGCTTGTAGGTATAAACCAGGAGTCGGCAAACTTTTTCTGTAAAGGGCTGGGTAATAAATATTTTTATTTTTGTGGGCTGGGTGGCTTCTGCCGCAACTACTCAAAGTTGCCATTGTAGAGCTAATGCAGCTATAGATGACATGTACATGGATGGGCATGGTTGTATGCCAATAAAACTTTATTTACAAAATTGGAAAGTGGGCTGAACTTGGCCCCAGACTCCATTTGCTGGTGATGCAAACAGATCCAGGGGAAGGGGTTGGAGGGAGAAGAAAGAGGAATGACTCCTAGACCCATGGTCAGCTCCGGGATGGGGCAGAGGAGGCCTTTGGGACTTCCCACTGAGGGTGCAGGTGGGGTGGACAGTGGATGAAGTCAGGGGGGAAAAAGAGCAGGCACCCTCCTCACGATTTTCCTCTAACCAGGTACCCTCTTGTACTGCTATTTTCTTTCTTTTTTTTTTTTGAGACAGAATCTCACTTTGTCACCCAGGCACTTGGCTGGGTTGCAATCTTGGCTCACTGCAACTTCTGCCTCCTGGGTTCAAGCAATTCTCCTGCCTCAGTCTCCTGAGTAGCTGAAATTACAGGCGTGTACCACCATGCCTGGCTAATTTTTGTATTTTTAGTAGAGACGAGGTTTCATCATGTTGGCCAGGCTGGTTTTGAACTCCTGACCTCAATCAATCTGCCCGTCTCGGCCTCCCAAAGTGCTGGGATTACAGGCGTGATCCAAGCCTATTTTCTTGATATTTTTTGTAGCAGGGCTGTTGGAGCAGAGGAAACATGTTATCACCCAGCAACGAAATAATTCCCTTTTCTTTTCTTCCATCTTTTTGATAATGTTGAGGGGAAATTCTCTGTTCAGAGCTAATGTGTCTTTAGTGCCAACCTCCCTGTTCTCCCAGAGAGAGCAACTCAGAGCCTCGGGTCGGCAACGGATCTAGAGAGGATTTATGTTGTTTTGTTTTCGTTGAATTTAATTTTACAGTTGCCTTTAATTTATGACAAGTGGCTCTGGTCCCCATATCCAGGATAATATTACATTTTCTTTAAAAATAATCACATTACATTGTCAATGTATGCCAGTTATACCTCAATAAAGCTGTAAAAATAAATGAATATATTTTAGTAAATAAAAGCAAGTTGGTTTACAGAAAATGATAAGTAAATACTAGTATAGGTACTTAAAAATAGGAGGGGTGACCATACCCCTGAGGGTCTCAGACAAGGCCTAGAGAGGGGAGATTTGCCTGAGAGGACACAGTAGGTCACACTGGACCGCTCGATGGTTCCCAGGCTCTGGGCCCTTTCCCACTCTTCTCCCAGGAAGCAGCAAGGTCCGTCTGGAGAGCATGGCAGGGAACTTTCAAGGAAGAAAGTTCTAGAAGAAATTTCTTAGAAGAACTGCTCCAAAATGTTACTGTCTTGGGGCAGGAGTGGCCTGCAACCAGTGTCCCCTCTTCCTGCACCCCAGTTCTGTCTGGGTGACCCTGGCGAGTGGATGCCTGGATCCCCCCTGGACTGTGCCGTGGGCGTGGGGACTGCTTGCAGCCTGGCTGAGCCTGCAAATGTGTTCGAAGCGGCCTTGAAGAACTCGCATCCCTTCCTCCACCCAAAGCACTAGCAGATGTTTGGCAGTTGGGAGTTTCTGCCTGACCTCAGGAGGTACAGGAAGGACACCAAGAGGCCAGTCCTTGACCCCAGAATGGGACTGGCCTGGAGGGGATGTTGGGGGAAGGAGGAATGTGCCAGGTGTGGAGGGGGCCACGCTTTTCCCCAATCCCTGCCCCAGGAGTGGGGACTCAGCTGGCTGCTGTAGGGTTTGTGCACCACGGATGAGGACAGAATGCAAAGTCCATTGGCCGCAAAGCAGCAACTGAGCCTCTGAAATGTCGAGTGAGCCTGTCAGGTTAGACAGAATTAGATGGGTGCACCCAGGCTCTCCCTGGCCTGCCACTTCCTACCCCAGGGCCTTTCACCAGCTGCCCCCTCTGCCTGGCTCTTCCCTGGCCCTCTAGATGGCTGATTCCTCTCCTTTTAGCTCTCAGCTGATGTCACCACCTCCAAGAAGCCTCCCCTGATCACTCTCTAAAGAACCCTCCAGGTCCCTTGCTATCACATCCTTGGTTTTATTTCCTGCATTGAAGAGCTTAGTGCAATCTCAAGTTTATACTATTCATTCATGTGTTCAAATGTTAAGGGCACGTCCCACTGCTGACCCCGGGCACTCAGTTCGTAATAGGTTTGTATAATAGGTGCTCAAGGTGTTGAATGGATTTTGTCCATGGACGTGATGCCCAACACAGTCCCTGCCTCCCATTGCAGTCTGGGAGGGGAGGCAAGCATCGCCAGCAGCTTGGCAGATAGCAGGCCTCTTGGATAACTATGTGAATTATGCCTCTTTCAAAGATTGGACACCGAGTCTCAGAGAGGTAGAAGTCTCCGAGCCCATGGGCCCATGGTCAGGATGACCTGAGGTCTTACCCCGTGGAGATCCAAGGTCCATTGAGGCGTGGGGGCAGGATTGCAGTGCTGGGCACTCTATCTGGCAAGGGCAGCTGGCAGCGGGGTTCCCAGCGCAGGCGGCTGCCCCCAGCCTCCCCAGCCGCCAGTGCGGTGTGGGCTGCAAAGCAGACAGACCTGGGTAAGACCCCAGCATGCCCCAAGAACACCCACCCCATCTGCCCTGCCAACCCCACTGTGGCCACAGACAGCCAGGCAGGGCTGTCCCGCACCCTCCATCGCAGCCCTGTCCCCAGGGTGCCCCAGTTCTGGAGAGTGATGCGCTCCCCATATTGAGGATCCTAGAATCAGCCTCCCCAACGCATCTCCTCCTGGGTTCCCAGATGTGATCACCCTGGAATCCAAGCCTCCTGGATGGAGACCGTCCCGGATTCTGGGGCTGGGAGGCCTCTGAGAATTCTACTGCGTGGAGCAGACTCCTAGAAGCCCAGAACTTCCACGGGCTTGCCAGCTGTGACCAGGTGCTGCCCACAGGTGGCGGAAGGACCCACGCTCCTGGACAAAGGGCATTCGGGACTCAGGACTCAAAGTGCTGGGGACAGTGGGGCCCTAGCCCATCCCCAGAGCAGACCACTCCCCTCCACCAAGGAGCCCTGGGGGCTGCTTGGCCTCTCCCAGCACAGAGCAGGTCCCTTGAGGCCACTGGCTTCAGGTCTCACCTGGTGCTGGGTGCCTGCTGTCTACTTGGTGCTCAGTGAACATGTGGCAAGTGAAAGAATGCATGGCCGCTGCAGAGGCCTGGGCCAAGGTCTGAGGACAAACAGTGCAGGCCCTGTCCTCCTTCAGGGCTCCCTAAGCCTGGACACCAGGGGAGGAATTGGGCTCAGGGCAGAAGGTGACTGGAAGATGGACACGGGAAGCAGGCACTGCAGCACAAGCTCCAGATCCTCTGGAGTGACCCCTGGATGAGCTTGGCTGGGCCTGGAGACAAGTCAAGCCCGGGCGTGGGGCTGTTCACGATCTCTTCTTGGGCTGCTCAGAGGTGAGAGTGCCAAGACCTTCAGCTGCTAAAGAGCAGCAGCTCTCCCAGAAACTGTCATCTCCACTCGGGGCTGATGGGCTTGAGATGGCCCAGATGACGGGATGCTGTGGGAAGCTCAGCAGTGAGCAGCGTCCAAATACTGCAGCCCCGGGCTGTGCTCAGGGGCGCCGGCCTGGCCCTGGAGGCCCAGTTCCTGCAGCGAAGCTTCCAAGCATGGCTCTTCCCACCCAGCGTGGGGCTGAGTCTTAGGGCTCCAGGCCAGGGGATGTGGGGGCCTGGCAGGAACTTCAGGAGGCCTTGGGAGGGGTTGGGGGCTGAGTTGAGAAGTGAGCAGATGGCATGTTCTGTCCCTTTCCTGGCCTCGCAGGCAGACCTTCCCAACAGGGGTTCAGAAGAGCTGAGGGCTCCCCACTGCCCCCTCAGAGCTGCTTGACCCCAAACTCTCTGTGCCCTAGGGGTATTTTAGGAAAATGAGGCAGAGTGGATTCCTCAGTTCCCTTGAGGTTGAGGGTTGCATCTGGAGACTTTTGGGGTCCCCAGTGATCAGCTGAGAAGGCAGGAGTGACGCTGATGATGACGAGGGGATGACAGCACCTGTTAACTGGGTGCGAACCCCTTGCACTTCTATACATTATTCCCATCTGATTTTTGCAATAACCCTGCAGTCGGTGTTAGTGTTATCTTCCTCTCATGGGCAGAGAAACAGGCTCAGCTCAGAGATGGGCTTAGCTTCCAAGGGACACGTGCCACCCGGATGTGGCAAAGCCAGGATGTGAGCCCAGGTTGTTGGACTTCAGGTTGTGACGGCCTCACCGGTGCTTGTCTTACATCCCCAGAGAACACAGAAGGGGCTGACTTGGAGGCGGGGTAAAACTCAGGGCAGTCAACAATCATTGGCCGACTGAATAAACGAAGGCATGAGTACAAATGCTGGTGTAGCCCGAGGTCCCTGTTGTAATCTTGGTTCATCCTGCAACTGATTATTGGCTTTAATTAGCGAAATAGGAGAAATGAAAACAAATAGCCACCCAGCCAGGGCCAAGGTGTCACCATACTGACTCATCAGCACTCAGGGCCGCTCTACCAAGTGAATGAAATGCCAGCAGGATCTTGAAAGAGAGAGGCTGTGGTTGTTTTGTCTTAATGTAGCACGTCTAATTTGCAGAAATTTGTTGCAGGACGTTGTAGTGGGTGGGTAGGCACCAAAGTTGGGCCAGGTCCCTATACAGCTCGCCAGAAGCCCGGAGCTGATGGGTGCGCGGCAGCGTCCACATCTCGTGCATTTGGGGGCTTCTGCAAGCTGCGTCGTCAGAAGACATTGGGTTCCCTGGATTCAATTCTGCAGGTTAATTTGAACATCTCCAGTGTCAATGAAACCTGTCCAAAAGTGTTGATTTGGGGGAATGGATGAAAACAGAGCGAGGAAAAGGATCAAAAGGGGTCAGCAATATTTGCCTGGTAGGAAAATCCAGCTTATGTTTCAGAGTGAAATAGTGAAGGGGTCCTGCAAATTATCTTGTCATTGTTTCCACAAAACTTGGGCTCTTGAGGAAGTGTTTTTCTGTTCAAAAGAAAACAAGACTTCTTTTCCCCCCCCTGCACCCTCCCTGAAGTCACTGAGACTAGATGGCCCTTGAAGTGGTGTTTTGTCATGAATCCTCAGATTCTGTGTTTCTGCCGAGTGCATTTTATTTATCTTGTTTTTCTGTGAGGAATTGGGATTTAATTATGTTGGGAGACTCTGAGATACAGCGAAGTGTGGCTGCATTCAGAACATGTACACACAAATGCGAAGCAATGCCGGGCACCTCTTGAGGAGCATCATGTCACCTCTGGGTCATGCATGAAGTCTCAACTTCAAGGTTGCAAAAGCAAAATTGACCAATTATAAATGATTGCATGACATTTTCTCCAACACAGCTCTTGGGGTAGAATGTTGGATTTTCTTTGCTTTCCCTCCACTTCCTCTTTCTCTTCCTCCAAAAAAGTCTTAACTAAAGAAATAACAGCTGAAAGTAGATGGTGCGGTGGATTGAGTTACACAACTTTTTGCAGGGAAGTGATAGACGGAGTTAAA